>NC_133759.1:110375356-110724523 GCF_036562045.2 Rhinolophus sinicus
TTTTTTTTTTTGTCCGTTGTTTTTCTCTTTCCAATTTCACTCATTTCTGCTCTTTTTCCGTCTCCTTCCTGCTGCCTGTTTTGGGGTTAATTTGCTCTTATTCTTCAAGTTTTCATCTGGGTCCAGAAAGACAGAAACCACACAGCAATTTAAGCCGCAGACATTTAATGTAAAGAATTATCGTGCTAGGATAGGAAAGTGCCTATAGCGATGAGAAGAGAATGCAAGGACATCCCAGGGCTCAGGAAGGAAGGGCACCCAGGGCTCACTGAAGTGTGGGTGCAGTCCCTGGGGCAGCAGGAACCCTCCGGGTGCAGGCAGGGAAGGCAGGAGGCCCAGACCAGGAAATGCAGACGAGCCATGACGGTGGGGGCCCCAGACGGGGCAGGTGAGCCGGTGCCACTCAGGCTGGCTCCATGTGCAGCAGCCCAGGGCACGTGCGTGACGCCGCTCGCTCTGGCTCAGCGGTGGCTCCCCACGGGCACCTGGTCCAGGGACCTGAAGGGAGAAAGCTGGGGAAACCACAGACTCACTCTGGGGGGCAAAGAATAAGACAAGTGAGAGAAAATCTGAGCACTGCAAGTCATAGGATTTATTTCAGAGAAGTGTGTTCTGATTGTGTTTCATTCAAGCAGAGAATATACCTTTTGAGTCCTATGTAACATTTAGGAAAATTGACAGTATATTGAAACAATAAAAAAATCAATATTTACGATATGGACCATTTTCTCAAAGAGCAAAGCACTATAACTCTAATTAGTAAGTGTTTTATCATTAAATTCGACTTTAAAAATATTCTCCAAAACTCGTAAGTCTTGAGTTGAAGAGGAAATAAAAAATTGCACTTAAACTTTATAACGATGAAGAGAATGTCAGCCATTTCATTTATGGCCAAGGCTGAGGAAAGAAAAACTTACAGGATTAAATGCTTTCATTACTTAACAAAAAATAATAAAAGCCAAGAACTTAGCCATCAGAACACACCTAAAAGGAAAACAGGAAGAAGGAATTAATGAAAACCAGGATTTATATTAAAAGACAGATTGTTAGTGAAATGTGTAAACTCTAAAGCCAATTTTTTGAAACCAGTGTTAACGCATTGCTGACAAGTGTCATGTTTTCTCAGTGACACTGGAAATTCCACATCGCGTTGCTGCAGGTGTTAGGGGTAAGTGCAGTGCGTTTGCAGAGGCCTCGTGGGATTCCCACACGCTGAGCTTTGCAGGTGTCCACGAGAGCTTCATTAGCTCAACTGAGAACACTGAAGTGGGGGTCATTCTGGGCCGTGTCCTCCAGATGTTCCACCACAGGAAAAGGTGAACGCGCTCCCAGCGTGGTCCACGCACCAGCAGTGGGCAACAGGAGACCTTGTCAGAAATGCACCCTCTCTGGCCACACTCTGGCCTGAGTCTGAAACCCTGGCGGTGGGCCGCCCAAGCATCTGCCTGGGCCACAGACCCTGAGGGTACCCCCTGCAGAGCACATTAAGTGGGCAGAAAGAAACAGCAGGACAGTAGGGAAGTTCTGGGGGGAGGGGGGTGGAAAGGAGAGGGGCTGAGCCCAGAGGTCGCACGTGCTGAAACGGCAACACCCAGAGCCACACTGTGCCTGGGAGCATGGGACACGGGGCGTGGATCAGAGCCCTCGCCTGACACCAGGGCTCGGAGGTACAGCCGCAGGCCAGGAAATGGCCAACCCCAGCCCGGGAAGTTTGCTTTCTTTAATCCCCTGGGACTGTGTGGCACTGGCCTGCCCTAATGTGGGTTTGAACCCGGAGTTTTATACCCTTTGCATGATCCCAAAATGGCAAGGAAAGGACTATAATTACAAGTGGAGCTGCAGTGCCCCAGGGACCTGCCTGAAGCAAACACAGGTTTTTCTGGGAAGGAGCCACCTCGCCCCAGGTCTGGGGATTCCTGCAGTCAGTCCAGGTCAGACTCTGCTTCCTTACGTAACACACAGAGCGGCGTCCCTAAGACTTTGGATGTTGGACTCGGCAGAAGCAGGAGATGGAACAGCCGAATGTTTAAAGATGTGAAAGAAGGAAATGAAAACAAAAGAAAGAAGAAGAGAAGGACAAGTTACAGAAACAACTCACCTCCACCAGCACGTGCTGTGTGGGACACGGCCCCTCAGTGACGACAGAACAGCCGCGAAACGTCAGTTAGAACTCAGAAGATTTGAACGGGAGTAACAGGCTTGATCCCTGACGTGTTTGCAGAACCGAGCGCGCAGTAACTGGGGAACACGCTCCCATCTGACGTGCACGGGGAGCGTGGCCGTGAGCCAGTGACAAGGAAACCCTAACACCTGAAAGTCTGACTCTGGAGATTTAAAAACATACTTCTAATTCCTCACGGGTAAAAAGTCTCATAAGGGAAATGTTCAAATACTTTAAACAATCATGAAAATATCAAACAATGATAATGAACAGAGTATAATGTGGTACGTAGTGATTTGTAATCATAAATGCACATATTAGAAGAAAAAGATAAACTGAAAGTAAATGAGTGACATATCTAACTTAAAATGTTAGAAAAAGAACAGCAAAATGAATCCAAAGAAAATGGAGGAAATGAATGAAACCAAGTAAAGATATGAGGGGGAGGTGACAGAGACGAAGTTGGTCTTTGGAAAAGACTGATCAGCTTTCAAAATACTTGTGTAAGAAACACGCAACTCTTAGGCCTGGAAGGTGACGCAGCAGTGAGGCGCCGCCACCCCGCGGGTCCGTCACACACACGCTGGGCCAGCAGGGGCCAGGCTGAAGGCTGCCGCCGTGGCGGGGCGGCCGCGGGACGGCTGGAGGCTGGAGTGGGGAGCGTGACACAAGGTCAGCTCCACGGAGTGTTTTCGAGGTGCTGGAACTAACGGTATCTTGATTTTGGGGGGTTGGCTGCCTAACTCCATGCACTTGCCAGATTCTTAGACTTGTGTGCCAGAAACACTGAATTTTACTGTATGTAAACTAAAGCTTAAATTTAACAAAGAAAAATCATTTTATCTGTGCATTACCAATAACCATTAGGGTAACATGTGGGATAAGAATCAAAATAGTAACAGCATAAAGTTAGAGCTACATAAGGTCTGGGGGAAAGCTATACCTTGAGAGGGGCCCTCAGGGGCGTTCCTTGGTGCCCAGGGCCCTCCCCCCGGGAGCGTGAGTAGGTTCGCAGGACACCGTCACGCTGTCCCTCCCGCCTGGTGGCCGTGCGCAAGCCCCCTCTCTCCACCAGGCAGTGGCAGAAGGCTGGAGCTGTGGCCCGCTGGGCAGACGGACCCGCTGTGCCAGAGCCTAAGGACACAGGCTCGCGCGTGTGCCATCGCTGTGGCTGGAAGTGGTGGCCGCTCGGCACGGCAGTGGGAGAGGGAGAGGGAGGGTCTGGCGGGGATTTCAAATCCATATAAAGCCGATTGCAGTCCATCTGCTGTCTTGTTGCCGTGCCCTGGCGATTCTCAACCACACCCTACAGACGCTGTCCAGAAAAAGCCTTCTCGTTGTGTAAGTTCTAACCAATTGCTGCCGGCACTGCTGAATTTTAATAATAACATGTCTGTTCTGGGGTGAGTCATGACCCCAGAAGATGTTAAAATCCTAACTCCCAGGTCCTGGGACCTGCAGATGTGATGAGTTTAGAGGAAGTCATCCGCCTGACTAATCCAGCCTAACTGGCGTCCCTGTGAGAAGGGGACACGCGGACACAGAAGAGGGAGCACACTGTGCGCGTGAGGCAGAGATGGGTGCTGCGTCTCCAAGCCCAGGAACGCCAGGGAGCGGAGGCAACCCCCAGAAGGCGGGATAAGACAAAGCCTGGGACAGACCCTCCCTCTGAGCACCCAGAGGGCCCTGTGTCACCGTGACCTCAGACATCAGCCTCCAGACCTGAGAGAGCATTTCTGTTGTTAAAAGCGCCAGCAGGTGGGACTCGGTCGGGCAGCCCCAGCTGATTCCTCCGATATGGAGCTTCCAGCGCCTGAGACGCAGAAGCATCCTTCAGCAGGTGGCACCTTATGTCCCACAGTGGCCATTGATCCTGTTTTTCCAACATGTAGAGGACATGTCTCTGGGGACCCAGGAGGAGCACGTAGGACCACTGCCATCACCATGAGTGTTCCCCATCACCCAATTTCAGGCCCGGGGTCTGGGGACCCTGGTTCCCAGAGACAAGAGGCTTCCAGGGGACAGGATGACAGTCCCAGCAAACGCAAGCTGGGCCACTGCCTGCTCACTCTGGACTCCTTTTAGTATGATAGAAGCAGGCAAGAAAAGCTGCCACCACACTGGCGGGAGAAAGGAAGGCAGAGCTGGACAATGGGGACAGCGAGGGGTGTGCTGGACGCTCAGGTGGTGTCTGGGGCATCTCAGTCCTGCCACGTCCAGTTTAATGCAAATGAGAACCTGAAGTGACACTGGCCTGACTGGGTCTTGTAACCAGACACTTGGCCCTCTCCATGTTGAGGGTCTGAACTACCATCGGGTCAGCCGTCGGGGCCAGCATAGGTCTGGACGAGGCCGAGGGTGTCCAGGACAGCTGATGAGCGCCAGTTATGGGCTCAGAGCCTACGGCCCTTCTCCCCTAAATGTCCAGCAGCAATGAGCCTCGCAAATCCGGGAGAAGCCGCGACGAGACAGAGCAAGTCTAACGCGAGGGGCGAGTGCGAGGGCCGGCTGCACCAGGGGCTGTGGGCTGGCTCCGGCCTGGCTCTGCCCACTCCAGTGCTGCCCGGCCCCAGGGGACCGCCTCTCATGGGGCTGCCTGGGCACCCAAGCCTCTGGGCACACGCTGGCAGCCTTTCTCAGCGGGAGGTCTGGAAAGAACCGCCGCCTCTAGCAAATGCCTACGGGACTATCTGCTCTGGGCTCAGCAGGGCTCGTCCAGCCCCACCTGGACCCTCTGGGAGACGCCCCAATGCACACAGAGCTCATCTCGGCTGAGACCAGAAGCCACTGACTGTCGCTGGGTGGCTGTCCTTGTTTGAGACGCAGTCCCAGGACAGGAAGAAGCACACTTTGGGCTTAGGACCAGGCACGGTGCACAGGAAGGCTCTGTGCTCCAAACAGGCGACGTGAAAGTCCCGGGAGCAGCAGCCAGGCCCACGTCCCCTTGTCTGTCTCCCAGTGGGCCCTGGGGAGATTCGAGGAATCTGTTTTGGAGAAATGACCAGAGATAAAAGATTTGTGTACAAAGTGCCAGATCACCCTGCTTGGCCTCCAAGCTGGCAAACCCCGCTGGGCACAGGAGGCCCCAGTGAGCTTGTCCAGGTGTCATTTTGGACATCCAGGGAGCACCAGGACGCAGCCGCCATTGGAGGGATGTATCTCACGGCAAACACTGACACAAACAGGAAAAAGGACCCATTTAAAGTTAAAATTACAATTCATATCTTCAGCGAGTTCAGAAAGCTATGTTTCCCAGTGTGGCTAATTAGGCTGCGTGCACCTGGTGTAGCCAGCCTGGTCCTTAGTCAGCACCTGTGCAGAGAGGGCCGTAATTGTTTCGATTGGCCAGTTCCATACTATTCTAGTCTCTAAGGATTCTGAATATCACTGTCTCTGTATGCTAAAAAAAATGACGCATACAACAGAAAAATCACTCGTCATCCCAAGAAGCAGAACAGTCACAACTTGGGAGAAAACAGACACTGACACCAAGTTGACTCAGACGTTTGGCTCACCTGACAGACATTTCAAAGCAGCAGGTGTAAACGACCAGGAACATTCTAGGAACAGAGGAGAAAGAAAATACCTGCTAACAAACAAGGTATAAAAATGAACCAAATGGAAATTACAGAACTGAAAAAACAACAACAAAAACTAAAAATTCACGGGACAACCGGAATAGTAGATTGGAGACAACAGAAGAGAGAATCAGTACATTTAAAGACATATAGAAATCACCCAGTCTTAACAACAGAGAGAAAAATAAACTGGAAATAAATGAACAGAACCATGGAACAATAACAAAAGATCTAACATTTGTGTCAGCAGAGTCCCAGAAGAAGAGGAGAAAGGGTGTAGGGCTCAAAAAATACATATTCTTTGGGTTTTTATTGAGCTATAATTGACATATAACATTGCGTTCGTCCGAGGGGTACAGCACAGTGGTTCAATACTTGTGTCGACTGTGAAATGGTCACCACAACAAGCCTAGTGACCATCCTACACCTCACAGTTACAAAGCTTTTTCTATTGAGTTGTATGAGTTCTTTATATATTTTGGATATTAGCCCCTTATCAGATATATGCCTTGCAAATATTTTCTCCCTTTCTGTAGGTTGCCTTTTTGTTTTGTTGATGGTTTCTTTGCTCTGTAGAAGCTTTTTAGTTTGATGGAGTCCCCTTGTTTGTTTTTGCTTTTGGTGTCAAATCCAAAAAAACCATCATCAAACACACATGTCAAGGAGCTTACTGCCTGTTTTCTTCTAGGAGATTTATTGTTTCAGGTCTTACACTCAAGTCTTTAACCCATTTTGTGTTCACTTTTGTGTGTCATGTAAGATAGGGGTCCAGTTTCGTGTTGCTGCATGAGGCTGTCCAGTTTTCCCAAGACCATTCATTGAAGAGACTGTCCTTTCCCCATTTTATGTTCTTGGCTCCTTTGTCATAAATTAATCAACCACATAAGCGTGGGTTTATCTCTGGCTCCCTGTCCTATTCCATTGATCCATGTGTCTATTTTTATGCCAATACCACGCTGTTTTGATTACTATTGCCTTGTAATATAGTTTGAAATCAGGAAGCGTGGTGTCTCCAACTTTGTTTTTCTGTCGAGAATTCTTTGGCTATTTGGGGCCTTTTGTGTTCCATACAAATTTTAGGGTTTCCATTTATTTCTGTGTTCATTTTCTTTCATCAATTTCTTATAGTTTTCAATGTACAGGTTTTTCCATCTCCTTGGTCAGATTTATTCCTAAGTATTTTATTCTTTTTGATGCAAATGTAAATAGGATTGTTTTCTTAATTTCTCTTTCTGATAGTTTATTAGTCTATAGAAAGGCAGTACATTTTTTTGTGTATTGATTTTGTATCCTACAACTTTACTGAATTTATTTATTCTAACAGTTTTTTTTGGTGGAGTCTTCAGTTTTCTATAATATAACATCATGTCATCTGTAAATAGTGACAATTTTACTTTTTCCTTTCCAATTTGGATACCTCTTCTTTTCTTCTTCTCATCTAATTAGCCAGGCTAGAACCTCCAGCACAGTGCTGGATACCAGTGGTGAGAGTGGCCGTCCTTGTCCTGTTCCTGGTCTTAGAAGGAACGCTTTTTGCTTTTTACCACTGAGTATGATGTCAGCTGAGGGCTTGTGACATGTGGTCTTAATTATGTTAAAGTACATTTCCTCTGTATAGTCACTTTGTTGAGAGTATTTGTCATACATGGATGTTAACTTTTGTCAAAAGGCTTTTCTGCATCTATAGAGATAATCACATGATTTGTATCCATATGCTAACGTGGTGTATCATATTGATTGTTTTGTGGAGTTTATTCCTTGCATCCCTGGAATAAATTCCACTTGGTCATGGCGTATGATCCTTTTAATGTATCAATGAATTCATTTTGCCAGTATTTTGTTGAGTATTTTTGCATCTATATTCATCAGGGATGTTGGTCTGTAATTTTCTTTTCTTGTGGCAGCCTTCTCTGCATTTGGTATCAGGATAATGCTGGCCTCAAAAGAAAATTTTGGAAGTGTTACCTCCTCTTCTACTTTTTGGAAGAGTTTGAGAAGGATTGGTATTAATTCTTTAAATGGTAGATTCACCAGTAAAGACATCTGGTCCTGGACTTTTGTGTGTTGGGAGGTTTTGATTATCGATTCAATCTCCTTACTAGCAATCAGGCTGTTCAGGTTTTCTGTTTCTTCGTGATTCAGCCTTAATAGGTTGTATGTTTCTAGGAATGTATCCACTTCTTTCAGGTTGCAAGATCTGGCGTGTGACTGCTCATAGAAGCCTCTTCTGATTCTTTGTATTTCTGTGGTCTCAGTTGTAACATCGCTTTCTTTTCTGATTTTATTTGAGTCCTCTCTCTTTTTTTCTTGGTGAGCCTAGTTAAAGGTTTATCAATTTTGTTTATCTTTAAAAAAAAAAACAGCTCTTAGTTTCATTGATTTTTCTATTACTAGTCTCTATTTTATTTATTTCCGCTCAGATCTTTGCTGTTTCCTTCCGTTTACTGACTTAGGGCTTCATTTGTTCTTCTTTTCTAGTTCCTTGAGGTGTAGAGTCAGGTGGTTTATTTGATATCTTTCTTGTGTCTTCACAAGGTCATTTATCATCATGAGCTTCTCTCTTAGAGCTGCTTTGCTGCATTCCTTAAGCTTTGGTATATTGTACTTCCATTTTCATTTGTCTCAAGGTATTTAAAAATTTTTTTCATCTGACCCATTGGTTGTTCAGTAGCCTGTGGTTTAATACACAAATTTTTGTGAAATTTCCAGGTTTAATCTTATCATTGATTTCTAGTTTCATACTAATGTGGTCAGAAGTGATGCTTGATATGATTTCAGTTTTCTTAAATTAAGAATTGCTTTGTGGCCTAACATATGGTCTATCCTGGAGAATGCTCCATTTACACTTGAGTAGAATATTCTGTTGCTTTTGGATGGAAGGTTCTGTATATGTTTGTTAAACAATCTTGTCTAATGTTTCATTGCAGGTCAATGTCTCTTTATTGATTTTTTTTTCGTCTGGATGATCTATCCATTGGTGAAAGTAGGGCGTTAACATCCCTTATTATTATTGTATTGCTGTCTATTTGTCCCTTTAGGTCTGATAATGTCTGTTTTGTGTGTTTAGGTGCTCCTATGTTGGATGCAAAAATATTTACAAATGTTATATCTTCTTCTTGGATTAACCCTTTTATCATTATGTAATGACCATCTTTATCTCTTACTAGTCTTTGTCTTAAAGCTTATTTTGTCTGATATAAGTATAGCTATCTCAGTTTTATTTAATTTTCTATTTGCATGGAATATTATTTTCCATCCCTTCACTTTCAGTTTGTGTGTGTCCTTACATCTGAAGTGAGTTTCTTGTAGGCAGCATATACATGGGTCTTTTTTTTTTTTTTTAATCCATTTTGCCACCCTGTTCTTTTGATTGGAAAATTTATTCCATTTACATTGAAAGTAATTATTGATAGGTATGTAATTATTGCCATCTTGTTCATTGTTTTCCAGCTGTTTTATAATTCCCCTGTTCCTGTCTACCCTTGCTCTCTTCCTTTGTGATTTGATGGTTTTCTGTTGTATTATGCTTAGATTTCTTTATCTTTTGTGTATCTACTATAAGTTTTAGCCTGTGGTTATCATGAGGCTTCCATAAAACAACTTATATTTATAACAGTCTATTTTAAGTCGATAATAACAAGTTTGAACACATTCTAAAACTCTGCAATTTTACTTCTCCACCTCCTATGTTTTATGTTTTTGATGTCATAATTCTTATCTTTTTATCTTGTGTATCGCTCAACAAATATTATAGTTATTTTTTACTACATTTGTCTTTTATACTAGCTTTATGTGATTAATCCATCACCTTTATAACATTAGATTATTCTGAATTTTATTATATGTTTACCTTTACCAGTGAGATTTATACTTTTATATGTTTTTCTGTTACTAATTGCCACCTTTTTTTTTCAGCTTTAAAAATTCCCTTCAACATTTCTTGTAAGGCTGGTCTCGTGGTAGTGTAAACGTTTAGTTTTTGCTTGTCTGGAAAATTCTCCTTCAATTCTGAATGACACCTTTGCTGGGTAGAGTATTCTTGGTTGGAAGATTTCTTCTTTCAGTACTTTGAATATATCACGCCACTCCCTTCTGGCCTGCAAAGTTTCTGCCAAAAAATCTGCTCATAGTCTGATGGGGGTTTCCTAATACATGACATGTTGTTTTTACGATTCTCTCCTTGTGACATTTTAATTATAATGTGTCTTGGTGTGAAGCTCTTTGGGTTCCTCTTATTTGGAATTCTGGAGGCTTCCTGCATCTAGGTGTCTCTTTCCTTCCCCAGGTTAGGAAGTTTTCAGCCATTATTTCTTGAAATAAGTTTTCTGCCCTATTCTCTCTCTCTCTCTTCTCCCTTTTTGACCCCTGTCATATGAATGTTTAGCTGCTTGATGTTGTCCCATGAGTCCCTCAAGCTATCTTTACTCTTTTTCATTTTTTTTTCTTTTTGCTGCTCTGATTGGGTGAGTTTCACTGACCTGTCTTTGAGTTCAATGACCCTTTATTCTGCCTCATCTCATCTGCTGTTGAACCCCTCTATTGTATTTTTCACTTTGATTATTCTTCAGCTCCGTGACTTCTATCTGGTATTTCTTATACTTTCTATCTCTTTGTTGAAGTTATTACTTCGTTCGTCCATTCTTCTCCTGAGCGTGGTGAGCATCATGTTGACCATTATTCTGAACTCTTTATTAGGTAAATTGCTTATCTCCATTTCATTAATGTCTTTTCTGAGCTTTTATCTTGTTGTTTTGTTTGGAACATATTCCTCTGTTTTTCCACTTTCCTTGACTCTCTGTGTTGGTTTCTCTGCATTAAATAAAACAGCCACCTCCCCCAGTCTTGAAGTATTGACCTCATGTAGAGGATTAGCCATATTGTTCAACCTTGCCCTAGCTCTTCGTTGTCTCTGATGATGATAAAATGTTGACACCAGTAAACTGTGATAACTTATGTGTACGTATAGTGTAATATCTAGAGCTAGCCACTGCTAAAAATAAATTACACAGTGAGGTAAACTCAAAAACACTATAGGTCAGTCAAAATGTAATTATAAAAAAAAGTTTAAGTAGCTCACAGTGAGGCAAGAAAGAGGAAGCAGAGGAACAAAAAATAGAGGGAACAGAAGACAAATAATAAAATGTCAGTGTTAAGCCCTAACACATCAGTAATTATTTTCAGTGTAAATCATCGAAATACTCAATTAAAAAAGATTGCCAGAGTGGATTAAAAAACAAACGAACAAACAAACAAAAAAACCCCACATTACCCAACTATATGCTGCCTACAGGAAATTCACTTCAAATATAACTGTGTAGATAGGTTGAAAGTAAAAGAATGGTAAAATATATACCATGCAACCATTACTTTAAAAAAGCAGGCATGGGTATATTAATACCAGATGATGTATACTTCAGAGAAAATAAAATTATCAGGTAAAAAAGAGACATCACTTAGAGTGAGTTCACCAAGGTTATAGTGAACAAGATCAAATATAAAAATCAATCATATTTCTATATACTAGCAACAAACATGTGAAAACTGAAATTTAGAATACAGCACCATTTACGATATCTAAAAAAGATAGGTATAAATATGTCCAGGATTTGTATGCTGAAAATTACAAAGTACTGATGAAAAAATAAAATAATATTCAAATAATTGAAGAGAGATACTATATTTATGGATTAGAAAACTCAACATAGTAAAGATGTCAATTCTTCCTCAATTTATAAGTGTATCACAATTCCTATTAAAATCCCAATAAGATGTTTTATAGATATAGATAAGCTTATTCTAAAATTTATGTGAAAAGGCAAAGGCATTTGAATAGCTAGAAAAAAATTTAAAAAGGAGAATATGAGGGAGGACTCCACCCCATGTGACGCTTCCCCACAGAGCTGCGGTAATGAAGACTGGTGCAGGTGAAGGGAGAAACGCAGATTCACAGGGCAGAATAGAGACCCAGACAGAGACCCACACCAACACACCCAGCTAAACTTTTCCAAGGGGGCAAAAGCCATTCAATGGAGGTTTGATAGTCTTTTCAAAAAATAGTATTAGAGCAACTAGACATCAATAGGCAAAAAATAAATAATAAACAAACCAAAAGCTTTGACGTAAACTTCATATCTTTTACATAAATTTATTCAAAATAGGCTATGGGTTTAAATGTAAAAAGTAAAACTATAAATCCTCTAAAAGAAAACATAGAACATCCTCAGGACCTAGTGCCTGGCAGAGTCCTTAAATGTGACGCCAAAAACACAATCTAGAAAATAATAAAGAACTCTCAAAACTCATCAGTAATGAAAACAAAACATTCAGAAAAAATGGGTAAAAATGAGGAAATATTTCATTAAAGAACAGATACTGATGGCAAATAGCACATGAAAAGATGTTTGACAACACTAGACATTAGGGAAATGGCGGGACGTAGACTGTGGCAGCCGCTCTGGAAAACAGTGGTAGCTGCTTCCATTCCTAACCATGCACTCGCCACACAGCCCAGCAACTGCGCTCCTGAGCACCAGTCCCAGAGAAATGGAAACGTAAATTCACTTGAAAACTTGTATATGGATTTTCATAGCAGCTTTATTCGTAACAGCCCCAAACTGGAAACAACCCAGATGTCCTTCAGCGGGTGAAAGGTGAAACAAACACAGGTGTATCATCTACACACAGGAGTACAATGCAGCAGTGAAAAGGAAAACGCTACTGAGACACGCGACAACCTGGACGGATCGCACAGGCCTCATGCTTCGTGAGAGAACCAATATCAAAGGTTACATAGTGTATGATTCCATTTATGTACCATTCTCAGAATGACGAGGATGGAGACTAGATTAGTGGTGCCAGGGGTCCGGGATGGCGTTGGGGGCGGGGTGAGTATAAAGGGCGGCCTGGGGGAGGCTTTGTGGTGGTGGATCAATTCTGTATCTTGACTGTGGTGGTGATCACACAAACCTATACACGGGATGCCTTTGCAGACCACACACGCACACGCACATGCACACACACACATACACACACGTGCGCATGTGAAAGCTGCTGAAAACTAAGATCTGCCGTCTAGTTAATGTAATTTTCCCAGGGGCCCACACAGCTCCCTCGTCTTGACGCTGTGCTGCGCTCACCTAAGACAGTACCACTGTGAACTATTTTTGCCGCTTCTGTGAACTAGCCAAGCCTGTCATTCCATGAGCAGTGACCCTCTTACTCACACACGCCCCCCGCGATCCTCTCTCACGCTCCGTTTCCTTCCCACTGCGTCCCACAAACTCCCTGTCAGGTCTCATCTCTGGGCACCACACCTACACCCCATCACGGGGCACAGAGGTTCCAGAGTAAGGGAGGCCGTTACAGAGTGTAAAGAGCTAGTTCTTGGCATGGGTGGTGTAGTGTGTAAATTCCAGCTCTGCTGCATTTATGGAGAAAGGACTGGAAGGCCAGATACCAAAATGGTAGCCGCGGTTATCTGGGGTGGTGAGAGAGAGTGATTTCTACTTTCTTTTTCACCTTTAGCTGTGTTCTGAAGTTTGTCTAATAATGGGATTACTTTTGAGTTAGGAAAAAAATCAATACAAGTTATTAGTCTGTAAAATACCACCAGTGCCCCCCCACTGCCCACAGCCCACCCTGATTTCTTTACACTGGCAAGGCAGGCCGTCCGAGCTGGCTTCACTGACTTCCCTGGTCCCAGCAGCCAGCTGGCCTGCGGCCTGGGGTTGGGGTACGGGGGGCACCTTGGGCTCTGTCCCTCTCTGGGTGGGGGTCCCTTGCCGGTCTCCCACCGCCCCACCTCTACTGCGTCAGCTATTGTTTGTCCCCGAGGTCTTGAGCGCTGCTCCCTGAGAAGTCTGCAGACTCCACGGGGGAAGTGCTGGCTTCTTGCTCTGTGCTCCCTAGCGCCCGTCGTTGCACGTCGGGGGATCAGGCCAGTGGCCGCGTCTTCCGAATGGGCCCAGGCCAGGCCTCTCCCGTTCACCCTTCCATGTTTCTCCATACCTTTCTTACTTGCTGTCTCTCCATGGTCTGAACGAGAATGGACTTCTGCCTCCTGGTTTTCTGCACATTTGGCCAAAGGGGAGGCCCCGCAAGAGCTGGGCGGGAGGGTGGGAGGAGAGTGGCGTCACCTCAGGCTGGTGGTCCTGCACTGCAGGCCACCCCAGGGCCCAGCAGCTCTGTCCAGTCCCTCTCCTTCCAGCTCCTGCCCTCGTCCCAGTGCGCTGTCAGCTCAGCTGCTGCTCTCCTGTGGGTCCCCCACACCCTCACACTGGAAATGGTTCTTTTGTGGGCAACCCTCCCCCCTTGAATTATCCTATTTGGGGGCATCACTGCTTTCCCGTTGGGACTGTGACTGATACACTCTCAAGGGGAGGAGACAGATTTCACTGATGTCCCTGGCATATCTGGCACACAGTAGGCGCTCTGTAATTGTACGTTGAATGAATGGATGGATGGATGGATGAATGAGACCCTGGGAACCTCTGTCTTGGAATTTCTGCTCTCTGTGCTGTGTTCCACCTGGTGAGGGGCAGCGCGTGGGCTCGGCCGTGTACTTGGCCTCTGGTATCGGATGGTGCTGACTCCCCTCCCTTGTGCATCCATGCCACATGCCACATGCCACATGCCACTGTAGATGGGGTGACCGTCCACCCCTTGAGGGAACTCAGCCATGTGACTTGCTCTGACCAACAGAAGGTTAGCAGATGTGACCAGGAGGGCTTGCTCTCTGGCCATTACCTGGGCTGGATGCTGGAGAACGAGACAGGTGGACCAACGCTCAGTCCTCCCAGTGCCCCAGGCCCCACCAGCCATCCCCAGACAGTGGGCAGGCTGGTACGTGAGCAGTGATGTGTTGGGGTTGGTTGGTGAGCGTTATCGGGCTGACAGAAAACTGATACACACCCACTGTGGTACCTGCAGCCTCTGGCTCCACAAGCCATTGGAGCATCTCGGCAGCCCAGTGCTGTGGGGTAGGGGGCCGAGGGCTCAGCGACCGCTGTGGCCACGCAGTCACAGTGGCAGAGCTGGGTGTGAGCCACACTTTGGGCCCCAAACCCTGTCTCAGATCACGAGCTGCCCTGTGGAGCTGCCCCAGGAAGCTGGATGCCAGTTCCAGCCCAGGGTGGGGCTCGCGCACAGATTTCCTCCATCCTGCACTCAGCTGGGTTGGAGCCCACAAGGACACTGACGGCTCTGGGCCTCAACCTCCACCGTCCTCCCTCACTGTGCTCCCCTTCTCAGACCAGCCTCCAGCCCAGGAAGCCTTCCAGGCTCCTGCTTCCCCAGCCATGCTGAGCTGGACCCCCTGCCTCTGCACTGAGTGCCCTGCTGGCCCGGGAGCTCCTTGATGGGGGCCAGGGCAGGCCCCTCGCTGCGCTCCGTACGGTGATTGGCACAGAGCCCTGCACAGCAGGTACTTAACGCGTGTGCACGTCTTCTGCACGTCCACTCCTGTCACCTCCACTGTGACCTCCTTCAAGCAAGGGCACAGTGAGATGTGTGTGTGTCCCCAGGACTGGCCTGGAGCTGGACAGCTAGCGCCGCCTCTGTCCAACCCTGGGCATCAGAGAGGGCTGGGCTCTGGAACTGTCCTCTTGCCACTCAGGACCCCATGCCTCTACCCCGTGCCCTTCTCCAGGTCTTTGCCTCTCGCCTCAAACCCCTGCTTGGTGGCAGCCTTCTCAGCCTGTCCCTCGCACACACCTGGCCTGTCTGGCCGGTTGCCACGTTTACCTTGGGCAGAACCTCTACCACAGGTCCCCTGTTCTCCAATTCCCTATAAGTAGCCAACTGTGTCTCCTCAGTGACAAGGAGCAGCAGGTTAAGGCAGCCTGGCCCTGCTTCCGTCCCACGGCCAGGACGACGGCCAAGCTCCTGTGTAACCTTGGGCGAGGCAGGTCCCTCTCTGGGCCGCCACACGCCAGCCCTGGGGGCTGCCCCACCCCTGGCCACTGCTGAGTCAGGCTGGGCCACCCCGTCCTTTCCTGGTGACTCCCCAGACCCTGAGAACCTGCCACCATCTTTGTTCCTGTTCAGTGTCTCAGGGCTCCCTATGGCGTCTGGGCTTCAGTTCCAGCCCCCACTCATACTTTACTGGGTCTTTGTCAGAAATTTAGATTGGGAAGGGCTTTGCCCTGGATGGAGGGGGTGGCGTGCAGGCCTTTGAGGGGGAAGGGAGGGGCCGCTGGGCCAGGTAGATGGTGGGGCAGGAGGGCCCAGGCTGGGCACAGGGCCCCAACCTTGCTGACAGGTGGACAAGGGGCCCAGAAATGACACCTTATCCTCAAAGCGTTGCTCTGGCTGCGGCTCCTGAGGGCAGGATGAGAGGGGCCGTGGCTCAGGGGCACGAAGAGAAAAGGGACTTCCTCTGGGCTGGTGCAGGGACGTGGTCTCTGGAGAGCCCTGGAATAGGTGCCCTCAAACCGCTTGCTCACCGTGACTTTGGGGCCATACCAGGCTGGGCAGGGGATGGTGCGCGGGGCCGAGAGGCTGGCTCAGGGCTCCAGCGTCCCAGGGCCTGCGGTACAGGGCTCTCACGGCTCTTTCCCTGCAGGTGGGGCTCCAGCCATCACAGGACACCACCCCCCAACACCCCCTCCATCTCACCTATTCACATGGGACCCACGCCATCCACACCCCATCACCTCTGCTGCCCACAGGCCCACTCCCGCCTGGTCCTGTGCATACACACCTGGTCACACACACAGACACACGTGGCCGAGGGACGACCAGGCCCCGCACACTCCTCCTTCCTGACCTGCCCGCACGGCTTCTCAAAGCCGCTGCACACTCTCCAACCCCGTGCGGGCTCCCCACCGCCCCCACGGGCTCTCGTGTGCCTCCTGCCTGTGACGTCTGTTCTCTCGGGACGACAGCTCAGTGGTGACCCACGTGTAACCTGAACCCACCCCAAGGCCCACATCAATAAAACCACCCCCTTAATGGACACTAAAGAAACCCCAAGTCTTTCCCTAAATCCCACAGTAAAAACCTAGTACAAACAAGTGTTTGGGTTTTTTTCCTATGCAGAAATTTTTTTAGTAGACATAGCCTTTTTTCTTTTTCTCATTTTACAGCAAACATTGCAAATATAGAAATACTTTCTCTGTACAGTAGGACAACAGTGTACAGTGGGGACTGGGCTGCGTCACACACTCCCAGGCCTGTCCCCCAGCCGTCCACAGGCACACCCCGACCCCTCGAGTCCCCCAGGGCTCCAGGACCTCCCACGCCACTCGGCCGCCTGCATTCACTCTTCCTCTCTTTGGTGGCCTCCAGAGGTGGCAACGAAGACACGGACTGAAGAGAGTCCACAGAAAACCACGGACGGAGGAGACCATGCGAGGAGCCAGGTGGCCACGCTCCCCACGTCTGGTGTTTTATGTCTTAATTTTTAAGAGAACTTTACTTTTGTTATTTAAAAAAAAGGAAGAAAATAGAGAGGAAAAGAAAGGAGACAGAGAAGAATCGAAATAGGAAAGATACTGGAAAAAAAAATTCCCCTCCCCCACCCCATCCCTAAGACACAGTTTTCCGAAGTCCCGTGTGCGTGTGTGTGTGCGTGTGCACAGTGTGTGTGGCGGGCTGCTCACACCGGTGAGAAGGTCTCAGGGCAGGTCCGTGTACATGGCTACGGTCCATTTACTGTCAGTGTCTGCGCCCCCTCCCCGCTTTCTACGTGGGTCTTCAGGCTCCACAATGCTGCCGTGTGTGTGTGTGTGTGTGTGTGTGTGTGTGTGTGTGTGTGTGTGTGTGTGATGTGTGACAGGTGACAGTCTCTGGGTTACAAAGAGCTGCAGTGGGGCTTGGGTCCTTTTTGGTCCGCGGGCGTCACGGTGCCGGGGCTCAGGACTTGTGCTGGGCCGACACGCCCTTCCAGTAGTCCAAGATGTCGTGCAGGTCCTCATCTTTGGCGAACTGCACCTTCTTGCGCAGCGCGTGGCCGGCGGCCAAGAACTCCTCATGGTCCCTGTGCCGCCGGCGGCTGGGGCGGAGGCGCTCCCAGATGCTGTGGGGGGCCCTGCAGCTGTGCTCGGGGCTGGAGGCGTAGCTCAGGTGCTGGTACTGCGGGGACAGCTGCGAGTAGGCCAGGTCGCGGGGCCGCGGCCGGGTCAGCGGCTCCAGGATGGACGCTTTGCGGCCACCCAGGCCTTCATGGGGAGGGGGCACCGGAGGTGCGGGCGGCTCGGCCGTGTGGGAGCCGGGGTACGAGTGCCGGTGCTCGCCGTACTGGCGGCTCTTCTCGGCCTCGGCCCGCAGCACAGCGGCCGCGGGTGTCACAGTGAGAATGGCGTCGGCTGCGGGTGAGCTCTTCTCGATGTATTTGGCCTCGGTGGCCTCGGCACGGAAGGCCCTGGGGCTGCGCGTGGAGCTGCTGGACGAGGTGCTGGCGCGAGGGGGCCCCGGGGCCGCCTCCACGCTGTGGTGCCGCTGCAGGCCGTGGCTGAAGGTGTCCTTGTACACAGGCGACAGGAAGCCGTGCTTGCCAGCCAGCGGCTCGGACAGCAGCACCAGCTGCGGCTCGGCCGTGGACACTGCGCCCGACTTGCCGCCCTGGAAGGCGGTGGACTCGGACTTGAGCGCGTCGATGCAATTGTTGATGATCTGGTTGACCCTGTCCACCTCCTTGGCGATGGTGGAGATCTCGGCCACCGAGCCCTGGCTGTCAGGGCCCGGCCGGCCCGGCTCACAGTCCCTGCGCTCTGCTGGCTCCCCGGTGCGCACCTCCATGTAGGTGCCTTTGCTGGCCTTGGGCGTCTCGCTCTCCACCAGCTTGTATGGCTCCACGTCACTGGCGGCCGCTGGCAGATACGGGATGCGGGTCACGGTGTCGGGGCCGAGCAGTGGGCCCTGGGACAGTGGGGCCAGGCCGGGCGCCTCCAGCTCCGGCCCGTACTTGAGCTCGATGATGGTCTTCTTGAGGCTGCTGGCCGCGGCCGCCTTTTTGTGCTTCTCCTCCTGGCGCCTGCGCTTGCGCAGACAGTAGTAGACGGCGCCCAGCACCAGCACCATGCCGAAGAGACAGCCCAGGATGGTCATGATGTAGTGGGTGGCCGTGGAGGGGCTGGGCACAGGGCCCGGTGGGCTGGGTGGCTTGGGCAGGCAGATGGTGAGGCAGGTGTGGTTGTGGTGCAGCCCGGAGCTGGTGGACACCACGCAGTAGGTGTAGTTGGTGAGCGTGTAGAGGTTGGTCAGGCGGATGTCCTCCTGGGGCTTGGTCAGCCTGGACACGGTGGACGACTTACTGTTGTTGAAATACTCCAATGTGTACATGCGGTTGAACGGGCTGGGCAGCTGCACCGTGATGGTGGCCGAGTTCTGGGTCAGCTGCTTGACCCTGATGAGGGGCCGTGCCTCGGCCTGGGTGGCCAGTGTGGGCAGGGCCACCAGCGGGGTGGTGCCGTCGCCAGAGAAGCACTCGTCCGCGGTGCAGGGGGCCTCGCTGGGCTCCAGCGGTGTGGGCGGCACGCGGCCCGGTGGCGACCGCTCTGGCACCAGGCGGGGCTCTGCCGCGTATGCGCCATCGGTGCACACAGACTGCAGTGTGGTGAGAACGCTGCGCTGGCCGAGCCGGCCCTGGCCCAGCAGGAAGTAGCCGGAGTAGTGCGGCGGCGACTCGCACTGCATGCGGTCGTAGGTGTGCGTGGCGTTGGTGAAGGCCGCCAGCCAGCGCAGGAAGCCCAGGAGCTCGCAGGAGCAATAGAAGGGGTTGCTGTACAGCTCGCAGGCCGACAGGCGGGCCAGGCCCGCGAAGGTGGCGCTGTGCAGCCGCTGGATGCGGTTCATGGACAGGTCCACGTTGACGATGTTGGGGCACTCCCAGAAGGCGCCGGGCGTGACCACCTCGATGAGGTTGGCCTGCAGGTACAGGTACTCCAGCTTGCCCAGGCCACGCAGCACGCCCTCCGTCAGGTTGCGCAGACGGTTGTAGCCCAGCTGCAGCACCTGCAGGTTGAACTGGCCCGAGAAGGCGCCGTCCTCGATGTAGGCGATCTCGTTCTTGGTCAGGTTCAGGTACGTGAGGTTCCCGAAGCGGCTGAGTGCGGCGTGCTGCACGCTGCGGATGCGGTTCTCGTTCAGCCGCAGGTCCACGATGGTGCTGTTGATCTGCTGCGGGATGGCCTCGTACGGCGGCTGGTTCTGGCTGCAGATGGCCAGCCACACAAAGCCCTTGTCGCCCTCGATCAGCCAGCAGTCCCCGCGGGCCAGGCCGCCCGCGTGCAGCAGGGCGGCTGCCATCACACACACCCACAGCACGGCCCCCGGGCCCCCGGCCATGGGGACTGCCCTCTCAGGAGGCCGCACTCAGCCTGCCAGGGACACCGGGTGGGGGGCTGGGGGGCGCCCCCGGAGGGAAGGAGGGGCAGGAGAGGAGGGTGCCCACACACTCAGGGGTGTCCTGTCCCAAACCACATGGTCGCACAGTGCGAGAGCGGGGAGGGAACGCGCCCCCTCACTGCCAGCCGCCTCTCATCGTCTGCCCGCTGTGTGCTGCCACCACCATGGCCTCCTTGCCCATCGGCCTGGGCGTCCGGACAGCTCCACCCTGCACCTCCTCCAGCTCACCTGCGGCAAGACAAAGGAGAGAGCCAGTCAGGAGGTGGCTGGGCGTCCCCCAGGCCCCAGGGTCAAGTGTGAGCCTGCACACAGCTGAGATGGGCGGCCTCATAAAACCTGAAGCCACACAGCTGGCGAGTGACCAGACGCTTTGCCCTGCCGCCTGAAGGCCCTGTTGTCTGTCCCCAGAGGGCCAGGCCACAGCATTGCGGCCGCCTGCAGGGGGCGCTCTGAGCTCCCTTCAGTGACGCTCAGGACACCAGTCAGGCATCCAGGACTGGTGAGCCCTGGGCTGAGCCGTCCTGTGGCGTGGCCTGGGCACATCGTGCCACTCTGGTCCTCAGTTTCCCCAGGCGGCCAGCTGGATGGTCCCTGTGGCTTCCCTCGTGGGCAAGGGACCTGGAGGCTGCCTCACCCCACGTCGGCGGTCCTGGCAGCAAGGCCTGGAGGGGGGAGCTCTGCCAGGCTCCCCAGGCTCAGATAAGGACCTGACCCTCCCCCTCCCACCTCTGACCCCCTCCCCCCCTCCTGCCTGAACAGTGACTTGACTGTCAGAGTGCCTGGCCCTGGGCCCCTCCGTGACCCCTTGCCTGCACACAAACTGAGGATGGCACTGTGGGGTGCACGCAGGCAGGGGCCAGGCTGCGTTTGGGGAGATGCGGCTGCACCCGCCTGTGGGCTTCTGGTCCTCCAGGGCCCACACCCGGCAGGAGGACCCCTGTCTGCGAGCGTCACTGCTTTGGCTGCGTATTTCTCCTGCAGGACAGACGAATGGGTGTGTGTTTGCTTGTTAGTATTTGGATTTACAGTGGCCTCTGTAACCGCTGTGGCCTGGCGGGCGGCCAGCTGGGTGCATTTCACTGATATTGACGTTTGCAACTAGTCTGCACTGAGGCGGCTTAAATTAGGAGAAAGACGTATGATGTGAAATGGATTTTCCCCCTTGGAAACTTCATAAAGAACAGTTTTGATCTGGTGCCCAGGGCAGAGCCTGTTTCTGGTTTAAAGAAAGGGGAGCGATCAGATGGGCTGGGGCTGAGGAGAGGCCGTGGGGGCCTTGGCGGAACCCACCCCAGGCGTGGCTGGAGTTGCTGTGTGACAGTCAACACTGGCTCTCTGGGCGCAGTCAGAAACGGCTCTGGGAGCAGGGCGAGTAGGCTTGGGTTTTCTTCCCAAAGGAGGGAGCCTGCTAAATGGAAGCTAGGGTCCGACCCTGCATGGGCTGGCTTGTGACATAAAATCGACAATCCCATGGGGGAGTTCTGGGCTCCTGAGAGAACTCGAGCCCTCCCTCGCCCTGCTGGGCAGTGGGCAGGGAAGGTGGTGCCATCAGTGGGGCTGAAGGGCTGGCTCCTGCCCCAGCCCCCAGAAGGGGTGCAGGGGGGCCCCCCATCCAGAAAGTGCAGCACCTCAGTAATGCTGATCATAATCACCTCTAATCTCTTGCTCAAAATAACCCAAAGTCAAGCTAAGGAGGATTACAGGCCTAAAGAACCCTTATCACAGGCAGGCCCTGGCAGGAGGGGGACGGGCTCCAGGGCTCCCCAGGCCTCCCCACCCCCACGCCCAGGGCCCCTCCGCGCAGTGGTGGCCGCTGAGCCACTGCTGGGCTGGCCCAGGGCCCGAGCGCTCACGGGCTCCAGGCTGAGTACCTGTGGGCTTGCATGCACATGGGTGCCCACACGTGTGCTGGGGCTGCCTGCGTGCACAAGGGGGGAGTCTATTCAGCACACGTGTGGGCACCCATGTCAGCACATGTGGGTGAACTGGCACCTCGTGGTCCAGCCAGGCCCTCCTGTGGCCACAACGGGTCCCCCCACCAGTGTGACAGGCTAGGAATCTGTGCTTCTGTCTTGGCACCTTGTGAGTAGCCAGTGGTTCTGGGGACAGTCTCACCTCCACTGTACACCCCCCACCACACACACACACACACACACACACACACGCTCTGGTGCTTCCTCCATCTGCCTGGCTGGCGTGGGGAGGGGGCCGGGTGGGGTTGTCACACCCTCTGGTGGGGTTCTGCTCTCACCTTGGTGCCTCACACCTGCCCCGCAAGCCAGGCCTGCAACGGGATGTCCTCCCCCAGCCTCCTGGCCTCAGGTGGGGGATCTGCAAGGTGGCTGTGACCCCGCTGGCTGACCCCTGCCCTGCGTGCCAGGCAGTCAGGTCCCCGCCCTCAGGAAGACATGCCTCTGCCCTTTCCATAGCCTCTACCACCTCAGCCTGGGAGGGACCCAGAGTTCTCATTCCACATCTCGCTTTACAGAGGGGAAACTGAGGCCCAGACAGACGACCTTGTCTAAGGTCACACAGTGAGTCACCCCGTCCTCCTGCTGGGTGTGGCTGGGTGGTGGGTCCAGCAGGTGACACATCCCTCCAGGAGGCCCCTCGCTGCAGGGCTGAGCTCCCAGGCCCTCTCAGAATTACCCTGGGATGGGGGGGCAGGATGTGCCCCATGGGGCCAAACACAGGCAGGGCCTCGGGAAACAGCCGCCCAGGGGATGGGCCAGAGCACCTAGAAAGGTTCCGATTGGGTCACAGACTGTCCTTGACAAAGCTCTTTCCTCTCGGGGGTCACACATACCTGTGCCCTGTGCACAGTCAGCCACACATTAAACAGCTGGTTCCCACACACCTGCAGTGCCCAGCCCTGCACCCCACATGCCACCCGACTCAGGATCCTGTCACGGGGAGGCATGGACACTCATCTGCCCCCACAGGTCCCCTGGCCCCACACTTCAGAGAGACCCAGGCTGGGCTACGTCAGGGCACCACCTCCAATGAGCCCACCACTCGAAAGCCCCCTCCCCCACGCCCGCCCATGAAACTGTGATGGCGCCAACCGTCTGTGTGTGTCCAACAGGGCAGCCACTGGTCACATTCAGCTACCAAGCACTAGGAATGCAACGAATGGCTGCTGGACTAGATGTTCTAGAACCTTCCATAAAAATAACACATCGACCTGAACACCCTGCAGCCACTGCCCACCTCCACCCCCTCACTTTACCTTTCTCTCTCAGCCCCTGCAGCACAGCCGCCCTCACCCATGCCCTCTGAGCCTGCGCCTACCAAGGTCACTGGGGACCTGTCCTTCCAGCTCCAAGGGCACACTCCATCTTGCTCAGCCTCGCAGCAGCGTTTGGCCTCGCTGCTCAAACACTTCCTGCTTTGGGTCTCCGAGCCACTGCCCTCTCCTGTCCCAATTTCCCTCATAGTCTGCTGTTCCCTGTGAGACCTTCTTCCTCAGCCCAAACTCTAACTGTCCCTCCCTGGGCATCAGCCAGGACACCGGTCCTCCGCTTTCTCATCTGTGAGGTGGGAGTTAAGGTGCTTCCTCCCTGAGGCATGTGGCTTCTCACTAACACTTGCCTTCTTTTTGCATTTTGTCAGGCCCATAAGAGCTGTCACCGCCCTCTGCAAAGACATAAAATGCCCATGTGGCCACCCGCCCCTTTCAGCGTTGGGCCACACCTGCTGGATTAGAAATGTGTGTTTGATGTCCTCACTTTGCAAACCATGGTCGCCCATGCCCAGGTGGACAGACCTCTCTCTGCATACATGGCCCTGGCCGCCCAGCAGCAGCTCAGAGCTCGTGAGGCAGGCCACACCCTCCAGTACCCTCTGGGCACCAGACTCCAGCCAGCGTCTGCCGCCCCCTCACTCACTGGCTCACAACAGCCCCTCAAGGTCACATGACAATGACCCTACTTCTTAGAGGACAAGCGTGAGGCCCAGCCTGGCTACATCGCAAGGATGCCAATTCTGTTTCTGGCTCTGATAGGAACTAGATGCATGGTCTCCGTTTCCTCATCTTTAAAATGGGGCCATTTCCCTACCTAGCAGGTTGGATCCGGGGCCCAGTTGTAGCTGGTGAGGCAGACGGCATGCCAGAACACACTGCAGGCCCCCCAGCTCCAGCAGCACCCTAAGTGGTTGGATTGGTCTGTGCACATCCAAGGCCAGCCTGTGTGTGGGCACCTCTGGGGCTGTGTACATGTGTCCATATACTCACAAGTGTGCAAATGTGTGTGCTTGTTCAAGCATGTGTCTGTGTGCACACACCTGTGTCTCAGCACATGTCGGTGAGTCACTGGAAATAGCCCTGGGAGAGGGGACATGGCAGGGCCCAGAAAGGGAGCTAGATTCTTGGCTACCACGAGAGTCATGACAAACAAGTCACCTTCAGAGCCATCACGTCGTTAAGTCTCCCCACAGTCCTACAAGGTAGGAGGGACATGGGACAGCCACCATGCTCTCCATGGCCCACATGAGAAGCCCAAGGCCCTGCGAGTGAAGGGACTTGTCACAAGGTCCCTCACAAGTCAGGTGGGACAAACCCACCTGGGCCTCTCACCTGCTGACTCAACAGCTACCTATCAGAAGTCGGCTCCGCACCCACTGATGCTGAGCTGCTGCTAGGTGCTCAGGGAGGGTTAGCACCTGGCCCTTCCCAGGCCTGCAGGGAGGGGCGGCCACTCACTGGGACTCCGTTCCAGGACAGCCCTGCCTCCCAAGGTCCCTGGTATCCACTGCAGTGTCCCTGATGGAACTGGCTGCCATTTAAAGGCACCTGATGGGGAGGACGGAGGGAACGGTTAAGAGGACCCTGCATGTGAAACAAATCTGCCTTTCCTAAAGAAGCACGCCCACCAGGACAGTGGACTCACTTAGACACAAGCACAGGACCAGCGGGCTACCACCCACCCACCTTGCTCTCTGAGGCTGGGCAGTGGGAGAGCCCTGTGAGTTCGTGTCTGAATCCAGGCACTTCCTCCACAGCCATGAGTTTTGCCAGGGACCCGGGATGGTGAGGTCCCCACAGACCAGTGGGGGCCAGAAGTCGTCCCCACGTCCCTCCTCCAGTTCTCGGTCCCTGCCTGTAACACATAAGGGCTGAGCAGGCACCGCCAAGGGTCTCCTGGCTGAGACGTCTGGGGCCTCGTGTCTCCCTGCCCAGGGCCCCCCACACCCCGTGCATGTCCTGACCCCGCATACTTCCCACTGCAGAGAGTACCTCTCGCTCCGAGGACGATGGGGATGGAGCGCGTGAGGCTGGCACCAAGTTCCTTCTGTCACATCAACTCTGCAGCCTGTGTCGCTGCTAATGAAATAAAGAAATATGGTGGTTCCAGGCTTTTAAACTTCTTATGACCGGATTTGCATAATTGTCGCAGCCGTGCTGGGACAGGAACGCATCTGTCTAAAAATACTGCTCCTCTCCTCGATCACAGAGCCCAGACCCAAGGCCAGGGCTTCTGCGGATGGCGTGGGCGCTCTACGTCCACAGGAACATGAGCCTCGGCTGAGGGCCAGGTCGGGAGGTGGGGGCTGGAAAGTTGTAGATAACTTTCCACCGTCCCGGTATTTGGCCAATAGATCATTCTTACTGCCAGCACCTGCCTGGCTCTGCCACAGAGCCCACGGGGCCGTGATGGATATGCTGGGTTCTGGGACCACAAAGCAGACAGCACGACGCGACCTGACCCGGACCAGCCAGAGCAGCCGTGAGGAGGGCCTACCTCCTGAGGGGCCACGCACATCTCAGGCTTTCTGTTCCTAGGCCAGGACTGAGTGTGGGCACTGCTATTCTCTGGCTGTGTGACCTTGGGCAAGTCACTTAACTCGTCTGAGCCTGTTCCTTCTCTACCAGGCTTACAGTGAGGACTATACAATGCTTATCTGAGGCTTCCGGCACGTGGCCTAGTCCAGACACGCCCTGCAGACACCCATTTCCTTCTCCAGCTGCTCCCTGGCGTCCCGTGGGTGCGGGAGGGGTGCACAACTCCAGGCAGCGTGGGTGGACGCAGCAGGCCTGTGGCATGCTCCCTGGTGCCCACATGGGGGGCCCAGTGAGGGCTGTCCCCAGGTCCTCACCCTCTAGGACCTGCCGTCTCCTTCCCGTTCTCTCCCTAGTTACCCAAGGAGGCTGGCGCAGGCTCCCAGCTCTGCTGGCTCAGCAGGATTCTTGGGACTCGGCCATAGGGTCGGGCCTGGCCAGCCCCCAACCTCCGCTGGCCCTGGGAGGCATTAGGCATAGGAACCATGGCCTGCACCTTTCCCCCCACCCCATAGGAAGTGGAGGTCGCAGGGCGTGGAAGGACAGGGCTTGGGACGGGCACTAAGAGCCTGACACACCTGCCAGTGACCACGGGCATTCCACGGCCTCGGGGCCTCCCCCTGCCTACCCAGAGGCTGCCATGAGCAGGACGTGTGCACACAGAGGAGACCTCTCATTTCCTCCAGAACCCCACACACGAGTGCCTCCTGTCTGCAGAGCACCTTCTCCACTGTCAGGAAGTCAGGTATCTGTGTTACCCCAGTTAGATGATGGGGAAACAGAGGCCCAGAGAGGGAAAGGGTTTTGCACAGGAGAAAGTCAGTGTTTGCCCCACCTGGGTCCATGGAGCACAGTGTTATGGTCCATCAGGCAGCTCCGGCCCCACCCCTGAACCCAGAGGGGCCCCGAGCTGCAGCCCAGAGGTGTGCATCCCCAGTGCTGGCCTGATCCAGCCGAGGCCACGGGCAGGGCTGGGGGCTGGAGTCCTGCATGCATCCGGGGATGACGCGGGCTGGCGCTTGCCCTCCTCCCTCCTCCCTCCAGGCCCAAAGCTCCAGGCTGAGGAGTTAATTAGGAACCCAAACACTTAATGGTCTGTTATGCTTCCACTGGGCATCTTCTTAAATTAAAAAACATGAAGTACAGCATCGTTGGAGGGAGAAATCACTTTGCAATGGTTTCCTGCTCCAGCGCTGAGAGGGACGTGGGGGAAAGGGTGGCTGGCTGGCCTCCAGGGACCAGGGACGACGCAGGACACTCTCCAGGATCACCAGTCCACCTGCCATTGCGAAGAGTGTCATCAAAGCCAGGTAAGGGTCTAGGTGACCCAAACACACCTGGCATTGTTCCCCATCACACCCTCACAACCCTGGCAGCTGGGAAGTTCTATCTTTAGTGTGACCTGAATCTCTCCAGTTGTTTGGAGGGATGGCTGATTTGAGACTCGAGGCAGATGGGCTTGTTTGGCTCTTCCTAGTAGAACCCTGACCTCCAAGAGCCTCCACCTCCAGGAAGCCCCTTCCGACCCCCCCTTCAGAGCCGTGATGCTGGCCTGGCGCCAGGACAGGACCTGGTCCTTGGACCCTGGAGGGCCCTCTGGGGACACCGGGACGCAGCTCCCTCCCCCGTCCCCCACTCCCCGGGTCCACTCACGCAGACGCAGTGACCGCTGCCAACCCCAGCACCCGGTCAGGCCTTTGCAAGCGCAGCTCCTGCCTCACGTCACCGTCGCTGTGACCATTTAATCAGCATACTTTCCGGCCGTATTAATTGTACTAAAGAGTTTGGGCATGGTTTTCAAGCGGAGGTGATAAATTAGCAATTAGCCCTCAAACATGACATTAATAAGGGAAATAAAATAGCAGGCAAAGTCCAGTCTGAGAAGCATGAGGGACGCCCCGGGGCTGGACAAGGTCGGGACTCATCCACCACACCCGGGCCGCACAGTGGGGTGTGCCTGGGGGGCCACCACGCAGGGGAGAATGAGCCACTGGGGGGGGGGGGTGCTCCAACACAAGGCGGAAGACAGCCCAGCACGGTCCCCTAGGCAACCAGGTGTTTCCATGTCAGATACAGGGCTCTCTCCTGTGTGTTCTGGAGAGTTCTGTCACGACCCTGGGAATCCCTTCCTGCCACCCCAGGTTCTCTCGACTTCTGGAATGTTTGCTATTCCCATAGAGAAAATGCAAGACAGCAGTCAAACCCCAGGAGGCCGCTCTGTCACCAACCCCCCCACACACCAAGTGATCCCCCAGGACACCTGTCGGGAGGTGGCTGCCCAGGACACTGGTGTCCCAAGGGCAAAGGAGCCTTGTCTGGGTCCCTCCGAGCTGTGAGAACCAAAACCTGTCCTGCCTGAGCTGGCCGACTGTGGCCTCGAGCTGGCCTCTCAGAAAGGGGGCTCCTGGAGGAAGCCGGCCCTTCAGCCAGGCCTGGGCCCAAGACTCTTGCTACTGTGGGTGTCATCTAACCAATGCATCCCCTGCCACCCCCACCCCCACAGCTCCCACTGCTGTGCAGCTTGGCGGACCCAGCCTCCTAACACAAGATTCTATCCGCCTCTATCCGCTGGCGTTTTAAGGTTTGAATTCTGACATTTAACCCTCAATCAGCCTGGAAAGTATTTCACTGGTGTAAAGAAGGATCCAGATTGATTTCAGCCCCCGACAGGCAGCACCCTGCCCTGACACCATATACTGAATAATCTGGTCCCTCACATTCGCGTGGGATGCTCTAGCCCCACCCTCAGGGCACTCGGGTCACGCCTGGCCCCTCCTTCCCCTGCAGCCCCACAGGGCTCCCCACTGCCCTCAAGAGAGTCCACATCTTCAAAGGCCAGCCAGACCTTGGTGACAGTCCCTGCCTGTCCCCCACCTTGCCTAGGAGGTGATGGTCAACCTGCATTTCTTGCATTTTCTCTAAGATACTGCTCCTCCCACCTGGAACACCCCCCACCACCATCCCAACCCCCCGATCAGGCTGCTGTCCTGTCCCTGGATGGCAAAGGCAGCTCCCGGCCTCTCCCTCAGTCAGAGTACAGACGGACAGCTCCTGGCAAGCGGGGCCGGAGCCCGCACGTCCTGTCCAGGCACGGAAAGGAAATGGATGTGACTGAACTCATGGAAGGTCTCCATCCACAGACGCCTATACAGGGGGGTGACCCCAGGTCATGGTGTTCCTGGGACAGTCTCCAGTTACGCTCGGTGTCCCAGGATAATTTCTAATAGACCCCCTTTCACTCGCACGCTCCTTGTTGGGCCGATAACTTGTTGCATGGTCACCGAGGGATGCCTCTGTGTGGGACTATTGTGTCCCACTGAAAACCCCTCCCCTCTCTCCTACCACCAAATCAGCACTGTTTAAATCCTTGGAACTGTAATATGCTTCCTCTAGTAGGAAAGACATCCACTGTCATCCCTCTTTCGTCGGCATGTTACTTCCGATGAGTCCTTAGAATGACTTCATCCAGCTCTTGGAAACGCACGGCCGAGGTGTGACAGGGCTGCGTCACTCCTGTAAATTAACTTCGGAAGAAGCTTCAGGTTCATAATATTCCAACACAGCCCACTCCTGTGTTCTTCTATGTCTCTTGGGAAAACTTACAGAGTTCTTCATAATGAGCCTATATTTTTCTTGTAAATTTATTCCTGGGAATTCTGTGAGGTATTTTTTGTTGCCCTTGTGAGTGGGGACTGTTTATTTCATTATGTTTTCCAACTGGTTGTTGCTGGTACAGATGAAAATTATTGATCTTTATGTTTGTTTTATATCCAACCCAGGACCTTCACTGAGGTCTCATATTAAACTATTTTTTCAGTTGGTTCTCGAGTTTCTAAGGTCTCATATCATATCCCTGGCAAATAACTACAATTTTTCCCTGTAAACATTTCCATTTAATTCTGTTTCATGTCTTATTGCTATGTCCAGAATTTCTGGACAGTGATAAAGGGCACTGTTGGGTTTTTTTAATATAAAAGTTTTTGAATAGGAATCATTAAAAATCTCATCATTGAGAATGGCGCTGGCTGCTGAATTGAGACACAGATTCTTCACTGTGATACAGTATTTTGTCAGTTCTATTTTTAGCAGTTAGTTTAATACCAGAAACTGGCATTGGAATTTATCACACACCTTTTGTCATTTATGACCATGGCATTGTCTGACCTGTCAATACTACGTATTATGTTAATAGATTTCTCTAATATTAAGCCACCTTTGAATTCTCCCTATAAATCCTACATAATAGTGGCAGATTATCTCTCTAATATTTGTGGAATTGGATTTGCTTGTGTCTTATTGAGGATTTTTGATCCCACATTCCTGGGCAAGATTTGCGTGAGGTTTCATTTCCTGAGCTGTCTTTGCAGAGTTTGGGGGCTGGGGCCATTCTCACTTCCTCAGGGTCAAGAAATGCTTTGGTGGAGGTCTCCTGGCTGCACGAGCTCAGGCCCCCAAGGCCATGTGCTCTGGATGCCATGCAGGAAATGCCAGGGACCCCCCTGTAAGTGAGCGGCCGTTTATCAGGTGAAATGTGCCTGCTTCAGCTCCTGTGCATCGCAGATTTCCATGATTCAGGGGCAGCTCAGAGTAGGCATCTCTGCCAGGGAAACTTGCCACAGCTCAGAGGGTACCTCACGTGGCGAGTCCTGGCCCTGGGGGGGTGGGTGATGCAGGTAGGCTGGCCCCAGGGTGGGGCTGCTCAGGGCCTTGGAGGGAGACCCCAGCTCCCTCGGCGAGGTCGGGATAGTGAGAGCACCCCTGGGGCCACCTCGCAGGGCCTTCCGCTCTAGGTTCCAAGCCATCCACGAGTGGACAGATGGACATCACAGTGGGGTAATCATGGGGGACACAGAGGAAACAAAATGAGTAAAAGCACAGACCCTCTCAGAACGACCATCCGGAGGAGAAAAACAGGACTCACACGAAAGTGATGAGGCTTCCGGCAGTGGCCGCTGCAGCAGACAGTGTTTCCAAAAGATGGCCGCGACTTCACCTTCCACTGCTCACGTGCGATGGGACCCTCAGCCTCCTCCACCAAGACACGGGTCTGTCCCTGTGCCCCTTGAATCTGGGCATCCCTGGGCCACTTTGGCCGGCAGCACTGGCGAAGAGAAGCTGTGTGCCCCTGGGCACAGCCCTGTTCAGCCTGGCCGCCCACTTCCTGTTTTGGAAGCAGCAGCCACCTAAGAAAGGCAACATCACCTGCTGGGGAAGCCAGACCATCTTCCCTGTAGGTTCACCAAGGGGTTTGCATAAGAAAACGCACGCACCACGGAGCTCTGTGGTGTTCCCTGCAGCACCTATGCTGTGAGGGGCTGTTGTAAGGATCCCGGGGCAGGCGGCGAGGGGAGGGTCTGAAGCGCGGCCCGCCTGGGGAGCCTGAGAGTTGGGGTGACGTCTTTCCTGGGGGACACACACTGTGCCCAGGCTGAGCAGGGCCCAGTGCCACCCACAGCGGCCCCCCTGCTCCCCGGGCCAGCTCTGTAAGCCCTCATCTCTCAGAGTCTATACAAAATCAAGCTAATAGCACAGCAAACATTAATTATAGCTGAAAGGCCAAAACGGGATTGATCTGGAAGAGGCTGGTCTCCTGTTAGTCACCGAGACACTTCGGGAGAGGACAGGCAGGGGCCAGTGTGGTGGCTGGGGGGCGGCACGGAGCCAGTGGGGTGGGGTCTCCCAGTCTCACCCCTGCTCAGTGAGCCTGTCCCCCAGCATGAGGCTGGGGCGGCAGAAACTGGAGGCCCCTGGGGTCTGGGTCCCATCCCGTCTCTCACTAGCCACTTGGCCCCAATAGGGAGCGTGCAAAGGGTGGGGCTTCCTCCTGATGCCAGGTGGGGCAGACTTGGCCAGGCCCCTGGGCTCTCATGCCCCAGGAATGGAGAATGCGCTCCAGTCAGCCCGATGGAATCAGGGAAGGGACTGGGGTGGGCGAGCTGAATGGGGGCATGAACTGAAGCCCCTGTCAGGCCTGGGAAGCCAGTCTGTGGCAGCCAGGACCTTCTGAGGGGGCCCGAGGCCACTGCTGAATGTCCCCAGGCCGTTAGCCCCTCTCCCTGCCCCTTGCATGGAAAAATGGAAGAGCAAAGGGAGGACTCAGCCTGGTCACTTGGCCCTTGGAAAGTCTGAGACTAAGGAGATACCCCCACCAGAATACAAGTCCTCGCCCCCATCATTCCCAGCTCCCCTGGGAGGGAGACGCTAGCTGGCAGCCCTGGGGACCCATACCTCCATCTGAGCCCTGACACCTGTGACTGCAGCCCCCTCCTACGGCGATCCGTCCACTGACTCAGTCACTCAGATTTACTGTCTACGCTACAAGAAGAGGACACGGCCGCTGTCCCCATGGGTCAGAGAGGCTGGAAGAGAACGTGAACTGCCGGATGACCCTGGACCTCGATTCCGTCACTGGCTGCTGTGCCTCCTGGGTCTCGTCTGTAAAATGACACCAGTGACTAAGTAAATGACTCGTGGAAAGAACCAACTATAGATCCTGGCTCAACAAACGTGTGGCGCGCACAGAGGAGCACGAGACGTGTTGTGAGGATGAGCAGACACTGCCCGTGGGGAGGAGGGTGCCCTGGAGAGGGCATCGCAGCGGGTCCCAGGGCCTGTCGCTGCTCACAGGTGGCCTGTCCCTCGTGGGTGGGACACACTGTCCCCTTAACATCACCCCTTCCACAGACCATCTCCTGGTCTGCGTTCAGGAGAGAGTAAGAGAAAAGGGCCACGGGGAACCCTCCTGGGCTACAAGATCCCCTTGGATGCTGGGGCCCCCTCTGCAGCAGTCCCTCCACCCCAAATTGCCGAGATCAGGGGTCCTGGAGCGCCCTGAGCAGCCTGCCTGTGGGAGGTGACCAGGAGCTGCTCTGAGAAAGGGGCTTCCACGTGGTCCCCGCCACTGTTCTAAGCACAACCTCTCTCCTGGCCTCCCAAGGGCCACGGGCAGTCAGAGTGGAAGGGAAGTCACCCAGCCGGGGCTGTGAGCCCTCTGCTCGACACAGGCACCGCCCAAAGGCCACTGGTGCCCTTGGGTCCCCATCCCAGGGCCATGGCAAGACAGCTTCCACGGGGGCCAGCATTTTGCCGCCTGAGACGTACTGGGAGGAAGTGTGAGTGTGACTGCGTGTGTGACTGTGTGTGTGTCCCTAGGTGTGGGAGGGGCCGCAGACTTTGCTCCTCGGCCACGGGTCTACCCTTGCCCTCCCCACTCTGCACTGCACACGCGCATCGCACACACGAGTATCTGGTTATCACTTCATGGCAGGCAGGAATCGGACGACGGAGCAGCTGGAGGACGTTCAATTTTCAGTGGAAGTGACAGCACTGGAAGCCGCCTACGTGGGTCTGAGGACGCGCGCCTCTCGTGATCCATCTTTCCTCACCCACTGAGTCAATTAAACAGGAGGCATCCTGCATGTGGCTGCCCGCACTGCCCACCGCCTCTCTGGGTCTCGGTCCATCTGTCCGTCTGTCATCTGAGACCACACCCTGTCTGCAGGCCACATGGGCCATCACGTGCCACTGGCTGGGCAGGCGCTGCTTCCCTCCTGGCTCTTCTCTCCTCACACGCCCTCCCCCAGTGCGGGGCCCCCAGGCTGCTGTGGCATCAGCAGCCTCCCTCCCTGGGCTCAATCTCACTGCACACAGTGCTCGGGCCCTGAGGCCCAGCGGGTTTGGGGGCCGTAGGGGCACCTGCGCCCCCAACCCTGGAGGGCTCCTAAAGGAGTCTAACACTTGGGACGGGGCCTCCAGTCAGTGCTGGGGCCATCACTTGTGCTCAGGTGGGGGCACCTGGCGGTGGGGTGACAGGGTCACAGAGGGGGACACAGCGTGTCACTCCCAGGGCCGGGGCGCCCACAGGCGAGGTGGGGGAGTCTGTGGGCTGTGTCCCCACCCGGCCTTCACTGTGAGCAGCAGTAACGGACTCTGAGAGCCTCAAGAACCAGGAAAGGCACTGGAGGTCGGGACCAGGATCCGTGCCCCTCCCGCTGGAATAACGGGTCGCAGCACCTCCATGAATTATGTGGGGCGAAGGCCAGGAAAGGACAACGGAGAAGCATGGCTCCATGTCACCCAAGGAAGAGGCAAGATCAGGTTCCAACAGGTAAACGTGGTCCCTGAAAGGTAACTTAGGCTGTCTCCATAGAGATACAGCAGGGAGAATAGAGGAGGTGATCTAGCCCTGTCCAGCACCTCTCAGCTCACGTCCAGACGGTTTGGGTCCACACCCCCAGGGAGACAACGAAAGCGCACACTCATCCAGCACCGACCATGCAGCAGGCACTGCTCTAAGAGCTTTACATTTGTTAACGTTATTAACTTACAACCCTGTGAAGACGGTACTGTTACTCTCCCCTGTACAGACAAGCACAGAGACATTAATAACTGGCCTGCTGAAGCAGCAGCCAAGCCCTGGAGTTTGACCCCACAGCCCCTGTGTGTAACCAGACGCCAGGCCAACAGGTCGCTGTGGGCGTGTTGGAAGGTGGGGAAGGGACGCCAACGGAGAATGGACACAAAGCCAGGTTGTCTGAGAAAAGGCAGGAGACGGCATGTCTGGTGAGGGGAAGGGCCTAGGGTTCCCACATCCCTGCAGAGCATAACACAGCAGGCTCCCCCAGGCCTGTGGTGGACTCACGTGTGACCGCGTCCACCTTCCCGGAGAACCCAGCACAGCCTCACTGGGCCATGCGTGCCCCTGGAGAAGCTGTGAGAAGTGTCCCAGCACACACATGCTGGACCTGAGAAGTGCCCCGAGAGAACGGCCACAGCACCATGGGGCACGCGCCCTGGGGGCACCAACAGTGGAAGAATGTGAACGCTTAGCAACACGGCGCCCGATGCCAGCACCAGCCTCCACGGCCCACGTACCAGCCTCCACAGCCCACGGGTCTGCCATGACCTGAAGCTTGAGGAATGCAGACTGTGGGTTCTACACAGTCCCACAGAGAGCAAGGGTGTGACCCAGGTGCCAGAATAACCACCACAAACTAGCAAAGGGCTCACCTGGGGGGCAAGAAGTCTGGAGATGGGTGGGGGTGCTTAATGCCACTGAGCCGCACGCTCAGAACGGGTGCAATGCTGAGCTTCACGCTGCGTGCCCTTTACCGCAATTACCAATTTAGAAAGACAGACGGGGAGGATCAGAGAGGGGCACGTGGGAGGCTTTGGCGGGAGGTGTGGGGGCCTTGAACGCAGGCCTCTTATCCCTTCCGAGCCTGCCTGTCACGGGGAGTGCATGGGGTTAGCTTTAAGCTGGAAGGGACAGTATCAGGTATTCATGGGACTATTCTCATAACTTTGGCTGTATTGAATATTTTATAATTAGTGAAATATTTATTATAGGTTTCTTAAATATTTGACACACCTTAAATATTTTATAATAAGTTTTAAAATGTTTTGAAAAGGAATGGACATCTGTGTAAGGCTGAGCTCCCCGTCTCTGGTGGTGTGCAAGGAGAGGCAGGGTGTCAGAGAGGGTACTCTCCCTGGCGGGTGGACAAAAGCAGTGGTTCCTAAACCAGGAAACCCGTCAGAATCACTCAGGAGCTTTACAAATCGGACTTCCAGGGCCCAGCTCTCGCCTGGCTCACCAGGTCTCGGCAGGGCCCCGTCGTGCTTTGTGCTGTTCTCTCTGGCCCCGAGGACCAGGCTCAGGCTACTCGGGCCCCTGGCCAGCTCGGCTGATCCCAGGGCTGGGGACAAAAGGCTGCGGGTTTCACAGCCACTGAGTAAAGGATGAAAGGTACCAGCCCCAGAACTTGACGCCTGGGGCTGTGGGTCAAGGAGCTTTGACAGTGATTCAGGGAGTGAACGAAAGCCTCCCACTGCACAGAGGGAACACTGAAGGCAGAGAGGGGAGGAAGGGTCTCAGGGTCTCAGGGTCACAGGCCAGGACGGAGGGAGGACTAGCATCCAAGCCTTCTCGTCTCCTTCCCACGGTGGCTTCCCTGTGCCCTGGGGACCGACAGTGTCTGGGCGCACCCCTCCCTGGGATGGCCCCCTTTGACCTCGAGCCTCTCCTGGCTTCGCCTGCACACTGAGGAAGCATTAGACCTTTGACGACTGACCGTGGCGGACTCGGCGTGGGCATAACCGGCCTCCTGCAAATGGTTCCCAGGAGGGCTCAGTCCTCCTCTCACAAGCCAATGGCTCTGACACCCTAGCCTTTCAGCATCCCGAAGACAAAGACCTTAAAGCACCTAGTACGTGCCAGGCACCACGCCAGGGCATGGCAGGGACAAATGGGGGACAATACGGCAAGGTGCCTGAGGAATCACATCAAGAGAACCTGCCAACTCTGGCCTCTGCCCACCAGGCCCAGAGAAGGGAAGGAATTCTCCCTGGGTCACACAGCAAAGTTGCAGCAGAACTGGACGAGAGCCTGACTTCCCTGAGCCCTCTCCAGGGGGCTCCCCGCTGCTCCCCAAGGACCCCATGGGGAGGCCAGGAGGAGGCTGGTGATCACTCTGCAGCTGGTTCCCACGCAACGTGGGAGCAGAGGGGCTCCCCCCACAGCGCTGGAGCAGAGGGGCTGAGAGCTTGTCTGCAGACAGGCTGTCACTTGCCAGGTGGGGGCCTTGGGCACATCACTCCGTCTCTGTGTGTCGCTGCTTCCACCTTGGAAAGCCAGCAGGTACCCAAGGGCTGAGAGAACCAGTCGTAACAATGCCAGCTCACTGCTATCAAGTGTTTGATCCGACAAGTGCTGACACACATATCTAATGCCATTAAACGCAGTGAATGGGGAGCAGCACCATGGAGTACGTAATCGTGTCATGGCTCCCATTTACAGATGAAGAAACTGAGTGCTGCGAGCAAGTGGCGAGGCTGGGACTTGGGCCCCGGCACAGGGGCCCCAGTATGAAGGAGGGAATCAGAGAGGGTCCAGCCCCGGGAGGGAGAGGTGGTCTCCAGGGCTGGGGACATGGGTGTGTCCAGTTGGTAAAAGTTTATTGAGCTAAAGATACCTATGATGGTGCACACTTTTCTGTCTGTTACACTCTGATAAAAGGTGAGAGAGAGAGGAGGTCAGGTCAGCGTAATCTGCTGGTTCGCTGGAGAAAGGAGTAAATACTGATGGGGCAGCTGGGGGCTGGCTCTGCCCTTGACTGAGGTCGGGAGCAGGGGAAGGAGGGCTTGGCGGGTGGCGGGCAAGGCTGGGGCTGCGACAAGTTGGTGTCCTCATGCCAGGTGTGGGGTGCTGAGACAGGACAAGGGAGAGGCCCCAAGGCCTGCACTGGACAGAGACGACTGTGCGGGAGCTAGAGAGGCCAGGCACCACCTGTGTGAAGAGGTGGCTAATGCTGGGGGGTGGGGGGGGCTTTCCGAGGACCTACATCTGAGGAAACCTGAGAAGGAAGAGCCCAGAGGTGGGAGGGACTCTGACGCCAAGAACAGAGAAAAGGTTGTTTTAAGACAGAAGGCATGATCCATGACCTGGAATCTGGTGTCTGTGGGAACCCTCAGAAACAACAGGGCGGTGTCATCACGGTTCCCAGGGGACAGATGAGTCCCAGAGGACAGCTCAGAGTGCACCACATGGACCCACCATAGCAGGCACAAGCTGGGCTACAAAGGGCTCGGGATACAACAAAGGAGGGTGGTGGGGAGGGTGGTGGGGAGGGTGGTGGGGAGGGTGGCGCAGACAGACATGTGCAGGGAGACTGCGGGCTGAGGACGGATAGGGCAGGGGTGGGGGAAGGGAGCCATTATGCACAGTGTGCACCTGGGTGGGGGAATGTCCACCCTAGAGGAGGAAGGAGTATCGGGGCTGCCTGACCCGCACCTGGCCCTGCTGGTGGACAGGGTACCCCTGGGGTGTAGAGAGGAAGGAGGGGGCCGCGTTCAGCAGCCTGACACTGTGCAGTGGTCAGGACCCCGGACAGCTCCGAGCTGGCCCTGGATGCGGGAGGCCCAGATGGGGAGACCCTACCTCTTTACTGCCTCCCAGCCTGGTCCCAGCTCTGGCTGCTTCCTATGCTCTCAGCTTCTAGGAACCTCCCACCCTCAGAACCACTGAAACCCAGGGGCAGAGAGGTGGAAGTGCTTGGGGAGGGAATGAGGGCATGGCCAACACCCTGCTGTCAGGGGGTGGCTTTGTCCTGGGGGCTCAGTGCCCCCAACCAGAAAACAGACAAGATGGCCTTGAGGTAGGGACCACACATCCTGGTTTTAAAACCACCTTTTTCTACTCTTAACAGTGTTCTGATTGGGACATTATACAGTCACCCTCTGCCTCGGGGGCTTCTCCTTTCAAAATGTGCTAATGATTTCCTCTTGTTTCATAACTTTTAGCAAAGGCAAGGGTGGGCTTTCTGCCCAAAGTGAGGCGCTGGGAGTGGGCCGGTCCCTCCAGCCCCATTTCCCATTCACCAGCCCGGCCAGCGGGGGGCGCCCCTGCACCTGCTTCTTCCCACAAGGTCCTGAGGCCCCAGCACGTCCCAGAAGAACTCTTGCCGGTCACCAGTTTCTGTTCTCTTCTTCCTTCACTACTTAAACTCCGAGGTTTAAGCCTGACCCACATAAAGGCTACACTTCCCACCTCCCTTGCAGCTAGGCATGGCCTAGGACCAAGCACAGCCAGCGGGAGGTGCGTGGAGCTAAAGTCACCACTGCGGAATCACTCCCTGAAAAGGAACGGGCATGCGTGCTCCTTCCCAGTTGGGACGCAGGTGTGATGGTGGGAGCTGGAGCAGTCACTTTGGTCTCAGATACAGAAGTCAGGTGATGGTGTCAAAACTGCCCTGCCCGCCCTGGCCACTGACCTCTGGGCTGTTTTGTGAACAAGAAATAAATTTCCATCTTATTTAAACTACCGTATCGTTGGAGGGCTTTAACTCAGAAGCCTGCCAATACTAACGCAGACGAGGAGCGTCTGACTCGGGAGAGGAGATCACTAGGGAGGGGCACAGGACCTGGAGATACCCTGGGGGCAGGGTGGAGGCAGAAACACGCCCCCAGCTTGCCCCTGCCAGGCCCAGCTTACTGCCTCTTTCCTACCTCCCAGCCTGGCCCCAGCTCAGGCCGCTTCCCACACTGTGCACATGCCACGTGCTGTGCAGACACCGCTGTTCCCGCTGTGTCTCACACCTGGAGAGTCCACTTCATTGTCCCTCCAAGTCCTGCCCCTTTCCCTCCAGGAAGTGGACTCTAACCCATGTCGTCTGAGCCCTGCCTACACTCACAGTTCCAATGTGGGAGGGTCGGCGCCTGTGGGAGCCATATCCCCAGCCAGGTCAAGGCTCCTGGGGTCGGGCTCTCCAGCCCCCTGGGTCCCCCAAAGGGCAGTCACACCATGTGCACTGCCCCACCTCCACCTGTCCCTCCACAGGAGCCTCAGAGCCTCAGCCTGGAACCATGGCCTGCTGATGTGCCCATGCGAGCAGCCAGGCTGGCGACAGCACATGTACAGGGCGAGGGCCAGCTGGAGGAGCCTGGGCCGGGACAAGCAGAGAACCCCACATGGGCAGCTCGGTGCCTTCCATCTCCATGCAGAGAGCAGCACGGCTGCAAGACGCAAGCGTGAGGCATGTCTCGGGGTGCGGGCTCAGGGCAACGGGGGCAACCGCTTTCCACCCCCGTTTCCCGCAGTCACTCAGGGCCATTGTATTAGATGAGCTCAGGCCAGAGAGGGCCTGCACACAGTAGGAGCTCACTCACTCCAGCCTCGGCTGGCACGCTTTGGCAGAGAAGTGTCTCCCGAGATCTGGGCCACGTTCCCCGTCCCCCTGCCCATGAAATCGTCAGTATGAAAACAAGGGTCTCTGCTACTTTCCCTTCTGGCTCCCAGGCCTGCATGCCCGTCACCTCCCGCCGTCCCCAGCCTTGGGCCTCTTCCCCACCTCCCCTCCTCTGACATCTCACCCGCACAGCTGTCACGAACCTGGCTGTGGCACCGGCCTCCCTCCCCGGGCCCTCCTGCTCCCCGAAACCCCCGACCCACTTTGGCTGCTGGATTCAGTTTGCTGGGTGGGCTGGGATGGGATGGGGAGCCCGGCTGCAGCCTCAGCTGTGAGTCACTGAGGCTGAACCAGTGGAGGGGGCAGGGAGGGCGGGCAAAGACGCTCGGGGCCGGGAAACGTGTGCAGAGATGCTTACGCACACATGCAGAGGCGGGGGAGGGGAGGCCTAGGTGCCACACTCCCTCATTGCCTGTCAATCTCACCAGCAGCTGCCGTCACCACTGTCACACCAATGATAAACACAGAGAGGTTAAGCGACTCGCCCCTGATTGCACAGCTGGTTAGCAATGGAACCCGTATTTAAATCTGGGGCCTGTAGAGGGTCCCCTGCCCTGGTGCCAAGGAGAGGGGTCAGCAGCCAGAGCAGGAGTAAAGTCTGTGAGGGGAGAAGGTGAGAGGGATCTCAGGCTGAAAGGCAAACGAAGCATGTGGCCGGGGTGGGTGCAGTGGGGCAGGCGGCACAACCCAACACCCTGGCCTGAAGGAGAAGGGATCCCCAGGGAGCCAGAGAGAGGCCAGAGATGGGGACACCCTGAGGCCCTGCCTCCCTGCGGCTAATTAAGTCCAAGAACCTGGGGGTGGGCATTCTGCAAGGAAATGAAAAGACAAACTGAGATCTAGGAGCAGAAACCCTGGCCCCCCACCAGGCGGAGACAAACAAGCCAAGAAGGGGATATGGGGAGCACAGGCCCAGGGCCCCAAGATGAGACGACTGTGGGGAGAAGAGGGCCACTCCCCTGGGCAGGGCAGCTCCTACAGGCAGACTGGGCACTTGACTCTGGATACCCACACGTGCCAAGGGAAGCCGGGGTTGGCAGGCAGGGGGGTGCAGACTGAGGCAGGGCCACCCCTGAGAGGGTCCATTGTGGGCAGCAGGAGGAGGGCATGGGGGAGGGGAGGGGCAGGCCCAGGCCCCTGGGGGATGCACTGGGAGGGGCCATGGCTCATCTCGCATGTGCCAGCATGTGACCTCAGGAGCACCAAGGCAGAGTCTGCTGCCTCTAAAAGAGTAGGCACCAAGTAAATGTGTCACAAATAGATGAACTATTCGGTGAGGCAGTCGTGGACCATAGTGGGCAAGGGGACAGGCTCAGGTGCCCACTGTGGAGACTTAGCCAGCACACTCCTTTCCCTTCACCACGCCCCTTTTCCTGCCAAGATGCAGATACAACGGCTGGAGGTGCAGCAGCCATCTTGAGGCCATGAGGACACTGTAAGAATGACACAGGAGGGAGGTACACGGAACGTCCTCAGGCTGTGCACCACCCCCCTCTTCACATGAGAAAAATGAATCCCGAGGTGGGGTTGAACCACACGATGCTCAGGTTTCTGTCTTGTGCAGCCAACTTCAATCCCTAGGTGACACAGCATAAAATAATGCTGAATGATTTTATTAGAAAGTTACTCTCAATTTAATTCTTTTCAGTGCTTCTGATTACATCAAAAAGAAAGTCTCGGATGGGGCTGGTAAGTCTTGAACACCCCTGTACACTTGCTGTTCTCCCTTTTTAATAAAGCGACAGCAAGCCTTGGGCTCCAAGCCTCCCCTGGGCTGTGGCATCCAACTAGAATTTAATAACATTGTTTTGTTTCCACTGAATTTATTTTTATGATTATGAATTCTATTTATGGCAAAGGAGGGTTGTTTTCCATTTGTAGTAGTGCTATAAAACTTCCCTTTTAAATAAACGTATTTAAGTTTTTAAAATGTGAATTTACTTAGAGAAAAATGGTAAGGACACAGTCAGAGGGACTGCAGGGGCACGTGGGCGGCTACTGCCCAGCCTGCATTCCGCTCTCTGCCCCTGGGCACAGGGAGGGAGGCAGGCAGGGCAAGGCCAGCCTGGGGGCTGAGTCTTCGTTGTCTGTCTGTCCATCCTGGAGCAAGGGGTGGATGGCTGGCCCCCTGGCACTGGGAACCTCTAGAAGGTGAGACCTCAGAGTGGCAGGCTAGGCGACCAGGAATGAGCCGTGCGCTGTCCTGGTAACCAAGCCACTAACTCAAAGTCCCAGGCTCCTTCCAGCCGCCAGTGTGAGGCCCAACTTCAAAAGCGGGCCTCCGGGAGCCGGCCTGACCTTTTCCTAATTAGCTCAGGCTGTTGGCTCCACAGCCGCCAGCTGATCTCTGGACAGCAGCTCTAACTGCAGCCACTGCCGCCTGTCACCGTCAGGCAGATAAATAACTCTGCTCCTTGGAGAGGTGGGGGAGCAGAGCCGGGGTGTGCTGGGGAAGGAGACGGTGGTGTGACAGTGCGCTGGGTAGCCTTGGGCGAGTCACCAGTATGTCACACCAGCTCTGCTGGGGAAAGCATCACCCCATTTCTCAGAGAAGGAAACTGAGGTCCAGGGAGAAGAGGGGTCTTACAGAGGGGACGTGGGCTCTAGCTCTGCCAGCTCCCAGACCCCTCTCTCCCCACAGGCCCAGGGAGGCTCGCTGGGGCTCTGTCCCTGGTGCTCAACACAGTGCCAGCCAAAGGCTGGGCCACTGCAGCGGGTCACCTGGGGTCAGCAGAACACACAGAAGTTTCCCCTGGACTCTTAGGCATTGTTTCAAGAGAAGCACCTTCTAGGGACGAGGCCCTAGGACCAGGAAATGGAGGAGGAGGGAGGCAGGAATAGAATTGGGAAAGTTCAAGTCACTGAATGACAAATGCTCTGTCTGAAAGGGATCTTGGAAACTGTGCCCAGCCCACAAGTTCCTGAAGAAGACCTAGAGTGACGTGCACACTCCTCCACGAGAGCCGCAGGAGCCAAGGGCCATCTGTTTTGCCACCTGCCTTCCTAGGTAGGCCAGGCTGCGAAACATGCCATCCATTCATTTAACAAACATCCATTCAGTGTGTACCCCGCGCCAGGCTGATGGAGCGAGCACACAGCCTCGGCGGAGTGACAGGGAGACCAAGCGGCACGGCCCGGGGCTGAGGCCAGAGGGCCTCCAGCAGGCTGCGGGGTCCCCAGGTGGGCCTGCACTTGACTAAGGCTGGGACGGACGGGACCTCTGGAAGGAAGGAAAGAGTAACAGTTATCTAACATGATGAACCAGAGACGGGTATCTCCCGGGCACCCATTGCATGCTTACTGAGCACCTACTGTCCACCAGGAAATTCACTCACCCCCTGTGTATGCTTACCTTATGGGAGAGGTCATTATCTCCATTTACAGATAAGAAATGACTTGTCCAGAGTTCCACAGCCAAAAATCAGCAGAGTGGGGTCTGTCTCACACCAAGGTCACTGCCCAGGTCCCCCTAGACTTTCTTGATGATGTCAGCTGAAGGGACAGGGGCCGTGGTGTGGAATGAACTATGTGTCCTTACCATCCTCCCTCTTTCTAGACCAAGAGCACCTCAAGGGTTGGGGTTCCCAGCACCCTGCACCAAGGCCTGGAAAATGGCAGGCCCGCACAGACGTCTGAAGGGCACGTGCAGGAGCAGTGACCAGGCAGCTTCACGTGCCCCAGCCTGGCCCTGCCCAGCTTTCGACCACCTCCCACCCCAGCCCTGCCCACTGGTTCCTTCTACCCCACCGTGCTCTGGTCCTCATGATGCCCTCGCCTCAAGCCCAGAAGCCCTGCTGCTTTGTCTTCTCACGGCACCTCCTCAGGCCCCCCTTCCAGAGCCACCTCCTACAAGCGTCACTCTAAAGCCACCGACACATCTGAGAGCCATCTGACCACAAGCAGGCATGCCTTCACAGTCCTGGAAGGGGTCTGTCCCACATAAAGTCCCAGTCCACTAGAATTGGCAGAGCCTAAGTATCACAGTCACTTGAAATAAACTCAATCTATAGAATCCTTTAACGCCAGCTGGCAGCAGGCAAGCTGTGAACCCCAAGCCTAAAAGCCACTCTTCACTGCACTGTCATTTACCAACAGCACCTCCTGCTGTCCGAGGGAGGTATTACAACACAGCTCCATCACACAAGGAATTCCTAGAGAGCAGCACCTGCACCAGCCAGGTTTGCAAACTGCCGAGTCTGTGACACACGAGGTGCCTCAGGCCTTGAGCCATCAGAGGACAGGTGACAGAAGAGGGCACAGTGATGATCTAAAAGCGTCAACAGGAAATAGCTCGTCCAGCTGCTTTTCAGCTGCAGGTGAGACTCCAGCAGACAGCACAGCTGGGTCACCAGGACAGTGGAGTGCCGTCAGAATGGCCACCTCAACCCCCTACCTCGTTCACTTAGGAATTCAATGCAGCATTTTAGACGGTTTTTCAGGGAAGAACCTGTGTTCAGATACATGTGAGTCAATGCTAACGTGTTCCGTGTTGTACACGTGGTGGTTTTACACTCACATACATTCCTACGTGGTGGGAGCAAAACCCATGACACCCCACAGAGCACCCAACTCATGAGGGAGGACACTGCACAGGCCACCACCCACTCAGACCATCCCAGGGCCCCCAAACCCTCTCGCCGTACCCTGAAGCAGTCTGTTCACTCCATTGGATGGGCAACTGCTCTGAACAAAGGTCGGTCCCTAAGGGACCTGTTGTGCAGGACAGCCGGCTCTGACCCCACACCTTCCAGGCCTGTCCCATGACCCCAGCACACCTGCCCCCCTTGCTGAGTGTCTGATGAGCAAGAGCATCCCTTACCTTTGGGTCAGGGCCTGCTGATGACCTGGCACATCCGAGAAGAACAGGCTGGCAGCTTCCTCCTCTCAGGGATCATAGACGTCTTCTCCTCATTTCTGGACACAGAGGAAGAGCAAGGATACAGCCGAAGCGTGGGGCAAATGGTCACCAAGGCAGCGTCCACTGCAGCAAGACACAGAGGGAGGAGGGAGGTGAGAAGGGGATGAGCAACGCTGCCGGCAGCCATGTCAGCTTTGGAAGGTCTGCAGGATGCAGTGCTGTGCACACGGACTGCATGGAAGTTAGACGTCCAGCAACGAAACGTGCAAACCGATGTCCCCATAGTCAAGGAGGCACACGGTGGAGGTGACACAGGCCGACAGACACAGGCTGCAGAGTGCAGGCTGGCTGTGGCCGCGCTGCTGGGGTGGAAGCCCAGAAGCCCAGGGACCAGCGGGTCAGCGGGAACATTCGAGGCACAGTGCGCCCACATCCCTCTGAGCCCCCTGACCTACGTGAGAGGGAGGTGGACAAACAACTGAGGCCGAGACTCTGGGTGGGCAGGTCCGACAGGGCTCTCTGGGGGGCACCCCCCTCCGTCCCGGGGCACCAGAGTCCAGACCAGGCCAGCGACGACGTGAGCCTGTGGTCTTGCAAGTCCGGTCTCCATCTGCCCACAAGGTCCGATCATTCATTCATTCATTCACTCACTCACTGGCTCAACCCCAACAGGCACTGAGTGTGGTGTTGGTGCTGAGGACTATCTAGGCATCACCTCCTTTCACACTCCCTCTTCATTCACTTGCCCCCCATTTTGTAGACAGGAAACAGGCTGAAGGGAGACCTCTTCCCAGGGGCACAGAGCTGAGACATAGGACGGAGCCATGTTTGGACAAAGCCTGGAGCCGTGATGCCACCACGCTCTGCATGCGTGACTGCAGGCACATAATTTAAAACTCAAGGTGGCACGGCCAGATGGGGGAAGGAGGAAGGGGTGCCCAGAGGTGATGGCATTTGGGGACAAGAGGGATTCTGGGAGCAAGGTTGGGGGGCTCTGGTTCACCTTGAGCCCCTATAGCCAGGCAGGACCCTCCGGAGCCTGGGCAGGAGCAGGGCAGGGCACCACCTGCACCGCACATCCACTCGCCCCGGGTTCCTGGGCTGGGAGCAGGAATTGAAAGGCGAGAAGGAACCTGTCTAGCGAGGAAGAGTGTATGAGAGTGTGTGTGTGTGTGTGTGTGTGTGTGTGTGTGTGTGTGTGTGTGTGAATGTATGTGTGTGTGTGTGTATGAGTGTGTGTGTGAATGTGTGTGTGCCCATGCACACAAATACATGAGTGAGTGGCATGTAATTACCTAAAATTGTTGGTTAGAAGCGGATGTAAATAACCAAAAAATATGTGGGGAAGGGGGGAATGCTCATCAATTAAAGCTAATTACTTAACAGCTAATTGAAATAATGATGGTCTGTATTTGAATATGCTAATGAGGCTGAACCTGTCTTGGAAAAGGTAATTAGAATGAAAATGGAGGGATCATGGGGAGCTCCAAGCTCCCCACCAGCCTGGCCTGGGGGGAGGCCTCCAGGCCGAGCTGCAGCCCAGGGACCAGGTGCCATTGTCCCTCCTATGTCCAGGCCGTTGCCCACATGTGCGCTTGCTGGAGGGCCCTCTTCCTGCTGTCGGCCCAGCAACGCCTGCTCTCGTCTCCCGGGTCCTGGTCCCCCTGACAACCCCAGCTCCTCTCAGGCTCTCCAGCCAAGCTGTCCAGAGGCAGAACGAATGAGGAGGCCCCGTGCCCCCATGCGTATGAGCAGAAGCCAGGCCACCCCACAGGTATCTCAGCGGTCCCTCTCGGTCTGCCAGTGAGTTCAGTGTCCTCACCTCACATGCTGGTCACCTGCCCAGGGCTTTCCACTCTCTCAGCATAACTTGCAGACCCACAGATTACACGTGCATGCACACACATGTGCACACACTCACGGCTCTCCACAGGCACATGTGGGCAGGGGTACCCTACATGCCCACTCTAGCCCCACTGAACTTCAGCCCAGCCCCACCCCCCAGGTCCTGCCCAGCAGCTGCCAGTGCACGGCCCAAGGGGTTAACCACAAAGGGGCCCCAGGCCAGAGACAGCCCTGGGGCCCACTCTCACCCTCTTTCCCCAGCTGGCAGATCTAAAGCATCACTCAGGGGCCGCCCTGGTGGGAGCCACCAGCTCCCCAGATTGTCTGTGGGCCTGGGGGGTGGGGTGGGTGGAGTGGCAGGGCCTGGCACGGCTGCACGCCTACAGGAATCAAGGTGATCACACCATTTGAGGGTGGCACTGACACTACTACTGGAAACCCGCAGGTCTGCACAGCCATGCCCACGACGGATTTGCAGAACCACGACAGGTGGAATCCGCTGAAGCTGGTGACCTGAAATCAAGGGGTGTGTCCCCGGGGCGGCACATGAAGACGGAGCAGCTTGGGGTGGGGCTGGGGGGAGGTCACTGGAAAGGGAGCCGGCCTGCCTGCCCACGCGGCAGGGGGATGGGGGCGGGCGAACCAGGTGGCAGATGCTGGCATCTGAGAAACACGCTTACTGCGTGACCTCCACAAGCCCTGGAATGCTGCACCTCAGTTTCCCCCCTGTTGAAAAGAGACAATAGTGGCCACCTCTCACCAGGTCACAGCCCAGGCATGCCCGAACCCATAGGCCAGGGAGCCCCAAAAGCCTCAGAGACCACCTGGGCTGGAGGGGTCAAAGGTGACGAAACACCCTGGAAAGTGTAGCTGCATAGTGATGTTCGGGGCTTCACCTGGGCCCCAAAGATCATTTGGGGCCTCTAAGTGTCCATTTCACAGATGAGAATGCACCTGTGCCAGAATGCCACAGGAGGGAGACTGAAGCCCAAGTCCATTAATTGAATTGTTGTGGGACCAAATAGCACTGAGGCCCAGACACAGGACAGCTCCAGAGGCTGGTGGATCCCATGACACAGACAGGTAAACTGAGGCCCTGAGAGGCCAAGTGACGGGTCCCAGATCACATGTTAGGGTGGGGGAGGGTGTGAGGCCTCCGTTTTCTGGCACTGTGTGCAGCTGGGCAAGGGCTCTGCCCCCACTATGCGGTGCCCCTCACGCGGTGGAGGCCGCAGCTGTCAGGGAGCAAAGCCGAGCGGGCTCCCCTGGTGTCCGCAGGGGGAAGGGCACCCCAAATCCTCCTCCTCCTTCTAGGATGGGAGCGCTCCTCCACTTGAAATCGGGGTAAGAGGGGTGGAAAATGAGAGTGCCCAAACTTGACATTTGCATTTCAAACACTTATATCAGCAAAACAAATAACAGTAATTATACCATTTGCATATTTTGTGCAATGATTGTTTAGCGAGAAGGGGGAGGGGCTCCTGCTGAAGCCAGCAGCCCGGCCTCCCCGCAGCTGCATCCGCTGTGCAGCCCCACCCACCAGAGTCTCCATCCAGCCTGCCTACTGAGGCCAGGGACAGAGGGGTGCCCCAGGGACAGAGGGGTGCCCCAGAGAGCAGGAAGACACTGCCCTCTGTCTGGACAACCTCTCCCACTATGTGGGCCTGGACTGACAGAAGCCACGCACCCCATCTGTGAAATGGGTTGCTGCTGGCTGCTCTGGGGCGCTGCAGGTGTGCCCCCATTACCTGTCACCTCAGGCTATGCCCCTTCTCCTCCAGGTTCTGTCCTTCAACCACTCCAAGCCCTTTCTAACTCATCCCCCCCCCAGCACGTGGCCACCTCAGGACTTTGCACCTGATCACACTCCCACCTGGAAGCCTTTCTCCCAGGTCTACCCACGGCTGCTCCTTCTCGTCAGTCACAGCCCAGTTCCAATGTCACTTCCCAACCACCCTGATGGGACAAGCAGGGCTGCCCTCTCTGGGGCCAAGAACTCTGCTAGGCTCCACGTGGCCTCACTGCAGGGCCTAGCCCACTGCCTGGAACACAGCCCCCAGGCCCACCTCTCCCCAGGCGCTGCAGTAGGTGCAGCCTTCCTGGGCGCAGGGGTTCCCCACCTGGTTCTGAGCCAAGCCAATGCGTGCAAGGTCTGTGAGTGCATGACTCATGTCTGTTTCTGTGTGTAAAGTGTGTGTATATGTGCATGTATTTATGTGTGCATATGGATGTGTGTGCAAGTGTTTGTACTGAGTGTATATATGTGTGTGTACAAATATTTATGTGTGTATATGTGTGTGCATGTGTATGCACGTGTATTTCAGTGTATGTGTATGTATTTATGTGTGCACGTGTATTTGAGTGTGTATGTGATGTGTATGTGTGCACATGTTTGTATATGAGTGTGCGTATGTATGTGTGTATACATGTGTGTGCGTGTGTGTGTACTATGAATTCTGGGTCAGGAAGCAGCTGCCGGGCTCTGCATGCCCACCCCCCACAGCTCAGTCTCAGGGTGAGGTGGGGACGGGGCTTGCCCCCACCCCCATCAGGAGCTGGGAGAGGGTGGTGGCCCTGCACAGCATCCCATGGCCCCCCTACCCCCTCCCTATTCTCTCCCCTCCCCCCTCCCCATCACAGCTGGGCTGGGCCCCCCCAGAGGCAACACAGGAAACCCCCTCCCCTGGGGAGGCTACCCCTTCTCCTGAACAAGGATCATAACAGCAAAGCCATCACTGTAGTACCGTGTGGTTGGCAGACTCACTAAATGCCACGTGCATTTTCCCAGAGCCCCATGAGGTTGGAACTACATTATTACTATGTCTGGGTTCCAGACGGAGAAACTGAGGCTCTCTTGCCCAAGGTCACAAACATGAGCCAGGATTTGTTTGTGCTTTTTTTAGGGCAAAAGCCCCCAAAGCACTGACCCCTGGTGACAGAACTCAGGACAGGTGTCATTAGCCCCATTTCACAGATGAGAAAACTGAGGCCCAAACACATGACGAGACCTGCCCAAGGTTACCCAGGATATTGCTAAGTTGGGCTAACAGATCTTTGCTTTTGATTTAAAGTCAGGCAGAGGCAGCGAAGGGGACTGTCCTGATGGTAGTTACAGCTCCATAGCTCCCGCGCTGGCTGCAGGCAGCCACCTCCCTCCTCCCCTAATCGCTTCCCACTGGCCTAGGCTGGAGGCGAGGCAGAGCCCCGAGATTCTGAAGTGCAGGTAAGGCCCCTTTCCCTGGTAAATTCTGAGCAGTAATTAACTCCTTTCTTCACACCCCACAGCCCCACAAATTCCAGAGGCAGCAAACAGTTAAATATGAAATATTAAGCAATAAAAAGAGCAAGATGAAAACAGAATTCAATATTTATCAGTCCTCAGGAGGGAGACAGGCTTTCCGAGCTCCAGAGGAATAGAATAAATTGTAAAAGAAACAAGAGGCAGACTTGACCATATAAAAATAAGGAAAAGGACCATAAAAAATAACAAAAAGTAAAAGATATACAACATACAGTGGGAAATAGTCATGGCAATTGTAACAGAGAAATGATAACTATCTTCATTATGTAACAAACTCATTCAAATTGATGAGGGAAACACCAACAACGTATAAACAAATGAGTAGAAGAACAGACACAAACAAAATACAAGTGGTTAAAAATATATGGAACAATGTTCAACCTCTTGCATAATCAGGGAAATGCACATTTAAAAAAATACATTTAGGCTCATCAAATAAACCATGACCTAGCAAAAACAACCAAAAAATAAAACCTTTAAAAATAGATAATACCCAGTGCTGGTAAGGTTATGGTAAAACTGGCAAAATTCTTTTGGAAAGTCATTTGGAAAGAAATACAGATCAAAATTCCTCAAATGTGCATGGCTTACAGCAGACAACATACTTAGTGGTAAAACCAAAACTTTTCCTTTGAGATCAAGACCAACACAAGGGTTCCTGCTACCACCACTTCTTTTCAATACTCAGCCAGTGCAGTAAGGCAAGAAAAAGAAATAAAAATGATACAATTCAGAAAGGAAGAAACAAAACTCTAGTCATTCACAGCTATCACGACTGTGTACATAAAAATCCCACAGGATGTACAAATACAGTAATGAATCACACAGCTTCAAGCTGTGAACGTAAAATCCATATACAAGTGTAGAGTAGATTTCTATATGTTTGCAGTAAGTCGAAAATGCACATTTCAAGTCAACACTGCAAGTTGATCTGTAGATTCAATGTAATCACAATCAAAATCCCAGAAGATTTTTTTCTTTTCGTGGGACTTGACAAGCCGATTCTCCCATTTGTGTGGCCTGAGACAAGCCCGAAATGCTTTTACTCTATCAGACAATTATAATTCGTTACACAGCTATGGTAATGGAGATGGTGTGGTCTTGGTACAAGGTCAGAGAAGTGAACCCAAGGATCAAAACAGAAAACTCAGGAAGCGACGTAGGAATCAACCCTTGATACGACACAGGAAGCTCAGTAAATCACTGGGAAGGAAGAGCCTTGTCAATAAATTAGATATCTACATGGGCCAAAAGTGAACTAGAACCCCTCCCTCACGCCACATGCAAAATCAATACCAGGTTGATTATAGACAGCTGGGAAAAGAACAATATATTTTAGAAGATAATATATAGGCCAATATATTACACAAGAATATATTGATAAATTTTACTACATAAAAATAATGAATTTCTGCTCTTAAAAATAATGAAAACACAGGCCACAAACAACAGAAGATAGCCACCTTCTACCTATCCTGAGGGAATGTTATCTTATTCAGAATCTATAAACAACTCCTATAAATTAGTGAGAAAAGCACAGACACCTCAATAATAAAATGGGAAAAGGTCTTGAAAAGGCACTCCACAGACGAGACCCTGGCCGATGGCCAGAAAACAAAGCAACCATAAAAGACACTCAGCTTTGTAAAGACAGAAGCTTCAAAGTCTAGTGAGTCTCATGTTGGGAGACGCGTGGCACAGGCGATGACGCTGTGCCCTGGAGCCCGACACGACCCCACCACGCTGGGAAACAGCATCGGGATCCCACCAGTGTGAACCATGGACTTGAACACATGCAACAGAACAGATGCAAAGAGGTTCATCATGGCCCCAAACTGGAAGCGACCCTGGAGCTGGAGTGGAATCTCTACAGCAATGGAAATGAACGAGCACCACAACCCACAATGAGTGGACAGAGTCCCCCCAAATCACGTCGACCCAAAGACCCAGGTCAGAGAAGACTATGTGCTGTGATTACATTTGAGTCAAATTCACAAACAGCCGCCCAGGAGGCCTGGCTCAGGTGCTGGCAGTGTGATTGGGAAGGAGGAGAGGCGGCCGTGGGCAGCAAGGAGCGCCGGGAGGCCCCGGGGGCTGGACACGTCCAGGTCCTCACACGGTGTGGCACAGGCCGACAGACTCTGCGGCAAGGAACCAAGACACGCTGAGCCCCGGGACCTACAGGCCCCGCGGGCACCAGACAGGCCAGGGGGCTTCAGGGCCGTCCCGTCTCTTGACCCAGACCTGGTTACGCCTTGTGCAAAACTCAGTGAGCAGTGCCTGAGGCTTTGTGAAGTTTTCCGTATGTCAGTTATACTTCAATTTGTTGTAAATTTTTTTAAGGGCCATGCCACCTCTGTCACAAACTCTCATCCTCAAAAGAAGAGCCCAGAAGGAAATTCTCTGAAGTGTTGACATGCTCCTCTTCGGGGTGGAACCACAGTTCGCCTCTCCTCCTTCCACACTCTCCTAACTTTCTATAGTGAGGAGATATATACACATATGGCTTTTGATATTGCAAAAGAAATAACATGCTAGTACACCCAATGAAATGCCAGGCCAAAACAAAAGCCCTGTGCTAATTTTGTTTTAGGCACTTCGGGTGCCAGGCTGGCTGGCGCTTTGGGAACCTGGGCTGAAGCTGGCACTGGCTCGGACCCCCACCTGCTCTCCTCGCCGACAGGAGCTGAGCTGCCTGCCATGTGCCCAGCACAGAGAGCTAGCTGGAAGGGAGCAAGGCAGGGGAAGGAAACTGCAGCAAAGGGCGACAGCAGTGCTTAGAGGGCACGGACCTGCTGCGCTGTGAGAGCCGTACATTTGATAACTGCTTATTAGAAATATGAAAATGAGGCTGGAAATTTGCTTGTCTATGAAATGAAGGCTGAGGTTCCCTTGGACTCTAACCGGCTAAGAATTTGGTGAGATGGTCCATCGCAGGCACAACATAAAAACGGCATCTAGACAAATGTGGAGTGTCCAGGTGAGCCTGGAACAGTTGCGCAGGGCACACTGGACAGTCGCCGCATCCCTCACACCCTCCTGCCATCTGTCCAGGGACTCCTATCCCTTTCTCAGGCATCCAGGCTGCCCTCGCAGGAAACCTGGACCAGCCGCAGCATCCAGCCATCTGGGTCCCTGTCCCCCCTCCCTTTCCACACCCACTGACCACTAGTCTAGCACTGATGGTGATGATGGTGACGGCAGCTGTGACAGTTCACACAGCACCGACTACATTCCAGGACTTACTTCCCATTTCCCTTCACCCAGCCCCACGAGGTGAACCTGTCCTTAGACCCATTCTACAGATGGGGAAACTGAGGAGCAAAACATAACTCCCTGAGCAGTTACCACCCTGCTCAGCAGTCCCCTTCGCTGCAGGTGGCCTCCCTGGGGGACCGAGGCATCTGGCAGGGAGGCCTGTGGGCTCCTCTCTGCACCCCTGTTCCCAGCCCAAGCAACATCTGTTCAGGTGAGTTTGCTGAGCGATGACAAACACCTCACCGTGTTCCCGCCTGAGCAGGCAGCACCGATAAGAAAGAGGGAAAGAGACATTCCCAGGACTACAGGGCTGGGCGGGGGGTCACCGAGAGGAAGCACTGTAGGTGTGCGGCTCTGATTTTCTCGTGCTACCAGGGGAGATGGGAGCCCTTCTGAAGTGGAAGAAACAGCCTGAGGCCCCTGAGGCCAGTGGGAGGGCAACTGGGACAGACCCCAGACCCCAACACTCCCCCACTCCCAGGTACTCAGCTCCATCTACAGGGCGGGCAGTGAGGGCTCACTTAGCCTCCTTCCTGCACACGACTTCTCAACAGCCTAGATACCCACCGTGGTAGAGGTGGGGGCAAAAGAGGCAGCCATCCCAGGACTGTCGGGTCTCAGGCTCACCTGTGTCCTGGCTGGAACCATGAGCATGAGACCCTCCCCACTGCCCCCTCTGGAACCTAACTCGCACCTCTCTCTCTGCCAGGAGGAATGCCATCCGTCCTCTCACCCTCACTTATAGCAAACTCTCCCCCACACACCGACACACACACAAACACACACACACACACACACACAGTACCCACCCCTGCGGGGAGGCCAGACTAGAGAGGATAGTGGTTTCTGCAAAGTATCAAAGTGGGTAGGGGAGGGGGCTGAGCCCTGGACCCCAGCCTGGATAGCAGTGCCACCTCCTCCGAGAAGCAGCTCAGTCTGTCCCACCTAAAGGAGCCACCAGGAGCTGCCAGCAGGTCACCCATGGCCAATTCTGCAGAGCCCTGGCTCTGTAGCATTTTCCTCACTTTGCTTGTTTGTGTCACCCCCACTGGACTGTCAGCTCTATAAGGGCAAGAACCATGTCTGTTTCCTTCACTGCTGTACCCTGGCATCTCTCCAGCACAGGGCTTAGCACACAGTAGGTATTTAATAAATGTACGCTTCATAAGGCACAGACTTTGTCTTGCAAGCTCAGGGCACGGGGTAGGCCCAGGATCTGCTGAGTGACCATCTGTGAATGAATAAATGAATGAACAAATGAATGAATGAATGGGAATCAGTTAAGCCAAAAGCATCCAGGCTTTCAAAGCGGGGCCATGGCGGGGCTGTGTCCACCCCTCTGCCTCTAGGCGGGGTTGGGCCTGGGCCTGTGTGGGCCTGTGTCATGGGCTGCTCCTGCCCTCCACCTGGGTGTCTGAACCCTGAGTGTGTGGCTCAGGGGAGCGGATGTGGGCTGGTGTTGGGAAGGGTTGGACAGGGCGAGTGGGGTCCCCATCACTCTGGACCAGGGCCCGGGGCTTGCCCAGCATGGAGGGAGTGAAGGGTCCCCCCCACCCCGTGTCAGCAGGAGTGTGTGAGTGGATCTGATGAGCTGAAGCAGAGCGTCACAGCCCTGGCCTGGCGGTGGGGGGTTGCAGTCATGGGGCCAGTCCCTCCCTCGAATGTCAAGTGCACGCAGACCCTGATGGCCTTAGCCACAAGGTGCACTGTACTGTCTGTGATGCAGGATGAGTGAGGGACACAGATGCAGGTGTGTCCCCCCCACCCCGCCGGCACTAGGAGCGCACAGGGGCCAGCTGCTGCACCCCTGGCTTACAGGAGGCTAGAGTCAGGGAGACAGTCTTGCAGAGGCCCCACCTCCATGTGACAAAAAGGTTGATTTTTCTCTGGAAAGGACCTTACGTAGTTCCGATGAGACACCGAATCTCAAGTGCGGATTCCAATGCCTCTCCCCAAAGGGGCAGCTGCCCAGTGGTCCCATGGGACCGAAGTGGCCCTGGGGAGGTACATAGCAGGCGGCCCTCAAAGCTAGTCTAAGTTTGGCACAGAGCAGTCGGGAGAACCAGGGGTGGTGACCATGACAGTGTGTCAGTGTCCCTGCCTCGTGTCTGTGCCCTCCACCCTTCGAGGGTCTCTGCAACTGGGTGGGTGGGTGTCTGAGTGCTGGGGGCCACCTCCTTTGAGAGAGCCGTGGGGGACCCACTCCAGTGTCACAGCACATGGCTGTGGGCGACTGAGAAGCCTGGAATCCCCTTCTAGGCCTCACCTCCCTCCCTCCAGCCTCCCAGGCCCTTTGTGACGGAACCACGGTTGCCATGGAAACCTGTGGCTGAGCGATGACTTCACAGGCCAGTGCAGGGGGAGAAGCTGGGCTGGGCCTGCCTGGTCTTGCAGCAAAGGGAGCAGGGAAGCCTCCTGGCAGAGGCGGGGAGGTTCAAGGCAAGGGCACCCTACCACAGGAGGCACCATCCCACTCCCTGAAGGAGGCAACAGGCCAGGGTCTGCCGGGCAGGGCTGGCGGGGTGGGCGGCCGAAGCTGCTTCAGGCCTCAATCTCCCTCTCCAGAGTGGGAGGGGCACCACTCTGGGGTGTTGGGCCCACGAACACGCTGCTCATGCTGCTCGGACCCGGCCAGGTGCACACACTCAATGCTTCACACCCAGTCCTGCTCACAGGGGTTTGCTGGCGAGGGGAAGTACTTTCACCTCTTCTACTGGCTGGGCCACCTCCAGGGAGCCCATCACGTGTGCCCTACCTGTCACACCAATTCACATCTCCCCAATGCCTGCTCCGTGCCTGGGGTTGCCATGGGGATGAGCTGGGCACACCTGTGTCCACATGGGGCTGTGGGCACCACTGCAGTGTCCACACGTGCTGTGCACACAGGTGTACAGGGGTGCCCACACCTATGCACAGCTTCCATGTCCACACATGTGCACACACACACGCAGCTGCCAATCCACACGGGCTGCGCGGTCTCACAGCAGGACATGAGCCCCACAAGCACACATCATCCGGGGTGCATGTGGCCCAGCCAGACCGCACACAGGCGCTGACCACTGTCCGCTACGGCGGGTGTCAGGAGGCAGTGGATGCCTCTTTCCCTTCTCTCCTTTGATTTAATCCACAGCTCTATGAGGCAGGAATTCAGGAAGCTTTCCCCAATTTCCAGGGGAAGAAATAGAGACTCAGAGAAAGAAGGTAACTTGCCCAAGGTCACTGAGCCCTCAGAAAGTTCCAGAGCTGGTGAAGAGTGGTAGGGGGAGGGCCAGGAGGGCATCAAGAATCCCGAAAACTTCCTTGGCCAGCAGAGCCTCCCCTGCCCCCTGCACCCAGCCAGAGGCAGCTGTAGCCTGGGCCAGGAGGTCCCTGGCCCCGAGCGTTTCCTGTTTATGACTCTGCATCTAATACCCACAATGAGAAGCCGCTAATGTGATGGATTTTCCATGTTTACAGCATCGTGGCCGCCTCCGCTGATTAGCAACCATTTTTCTTGGCTGCCTCTTCCCCAGCTCCACCCCTACCCCAGCTCCCGGCCCCAGGCCACCCTCACCTCCCTGCCAAGGGCCCTCCCCCAGGATGGACCATGAGTGGACTCGAGGCCAGAGGGAGGGGGCCTCAGCCCAGGCCCACAGAGCAGCCTGGCCTGTCCCTGCAGCCACTAACGGGGCTACCCGGGTCCTCTGAGAGCCCAGTCTTGGCCGGTCAGGTGCACAGAGCTGTCTGGACCCCAGTGACCAGCCCTGGGGTTAAGGAGTGGCTGCAGCACTGGGGGAGGCGGGTGTGGGCAACCCCATGAGAAAGACCCCACACCCTCAAGCGGCAACAGTGCCCTTGCCCACCCTTCACAGTCGCTGAAAACCAGCTTCCACTTCCACTCTGCCTCCCACTTGGCAATCAGGTCACGGTGCAAGTGGAGAAACCGAGGCCCAGAGTCAGAAGTGGCTTGTCTAAGGTCACAGGGCCAGGAAATGTCAGGCACCAGGAGGGCTTGTCCTAGAATCGGCCACTGCATGCAGTGGGGACAACAGGACTCCCTGGTGCCGGCACCACCCCAGCCAGCCACCCTGCCATCTGGGTGCCGTGGGCACCTGTGTGCCACCCAGCCAGGGCCAGTCGTGCTGGGCTCACAGGCACATGTTGCTGGTCTGGAACGCAGAAGTGGTCTTTAAACACTTCAGTGGTTTCATGTGGTGGCATCTCCCTGCATCCCGGCCACCCACGGCGCCAGGCCACACCGCTGAGGCCTAATGAGCAGTGAAGGTCCATTTCTCAAAGGTAAACATTTCCCAGGCTCCCTGGCCAGCCTTTGGACACAGCCTGGTTAACACCCTGGGTGCAGGGCCAAGACAGGCACTTGGGGAAACCGCCGTCCACGCAGGTTTCCACAACCCCTCAGCTCTCACTGCCCACCTGAGGCCCACAGAAGACACACCGCTGGTTTAGACTCCGCCTCTGGGGGTGAAGTGGTAAAAGGAAACCTGCATTTGGGCTCAGGCCAAGTGGGGCTCAAGCCTCAGTTCTGTTCCTCCCTGGCTCTACGAGCTTGACTGAGCAAGACACTTGTCCGGCCTCAGTGTCCCCATCTGTCATTTGATGACATTAGCCTCCTGAGCTGGGGTCTTCCACACTCACATCTGTTCCAAGCCCCTGTCCATACTGACATTGTCTTTTTCCAATCCCTGTGTGTATATCTACCTATCATGCATTCATCCAACTTTCAGCCATCCATTGATTCACCTCTCATCCTCTATCCTTTTATTATCCATTTTCCATTTTATCCATCCATCCATCCACCTCCCTCCATCCATCCATCCACCAACCATCCATCCATCCATCCATCCATCCACCATCCACCATCCATCCATCCATCCATCCATCCACCTCCCTCCATCCATCCATCCACCCACCATCCACCATCCATCCATCCACCATCCATCTATCCATCCATCCATCCACCTCCCTCCATCCATCCATCCATCCATCCATCCATCCATCCATCCATCCACCTCCCTCCATCCATCCATCCACCAACCATCCATCCATTCATCCATCCATCCATCCATCCACCAACCATCCATCCATCCATCCATCCACCATCCATCCATCCATCCATCCATCCATCCACCTCCCTCCATCCATCCATCCATCCATCCATCCCCCTTCCATCCACCTATACGCCCACCACCTTACCCATCTACCCACCCATTTATGGACATATAAAGAATATATCAAGCATGCAATGTGCCAGTTCTGGACCAGGCCTAGAGCCCAGGTCCCAAATCCTGACCCAGTATGCTTTTCAGGATGGCAGGTGCTCAAACAGCTCAAGCAGTACCCATTCTGTCACTGGCTATAGCTCTGAGCCCTGCCTGCTTGGGAAAGAGCTCCTTTCCCCTGCTCTAGGTCTCTTGGGAACAAGCAAAGCTAAGGGATGAGGGACGCACCCCGCTGACCCTGCTTCAGGGCCGCGTGAGCCTGGTCAGGAACCTCATACTCTCCTGCAATGGGCACATGACTGCAGAGACTTGCAATTGGTCCACACCAGGAAACCTGGTGGCTCAGAGGACTCCGAATGGACAATGGAGTTAGGGGACTCAACAAAATGATTAAAATGAGAGGCACAGGCTACATTTTTCCCTTGCCACCAATTCCATAGCTTATCAAGGGTCTGTGTTGCACCAGGTTCCAGCCACGAGCTAAGGTGGGAGTAGGCCTGCCCAGAGGAGCCCTCAGCAGATCCCAGGACAACCAAACACCCCAAAATATATCCACGGTTCCTTAGCAACCCACGGCTGTGGGGACTGAGCTGGGAATCTATGCTCTTCCCAATGTGTCCCTCTATCCTTTGGTCCCCTCACTTGTCCCTCTGTGCTCTCAACCCAGACACATTAGATGACTGGAAAGTGACTAAGGTCCTGTAGAGCGCTGAAACTGTGCTTACACACTCACTCTTGCAAGCACACACATGTATGCATGTATGCACACACACGCATACACGCTATAGACAGTGTGCCGTGTAGAGGGGCTAGGTTAAAAAATAATGTCACTAAATTAAGAAAAGAATATACTATTAATAAACATAACAGTGGCACAGGCGGTTGGAGCTCCCTGCCAGTTCAATTCCTACATGGGCCAGTGGGCTCTCAACCACAAGGTTGCCAGTTCAACTCCTCGAGTCCCGCAAGGGATGGTGGGCAGTGCCCCCTGCAACTAAGATTGAACACGGCACCTTGAGCTGAGCTGCCTCCCAGATGGCTCAGTTGGTTGGAGTGTGTCCTCTCAACCACAAGGTTGCCTGCTCGACTCCCACAAGGGATGGTGGGCTGTGCCCCCTGCAACTAGCAACGGCAACTGGACCTGGAGCTGAGCTGCGCCCTCCACAGTTAAGATTGAAAGGACAACAACTTGACTTGGAAAAAAATCCTGGAAGTACACACTGTTCCCCAATAAAGTCCTGTTCCCCTTCCCCAATAAAATCTTAAAAAAAAAAAAAAAATAAGAACTTGGATGACTCCCCAGCAAATTTTGCTGAGTGAAAAGAAATCCAATCCCAAAAGCCACATACTGTGTGATGTCACTCATGCAGCACACTTGAAAAGACAAAATTACAGAGATGCAGAACAGGTGAGTGTTACCAGGGTCAGTGACAGGGTTGGGGGGCAGAGCTGAGTTTGGCCATAAAAGGGCCAAAAGAGGGACCTCTGTGTTGGCGGGAATGTTCTGAGTCTGACTGTGTCACTGTCAATATCCCACTTGTCAAGACTACAGTTTTGCGAGATGGTACCACTGGGAGAACTGGATAAAGGTATGTGGGCTCTCTCTGAAGTATTTCTCACAATTTCATGGTACTCTACACTGGTCTCAAGATTAACATTTTAATTTTAAATAAATAAATTAAATAATGCCATTGAAAGTGGTATTTTTAATAAAAGGTGTAAGATCAACTGGATTAATATATGTGGGAAGAACTGAAACTTGACCCCTATTTCTCACTGTAGAAAAAAAAATAATTCCAGGTGGACCAAAAGTCTAAATGTCAAATGTAAAACAAGAAAGCTTCTAGAAGTTATGATGGAAGAGCATCTTCAAGAACTTGAGGTCAGAAAAGATTTACTTAGAAGCTAACAAAACACACTAACCATGATGGGTGACTTGGGCTACAGTAAAATGAAGACCTTCTCATCAAAAGACATGATTGGAAGAGTGAAAAGTCAAGGCACAGAGTAGAAAATATATGCAACCTGTATGTTCAAGAATGGGAGAGTTTAAAGATACACAAAAAGTTCCTACAAATGTATACGATGAAGACAGATATCTCAATAGAAAAAAGGGTAAAAGTTTTCAACAGACACTTCCCAAAAGTCAACATCCAAATACCCAAACTTATGACAGGTGCTCACCCATCGGTCTAAAATTAGAAAGACTGACAACAGCAAGTGCCGGCGAGGATGGGAACAACCAGCACTGAAGCAGGGCTGGCAGGCGGGGTGCGCGCCCGGCAGTGTGAACTGGAACGACCACTTCTGAACACTGCGTGGCGCTATCTGCTGACATTGAACATAGGCCCAACCTGTAGCCCCACTGCTAGGCGAGCTGGCTGACAGCCCTGAGTGCACATGCCCACGAAAGGCGACTACAAGGATGTCTACAGTGACGCTCTCCATAAGTGCGGAAGGCCAGGAAGAACCCAGACGTCCATCACAGTAGAAAAGCCAATCCATGTAACATTCAACATCAACAAAGTGTATCGACAACACCAACATTGGTTGTTCTGCTCTAAAGAGCACATCATGTGTGGTTCTGTGCATATAAGGCACAAAAACGGGAAACACTAATCTATGGGATTGAAAACCAGAAGTGTTTCCCTTTGAGGAGGAAAGAGGGGTAGCAATCATGAGGGGATCTGCGGGGCATCTGACATGCAGGTAATGTCTTCTTTCTTGACCTACATGGTTCTTATACGAATTTCACTTTGTGATAATTCACAGAGCTGTATATGTTACGTTTTTTTAAATTTTGTTCTTAGAAGATAAAACCACAGGAGTGACATTTCTTGCATGCTGTAGTGAGAAGGTCACCAAATCCTCTCCCTCAAACAACTATAAAACTAGTCAAAGACTGATCAAAAATTAACTATTTCAACATCCTAAAAATTAACTATTTCAACATCCTAAAATAACTATTTTAACCAAAGACATTTCTTCATGAAAAACTACTGACCTTTGAATAAGAAAGGGGAAATTTCTGGCGTTCTGACCTGGAACTTCCATCTCCCCACTCCCAGCTCAGCGGGTGCATCACCCTAACTGGACGGTCCAGACTGTGAAAACCAGAAGCCTCTCTGCCAGAGGCTGATTTGATTCGGATCAGAAGAAAGAACTTGCGCTCAGCAGCAGTGATGTGAGCAATAAGTAGCAATCTCAGTGGCAAGTGAAGGGAAATGCCAGTGATTCTACCAGGCTGGGATTGTGATCCTGGCTGGGGCTGTAATAGGGCAGTGGACTAGCTGGAAATTTGACACAGGGAGACACAGAATGTGACAGTAGCAGCAGGGCGCTTGGGTAGCATGCATGCACAGGGGAGAGCAGAGAGGACCCGAGAAATCCACACATCCCTGACCTACTGAGAGCCTGCAGACGTGCCCAGAGAAGACATAGGAGGGTCTGGCAGAATGTAAAAGCCAGGGTAGACTTGAAAACTGCCTGGTTTTTAAATGTGCTCCTTAACCCACACACAGATCCATCAGCAGAAAATGGAAGCCTGACTGGCTCAAGGTGTTTGCACATAACCTCTGGCCAATTGCTGCCTGACCACTAAGCTAAGAAGATGCAGAAATGATCCCGAGAAAGCCAGAATTGAAATAAAAAATAAAAGCATATGTATAAAGGGAAGCAAAACAGAGACATCAACAGTCGTGCATCAGGGAAAATGGATTTCAAATTTTAGCTGAGGCAAGTTACTCAGTAAACAAACAAACAAAATAGCAACAATTACAAGTCTCGGGGAAAAATAAGAATCCAGAGCTGCTACAACATATTACCTAAAATGTCTATTTTTGACACAAAATTACAAGACATGAAAAGAAACAGGAAAGAGTATCTCGTACTCAGAATAAAAAGCAGTCAATGAAAGCTGTCACAATGTCACAAGATGTTGTGGATAGCAGACAAGGACTTCAAAGCACTGATCACAACCCCGTTAAAAAAAATCAACAGATAATCATGTTTAAAGAATTAGAGGAAAGTATGATGACAGTGACTCAAAATAGAGAACCTCCATAAAGAGACAAAAATTACTTAAAAATGGAAATTTTGGAATTCAAAAGTACAATAAGTGAAAAATGTATGAGAGGCTCAACAGTAGATGTGAAATGGCAGAAAGAAGAATTAGTGAACCTAAAGACAGCTCAGAAGAAAATATAAAGAACAGAGAGAAAAAATAAAGAAAAGTGAAATGAGTCTCAGATGTCTGTGGGACAACATCAAGGGCACCAACATACATGTGCTGAGAGTCCCAAGAGAAGAGGGAGAAAAAGGCAGGAAAAACATTTGAAGAAATAACGGCTGAAAACTTCCCAAGTTTGATAAAAAACATTCATCTAACAGATGCCAGTTCAACAAACCCCAAGTAGGATGAAAACAAAACCATGCACACCTAAACACATCATAATCAAACTGTTTAAAGACAAAGAGAAAATAGAAAGAAAAAGGTTATTCATCACATGCAGAGTTAAGGTAATACGAGAAATGGTTAATTTCTCATCAGAAACTATGGAGGTGAGAAGGCAGTGGAACGGCATATTCAAAGTGCTGAAAGAAAAATATCAACCAAGAATTTCATATCCCACAAAACTATCCTACAAAAATGAAGGCAAACTAAAGACATCCACAGACAAAGACTGAAATAATTTGGTGCTAGCAGACCTGCTTCAGAAGAAATACCAAAGGCTGAAAGGAAGTCATTGCTGATGGTGATTGAAATCAACAGAAAGAATGAAGAGCACCAGACGTGGCAAATGTGTAGATGGATAGAAAAGACTCTGTAAATGTATTTTCTCTTTCCTTCCCTTCTTTTAAAAACATATGAGCATATAGGGAAATAATTATAACCCTATATTGTTGGGGTTTTAGCATTACTGATGTAGTAAGTATGACAGTAACATACAAAAGAGAGAAGAGAAAATAGGACTATATTAAAGTTTCCCTATTTACCATAATTAGTGTTAATCTGAAACCATTTGTAATGAGGTAAGATGCATATTATTATCCCCCGACCAATCACTAAGAAACAACCCAAAGGAACATAATTTTAAAAATTTAACCAAGAAATTAAAACAGTACACGAAAAGTACTTACCTAACACAAAGAAGGCAGCAAAGGGGAAACAGAACTAAGGGGGGGAAATGAGATGTGTAGAAAACAACTAAAAATGGTAACCATATCAAATAAAAAAATTACATTAAATGTGAATGGACTAAACAGCCCAACCAAAAGGCAGAGATGGTCAGACTAGGTTAAAAGAGCAAGACCCAAGTACATATTGTCTAAAAGTGATACGTTTTACATTCAAAGTGTTGAAAGTAAAAGGATGGAAAAGTACATGCAAATGGTAATCATAACAGAGCTGGAGGGGGTAAATTAACGTCAGACAAAATAGACTTTAAGATAAGAAATATTACCACAGGCAAAAGGGACATTTCATAATGCTAAGCAGGTCAATAGCTCAGGAAGATATGACATTTATAAATGACTATGCCCATAACGAAAGAGACCAAAATACATTCATTAAAAATGGACAGGATTGAAAAGACAATTCAACAACAGTTGGAGATTTCCATACTCCATTCTCAACAACTGATAGAACAACCAGGCAGCAAGTTAGCAAAGGCATAGAAGAGGTGAACACTATTACCAACTTGACCTGACTGAAATTTGTACAACATTCCACCTTGCAGAATCCACATCCTTTCAAATGTACAGGATACATTCTCCAGGAATCACATGTGATTGGCTGTAAGACAAACCTCAATAAATTTAAAATGAAGGAAACCATAGAAAGTATATTCACTAACCACGATGAAATTAAATTAGAAATAAACAAAGAAATAAACCTGAGAAATATTTGGAAAATAAAAAAATAACCCATGAATCAAAGAACTCACAAAGGAAATTAGAAAATGTCTAATGAGAGAGAAGAAACAAATTACCAAAATCTGTTATTAAAGAGGAAACATCACTACCAACCCTGTAGAAATTAAAGGGAGCATAAGGGAATATTATGAACTTCATGCAAACAAATCAGACAACTGAAGGGAAGTGGACACATGCCTACAAAGACACAAACCACCAAAACTGATTAAAAAAGAAGCAGAAAACCTGAATAGATGTATAACCATTTTTTAACTGAATGATTAATTTAAAATATTCCCACAAAGAAAGGCCCAGGCTCAGATGGGGTTTTGTGGTAAATTCTGTCAAATATTTAAGGAAATAATATTGAACTTTCACAAACTCTTCCAGAAAAATAAAAAAAAAGGAGAAAAACTCCCCCACTCATCCTATGAGACCAGTATTTCCCTGATACCAACACCAGTCAAAGACTTCATTAAAAAATAACAGACCCATAAACCTCATGAACACAGGTGTAAAAATCCTTCACAACACATTAGCAAACCAAGTCCAGCAACATATAAAAAGCAAGGGTTGCCCTGGGTCCCTGGACCCCACAAGCCCCTCCCCTAGCGCCTGACTCAGGGCAGCCCTGGCTGCCCCAGCAATGAAGAGCCAGAGCTGGTTACTCATGTCCCCCACCCAGACTCAGCACTCCCATCTGTGAAATGGGCAGAAGGGCTGCAGGATGGGGCGAGGAGGGTCAGAGACGAGCAGATCGGGGTTCTGGCACTTGTGAGCTGTGAGTCTGGGCAGTCAGTTCACCAATCCATGTCTTGGTCTCCTCTCTGTGACGTGGGCACACAGCAACCTCCCTCCTGGGTGTGTGAGGGTTCTCAGTGGTGGGCAGGGTGTGAGCGAAGTTCTATGGTTCTAGGAGTCCTCAGGAGACAAGACTATGGCAAGCAGGGTGGGAGAGGGACCAAGGGTCCCCTGGAGGGCCTGCAAAGGGAGCAGATCCCCCCCTGAGTGACCCTTGACTCGGAAGCAGTGCCCCTCCCCTCTGCCCCACCTGTCTCCCTGGCCCTTGGCTTCCCAAGGACCCCCCAGGACACAGCATGACCACTGACTCCTGGCCCTGAGCTCTGTGCAGTGCCAGCTGGAAGGGAAGCTGGGGTGCGACTCTGGGAGGGGGTGTCCCACCTGCACGAGCCACCCCAGGAGCCCTCCTCCCAGCCGTGCCACAAAGAAACATCAACTGCCGTGTGCCAGCACACACGGGACACACCTGGACCTGTGTGCCTGCTGGGCCCTCACACAGAGGGCGTGTGAGTGGATGTGTCTACAAGAACACGCTGGGACATGTGTCAACATGTGGAGAGGCGCCCAGGGGTTGGGTGTGAGGGCTACATGTCACTTTAGAGTGGCTGGGCACCTCTGTGGCCAGTGAAGGCCAGTCGGCACGTTTGTACATGTACCTGAAAAGTTAGCACATACACACGTGCGATGTGAGCTGGGCGTGCATCCGTGCCTGTCAGAGTGCAGGTGTGACAGCCTTGTGTCTGCATTTCAGTGCAGCTGGGACGTGGCCCATTTCAGCCCTGACTTGTGTGCCCTAAGGCCAGTGGTGACACTGGATTTCTACCGCGTTGTCTTTCTAAGAAGCCATCTCTGGCAAATCTCATCCTTCAGATCTAGCATGTGCTTGCTCTGTGGGGACCCCGTAATGAGGAAACCAAAACGAGCCTGGGTGTCGTCACACAGCAAACAGTTAGGAGCCGGGGTTGGCTGCACCCCTGGCCTCCTCCCCAGACACGCTGGCCAGCTCCAGACCCACGGGCACTCCACGCAGGCCCCCGGGAACCCCTGGGGGCTCTACACACACCCTTCATTTCATAACCTGTCCGCTGCACTGAATTTGCAAAAACTAAAAAAGCAGGCAAATTCATCTTACAGATGAGGAATCCGGCATCAGAACGCCCCCTGCACTGGGGAACGGGAACTCATGAGGGCCGCATCCGCTGCCTGCTCCCCGAGGCGGAGGGGCAGTGCCCCCAGGAGGGCACACACACGCACACACAGTACGCCCCCTCACGCACCCATGCCCAAACCACGACAGGAGCAGTCCATCTCTGGAAGGAAGGGCACCTCCGGCTCTGGGTGGCTGGGGTTCCCTTTCCTGGCACCCCCAGGGCTGGCGCCAAAGCCATCTGTGGTCCACACCAATCCATTGGGGGGCTTCAACCCCCCCAGGCCCTCCCAGAAAGACATCTCGGGAATGTTTCGGATGTCAAAGGCAAACAGGACTTGCTTGGCACGACCCTGTCCTCCACACGAATGCGTCCCTGATTCCCATAGGTGCTCGTATAAATGGGAAACGGGCTTTGCTTTAGACAACATTTTTCTCTGTAGGAATGCAGCTCTGCTGTTTTAAGCAATGTCAAAATAGATGTCGCGTGTCTCTCCGTCACCAGCGTCATCAGCCCGGTCTAGGTTCCCTGTTTCCCCAAGACACGGCTCATCTCCAATCGTGCCCCTGAAAACCCTTCCTCCCCTCCAGCAGCGGGATCTTCTAAAGCTGTAAGCCAGCCTCACCTCCCAGCTGCTCAGACTCCCCAAACGCTTCCCAGGGCAGAGAGGATGAGCCCAGCCTTCCCCAGAACCCTGCCACCCTCTCCCCTGGACCCCAGGGGCTCCCCCACTGACCTCTCTCCCTGGAGGCCGCCCGCCCCTGCCCTCCCTGGAACGTGCCAAACTTACTGCCCCCTCTGAGCCTTTGCATTTGCTGCTCCTTCCCCAGTACTCTTTCTCTGCCTCCCTGCACAGCAGGGCACAGAGGGACACAAAGAAGCCAGGGCTGAGGGCCCCGAGGGACAAAGCCAGAAGCCCTGGGATCCCGGGAGCATCAGAACTTACAGACACAGCTCCAGCTCACCTCGCTGTACCCTGTCTTCCCCGGCACCCTCCTAGCAGAAGGGAGACAGGCTCAATGAGGGGAAGGGACAGTCTCCACAAGCTGGGCCTCCACCTGGGACCACGGCACCCCTAGACTCTGCTCCCAGCCCCACACCCCTGGAGGGGGTTGTGCTTTAGACCCACTTGACAGACAAAAGCACCGAGGCACGAGGGGAGGTGGCCTGTGCCTGCACACATGGCCAGCTAGCAGCACAGCACCCGACCTACAGCTTCTGTCGGGCTAGCAGCGGAAGGAGACATCTCCGCGGAGATGGCAGAGGCCCCGGGGAAGGTCAGCAAGCACACCCTGAGGGTTCCCAGCACCTTGTGGAGGGGTGGGGTGGTGGAGGGGGCCTTGAGGGGAGCCAGGGCTGGGTATCCACGCTGCTGCCATTTCCGGACGCTGGTAACACCCTCCCAGCCACTCTAGGCCCTATCTCAACACAGGACCAGAAACGAGGATCCCTCACTGTGTGCTCAGCAAGCCTGCTCTCCACAGCACCTACTGTGTATAAGGCCCAGAAAGCCCCTCCAGATGCGGTCCTTGGCCCTCTCCGCTCTCCCCCGCAGTATAGGGCAGCACGTGGCTGCCTGTCTGTGTCTCTGTGTTTGTTACATGAAAGGGAACTGATGACTAAGAAGAGGGGCCTGCATTTGATCTGCTGAAAATAAAACAGTAGGGGCGGCCGGTCAGCTCAGTGGTTAGAGCGCGGTGCTGGCAGCACCAAGGTTGCCGGTTTGATCCCCGCATGGGCCACTGTGAGCTGCACCCTCCTTAAAAAATAAAAAGAAGAAAACTATAAACACAAGGGAACCCCACCCCCCCACCCCCGGCGGGCCGTCATCTCCCAGGGCTGCTACCCTCAGACGACCTGGGCAGGACCCATCTGCTTCCCAAGGTAGCACTACCTTGACCCCAGCTCCTCGTACACTTCCGGGGCAGGGCCCGGCCTCTGCCACACCTGTCCACACCTCCAGGCTGCTGACAGCTCTCCACACGGCTGTCCAGAAGCCTCACTGTCCCATCAGCCCGTTTAAAGAAGTAGCCACTGGAGGGGCAGACCAACAGGGCTGTGCTTCTTGGGGGGGGGACCTAAAGGGGTGGACAGAGTGGGCCAAAGGCTGCGGGGGGTGACGGCCCTCAGCCCCAGCCTGTCCACTGTGAGCACCTTCCCCACACGGGGAAGCTGCAGGCAGGGCCTCTGTGCTCCTGTGCAAGAAGATGAGGGTCTGCAAAGATCATGTGCTCTCTCCAAGGGGTGTGGAAGGTGTGGTGCCGGGGACAGAGTGTGGGAGCCAGGCTGGGCCTGAACGCTCCTGCCAGCTCTGCCACTGGCTTGCTGCTGCTCGCCTATCCGGGCCTCAGTTTCCCCATCTGTTCAATGGAGCCTCTATCAGGAACAATCGACCTGTACTGATGGCCTAGAAGGGCACTGGGCAGGACCGCTGGATGATCTCCCAGGCTATGTTCCCCACCCTCCTCTTCCCCATGGATGCCCAGACTGGCCTCTTCCTGCGCTCCAGCCTTGTTTTGGGGTCCTGAGGCATTACAGATGGTGAGGCCACACCCTGTACTGTGGGAGCCCATCCAGAAGCCAGCAGAGGGAGGAGCCCGGAACCACACAGCCATGGTGGGGGGGACACACCCTCACTGGCCCAGCTGCTGTTTAGCCCCCGTCCCACCCCTGCTCTGCTCCCAGCCTGGATGCCTGTCCCTTCCTCCACGACTATCTAAATGCTGCCCATCCCTTAAAGGCAGGCCAGAGCCCTCCTCTGGGAGGAGCCGTCCCCTAGAAGGAGCTTGAGGCCTGCTCACAGGGGAGGGGGACCCTGAGGTCTAGTCTGCCTGGAAGTCCTGAGGAACTGAGGCTCATTGTCAGGCAGGCAGGGCGGCATCCCAGACAGGGCTGAGTCAGAGACTGGGGTCTCTCACCATGCCTGGGGGGAGGGGGTGCTGCCACGGAGAGGCCTGGGTGCAGACGTGGCCCAGTGCTCAAATGCTGGGCCAGCCTCCAGGACTCAGTTTCCCCACTGCTCCTCCTCACCCAGGGCCCAGGGCAGGAAGTCAAGGTAGGGCCCATCCTTGACCCTCTTGGGAAGGCCATCAGGCTCTGCTGGGCCCCCCACTGCTCTGGGCCCCTATTTTAGCTTTGTCTCCAAGCCGAGAACAGTCTGGTCCTGGTTCCCAGGACTCCAGCTGTGGCTCCACCACTCTCTTGCTGTGTGACCTTGGGTGAGGCTGCACCCATCTGGAAGATGGAGCTGCCCTCCACGAGAAAGGACCATGTATATGTATTTCTGTTGGTGGTATCGCGGGTGTCCCCAGCCCTGGACACAAGCTCCGCCAATGCCAGGGTCCCATCCCACTCTTGTCCCCTGGCTCCAGGGAGAGCACAGAGAAGGTCCTCAGTGTGTCTGCTGAATAAACCTCCAGGGACTCTCCCAGCTCCAAAGGCCAGGACTCTCAGTCCCTGTCCCCAGTGGCCACTGGGTCACAGGGTGGTTTCTCCAGCCCCTCTTCCCCTACCCAGAACGTTTGGTAAAGCCAGGTCTCAGCCAGCCAGGCTTGGTGGGGCTGGGGGGTGGAGGGTGATGGACAGGCAGGCCCAGAGAGAGGAGCTGAGTGTGCACAGCAGCCACCCCACTTCTTGCTCACCTCCAGGGCCACCATCTGGCATAGGGTACATGGGTACGGGGGGGTGACAGGGAGCAAATGTCCCCAATAGCCGAGGCTGTGCCTACCCTGCTTGAATTACCAGACCCGAACCAACACAGCAGGAGCACAGGACCCCCTTCCGGCACCCTCTCTGCCCCCACGCACTGCGTGACCTCAGGCAATGCCTCAGTCTCCCCATCTCAGGGGGTGCTGGGCTGGATGACACCAAGTCTCTTCCACATCAAGACTCCTGTCCCCTGCGTAGGCTCTCCCATCAGCCACCCCAGCAGACACCCAACCAAGGCCAGTGGACACCTGAGCTTCTGCTGGAAGAAATCGGAATCCATGACAAGACAAAAAGGGAAGAAAGGGCGATGTGGAGGCATGGGGGTGACAAATGTACCCAATGTGCCCACGGCAATGCCACTATCTGCTCCAGGTTCACGCCCGGAAATTTATGGCCCCGTCACCTGGCCCTGGACATCCATCTCCTCACTGCCACTCACTGGCATTTTTCCTGTGCCCTCCCTCCACAGGTACCACCCACCAGCCACCCACAGCTACAGGCTCTGCCTGTTTGCTTCCTGCTGAGATATGGGAACACCCAGGGTCCATGCACCACAGATCCTCTGCTGATGGGAACTGGGCCCCTAAGGGCTAGGGCCAGGCGTGGGGGGAGGCTCTGACCCCGGGCTCAGACGAGGAGGTTTTCCTGAGCGTTTAGAAAACCCACTGAAATCTGCTTGTGTGTGTGTGTGTGTGTGTGTGTGTGTGTTAGACACGCAGATGTGGGAGCCAGGCAGACGCTCCCCTGTACCCGCTGGTCCAAGTCCCTGTCATGACTCTGGCCCTGCTGATTGTTCTCTCTTGGAGCAGGCAGGTGATGCTGACAAGGAGACATCTACGGACCAAAGTTCAAATTTCTACGAATCTAAGGGTCCAAGCTCTGACCCGAGGCTCTCCCAGGAAGGGGCCACCTGTTTCTTTGGGGGGCTGGGTAGGGAGGTGGGGCCCAGGTGTGGGGCGCCACTGCCCAAGGCACTGGGAAGAACTGCTGAGTTTTTCAGCGAGTCCTGTGGGCAAATGGGAAGGGCTGCCTGCTGTTCCTCCTCCGGCCCCAGGTGCTGTGTCTGCCACATCCCTTCCCCGCCCCCCTCCAGGTGTGCCAGACCTCAGGATAAGAGCTGCCTGCTCCAATCAGCCTGCCGTGTCAGTCTGAATGGTACGCAGGCAGCAGGCCAGCAGCAAGTAGGGGGGGTGGGGCTGGGCTGCACCTCTGGCTGCAGGAGAGGGTCCAGCTGATGGGAGGAGGGTATGGCTGCCAACCTTTGTGATCCAGGGACCCTCAGGTCTTCTGCCCACCAGAGGGTTTCAGACCTCTCTCAGTATGTACGCAGGACAATGAAAGACCAAAGGGCTGGAGTCCTGGCTTGGCGTCACTCATTAAGTTCAGAGTAAAGGTGGGCATTCTCCTGGGACAAACCAGCCACCTGGAGCGTGTCCCTCTATCTCTGGGAGTGTCTCCTCTTCTGATGAAGTGGGACACAAACCTGGGAGGGGGTGTGCACCTGTCCTCCCACGCTGTTCAATTAAAAGATGAAAGTTGCAAAGACCCAGGGCAGAGGAGGCCAGGGGGCCAGCTAGGCAGGAAAGACAGGAATATTTGTGGCTTTAAAGCAATATAAGCCCCATTTGCTTGTTTCCTCTGGGGCTGTACAGAGGCTGGGGGCCTCTTTAAAAATGGCTCCTGAGAGAGACAGAGTGGGGTTGGCTGCCCTTTATACTCCCCTATTTCTGCCCCCTTCAAAAGCTCTTGTCCCCAGGGCTTCCGGGATCACATATCCTGTGAACACTTCCTGCACAGACCCCAGCCCAATGCAGAGGGTGAAAGGGAGACACAGCGGCATCCAAGCAAGGGCTCTGTGACCACTTGCAGGAGAGAAGACACACCTGAGGCTCTGCTGGGGCTGCAAAACGGTCTTGGTCCCCCCAAGCTTAGAGGAGAGGCCTCCTGGGGCAATTTCTGTGCTAAGCCTTCACTGCAGATGGAGCGCCTTCCACAAAGTACAGTTACCATTATATCCCCATTTCACAGATGTGGAAATTGAGGCTCTGAGAGGTTCTCTGGCCCAAGGTCACACAGCCCACCCCTGTAACAGTATGATTTCGATGAGGCTGTTGGTCTGTGCTGGAGGGGAAACACCTGTGAGGACCCACCCTAAGAGGCAAGCAGGCGACTTGCGGATTTTAAAGGATGGAAGTGACCCGTCTTTAGCAGAGCTTGGAGCACGGAGGCTCAGCATCATCACCCAAGGAATGACGCTGACAACGGGTCCAAGGTGGGGGTGGAAGGGGGAGAACATCGACCAAGTTCAGAGCAAAGGCCCCCACCCCACGCCAGGGGTTTGACTCCTCCGCCAATGAACGCGGCCCCTTCCAGGTGTGTGGCTGGACCGTCCCCGGTGTCGAGTGAGGCGGCGCGCAGCAACCGGAGGGCGGGCAGTCGGGGCGAGTGAAGCGGCCGGGGATACGGGTCAGGGACCACGGCCGCGGAGGGTCGAGCTCAGGGAGCAGCAGGTTTGGGGCGTCGCGCCGGGTGCGACGGCCCGGGGGGGGGGGCCGCCGAGGGGACACAGGTGCTGGGGAAGGGGCAGGTCCTAGCTAGGGCACCGTTGTGCGGGGTGCAGCCGCGACCGGGGCGGCAACGGGTGGGACCCCGACCCAGACCCCCGCTCTGCCGGGCTCAGCCGAGCGTCCGCTTCGCCGCCAAGTTCTTCCAACTTTGCCTGCTGCGCTCGGAGGACTCGCCGCCCCGGGAGTAGCCGGAGTCCCGCGCCCCTAGCCCGGGCCCCGCTCGGACGCGGGCTCCGCACTTACCTGCCCGCCGCCGCTGTTCTGGTGCTGCGCCCGCCGCCGCCGTCCTTCAAGCTCCAACTTCGCTCCGGGGATTGAAATTCCTCCCCAGCTTCGCCCATCGATCCGCGCGCGGCCCCGCCCCTTGCCTCGCCGGCAGGGGGGCCTCGTTCTCGCGCGCCCTCCCCCTCCGCTCCCTCCCTCCCCCTCGCTCCTCCCTCCCACCCCTTCTTCCCGCAGGAGTCCTGGAGTCCGGCTCCGAATCTCGCCCTCGCCCTCGCCCCCTCCTTCCCGAAGCCCCTCGGCTCGCCTGGCCTCCCGGCCGCCTCGCTCCTTCCCTCCTCGGCCTTGGAGCCGAGAGGGGGAGGGGGGCAGAGCAGGGGGAGGTACTAGAAAGCGCAGGAGGGTTCCTCGCGGTCCCCCCTGCCCTTCCACCCACCCAGTGGCGGCGGAGGCAGGGGTGGCACTCGGGGTGGGGGAGCGCGCAACAGCCGTGGCCTGGATGAGCCACCCGCGCGACCCCTCCACATGAAACAAAGCCCAGGCGTTCTCAGGACCCGGGTCGGCGCGGCCCACATCGGAGAAGGCAGGGACGCAGGGGCAGGGAAGGGAACGCAGGGGGCCGATGGGGACACGCCGGCCCCCCTCCCCAACCCTGGCCCCCTTCCTTCCCTTACTCACCCCACCTCTGGGATTACTCCGGGACGCTCTCGCACACTCTACCCTCTTAGTTTGACCCTCACAACCTGCGTGTGCGGAAGCCCCCCTTTCCACACGTTACAGGCGAGGAAACTGAGGCAAGAGAGGCCCCGAGGCTTGCCCCACGCCACTCGGCGCGTGCGAAGCAGAGCGGGAGAAGCAGTCTTGACCCCCAGGACGATCCCTCCACCCCTCCGGACTCTGCCCCGGCAGTGCCCTCGGCCAGCCGGGCTCGGCGGCCGGCCCGCGCCTCAAAGCCCACCCGTGTCCCTGCGCAGCCCGGTCAGTCCCCGCGGCGCGCGCGCCCCCTCCCCGCTTCCTGTCCCCCGCCCGCTTCTGATTCTCGGCCTCAGTACCCCCGGCACGCTCTCCGCTCCCCGCCAGCAGCTGGGCAATTCACCGAGCATACAAAAGAGTTGACTCAATTCAAAGGCAGCAAATCAAGATAAATCCTATAGTGTGTGGGGACCGGAGAGGGATGTGAGCGAGCAAGCACAGCACACGCCAGCCCTATAGACTGGGCCCCCCACCCGGCATGCCTGGGCACAGAAGGGTGGCCAGGTACAGGGAGTGGGCGCTGAGCTGCCCTCCCTTCCCAGGCCGGAATTCAATGCTTTGTGCCCCCCTCCTGCTTGCCAGGTGGGGCTCCTTTGAGGGGTGCTGAGCCATAAGGGGCTGTTGGGACAGAAGCCGGTGTGCCCCATGATTACAAGTTCTGGGGCACACATCACAGCTCGGGGGCCGGGGGAGGCATGCGGGGAAAGGCAGTCGGGCCATTCTGGGCCTCTGAGCGGCTGTGCTCTCCTTGGACTGCCCCCATTCTGACCCCTATCCCAGCAGGTGCAGGCCAAGGGCAGGCCTTAATTGTCACCAGACAGATACTGCAAGCCTCAAATGTGCCAGGTCTGGGCATAGGGAACTGAGTGGGTGGTGAGAGGGCTCCCCTTTTCTCCCTGATGTTTAAGAGCCCCCACCCTCACCCCACCCAACCCCGCAGCTGCAGCTCCCACTGAGGAGAAACTGGTCACTCTCAGAAGGTCCAAGAAAGCAGCCTTCCAGCCTCTGGCTTCACCAGCCCTGTGACAAGGAGGGACTCACTGCCCCAGGGCAGCCTTTCTTAGGCAAACCCCTGCCAGAGTTGGCTGACTCCCCCTTTCCAGCCGGTTCCCCCAGGCCTGCCGGCCAAGCAGGATAGGGTTGGCATTTGATGGGGGTCTCCAGGGTACCGGGAACTGCGATGGGTGCCTGCCCAGAGTTATATCACGACCTCCTCCCTACGCCCCAGGCCCAAGGGCTGTGAGCCCATTTCTGCGGTGTGCAAGCTGAGGCCAGAGGCCCTTGAAGCGCACTGCCTCACTCCGCCCTGCAAGTATGTGACCACCCAAGGTCAGGGTTCTGTGGAGGGGCTCAGAGGTCAACTGGAGGGGCGGTACCGGTTTCCGCTGGAGGGTACCAGTACCCAGCGGATCTGGGAGCGGGTGGGCTCAGAGAGCTAAGCAAAGAGTTGGGGGCACAGCTGACTGGAGCTGGGACCCAGCTTCAGAGGCTTTGCCCGCAGTTAGGCACCCCTCCCTGAGGTGAGGCTTCGCCGTCCAGCTGCGACCTCATCCCCTGAGTCTCGGCTAGGTCGCCCCTCCCCCGTGGCCGCCGATTGGCAGCCTGCGTGTAAGTCATTAATTCTCTTACAGAGACCCGGCGCCGCCACCGCGAGGACATCCGTCAGGGACCCCATCTGCGCTCCACAGGGGGGTGGGCTACCTCACCCAGACCCGGAGCAGGGGGACGATAGTCACCTCGCTCACTGAAGCTCTGAGGTAGAGAGAGCCCGGCAAGCGAGCGCTGGAGGGCGCTGGGGTCCCGGAGGTAACGGAGGGGGCGGGGCAGGCGACCAGCCCTGGGAACCAAGACCCCCCCCCAAGCTGCTACCGGGCTGGACTTGCAAACGGGGTGACGGGAAGAAGTACCCTGGACCCCGCCTCCAAATCCTCAAATCAACTGAAGCTTCGGGTGGGGTTGGGGGGACTAAATCCTCCAGGGCCTTCTGGGAGGCACAGGAAGACGACGCTGGGATGGGGCCACCAGGACGTTGCCCCTCCCTGCACATGCAGCGGAAGCTACACCCCCAAACCCTCGCAGAAGCCTTGCAGGCCCCTCTGCTCTCCACCGCGACCACCCCGTTCTCCACGGCCCCTCAGAGGGGCTGGTGACCGGGCAGCGGTGGGTGTGTGTGTGTGCTGCGCCCCTGAGGGTGGGGTGGAAGGAAGAGACGCTGATGTGAGCAAATTCCCGCTCATCCCCAGGCAGTCTGGCCCCAGGGACCCACACCCACCCAGGAGGAGAGCTCGGTTGGGGACTATGCTGGAATCATGCCGGTCTCGCCCCAGCCTCTGGCTGATGGGGCAACCACAGGCCATACAGGGCAGTTTGAGAAGAGAAAAAGTTGGGGGCACACCCCGAGCCTGGAGAGGAAAGAGTGGGAGGAGAGCAGGGGACTTGGAGGGAAGAGCGGCAGGCTGGGGACCATAATAGCTGGGGAGGGGTCAGCTCTGGGCCTGGGGTCACATCCCAGCCCGCAGCCAAGCCCAGCTCCGCGGCTTCCCCGGCGGGGAGAGGTTCGGGTCACCGGCGCCTATTAATAGCTGTGAGCGGATCTGTCCCGCAAACTCGGCAGCAGCAGAGCGACAGAACCGGGGGAGGGGGTCCTGTAACCCCCTCCAAGGGCTCCAGCGGCGCGGGAAGGAGCTCTACCCTACTCGGCACCCACAGTCCACTCCCTGGGTGCCCTCTACTACGATATGGGGCTCCAGATGGAGGGGGCAGTCTCCGCGCCAACTTGGGGCGCCGCGGATACCAACGTACACTCGCAGATAAGACCAACCCCCTCCCCCGCTCCCTACCCAGCCCGCCTTCGCTCTCACAGAGCTCAGGAAAGTTTCGGGGTCCCCACGGCGCCTCCTAGACCGAGGGGTCCGGCGTCCCCACCCTTTGGGCCGAGGCGTCGGGGAGGGAAGTTTGTCCGCCGGGGCTCGGCGACCGCTAACTTCGGGTGCTCCCGCCTCACAAGTCGGGGGTAGAAGGAGCCCAGGCACCTTGGCCCCAACGCGCCGCAACCGAAGCCCGGCGGGCGGGGGACTCGGCCCCCGCGCGGCCGCTCAGGGCAGGGCGCCGGGGCTGGGGCGGACGGGACTGCGAGAGCCGCCGGGGACCTGCGCCCGCCCCCGCTGCCGCCCGGAAGAGCATCTTCCCCGCCTCCCCCAGGGGCGGAGACCCACTGGCCCCGCACCTGCCGCAGAGAGGACCCCCGCCTCTCTCAAGCCCCTCCCCCACAAGCCCCTTCCTACCTGGGCCGGGGCGCTGGCGCCGGGCTTCAGGCGCGGGCAAAGGGGAGCGGAGCGCGAGTGCTCAGGTCCCCGGAGCGCCGCGGCGGCTTCCCCTGCTTCTTCCTCCTCTTCCTCCTCCCGGCTCGCCGGCTCCAGACAGATCTCCTCCCCCTCGCGCCCAGCCCGCCCCTCCCGGAGCCCGCCGGGCTGGGCTCGGCCTGCGCGGGAGAGCCGAGAGGAGCCGGCGGGAGCCGGGCTGCGGCGCTCACTGCGTCAAGCGCGGGGCGAGCGCGGGGCGGCGGCGGGGACCGCGCGCTTCTTGTCCGGGGCTGGCCGGGCAGGCGGGGCAGCCGCGGCGCGGGCGACGCCGAGGGGCCGGGTGGCTCCGGCTCGGGCTCCGGTGCGGGCGCGGTGGCGGCAGCGCGGAGATTGTAGCGCATTCTTTCTGAGCGCGATCGAAGGTTTCGTGTAGGAGCGGAGCGGGGAGGGCTGGAGGAGGAGCGGGCGGCGCTGTCGCTCCCGCACGTCGGTGGACTGGGGGTGTCCAGAGGGTGACACGGGAGGGGAAGTTGGAGCATGCCGCGGGGGCGAGGTGGGGAGCCCGAAGGCAGCCTCGCCCCCTCCCTCTGGCCCGCCCCGCGCACCCCCTACCCCCGCCCCAGGCCACCGCTTGGAGCAGAAGCCGCGGAGGTCTGGCAGTCAGGACACTTGGTGGCGTTGGGAGGTGGGCACGGGGGGCGGGGATGTGCACGCGCTTTCGGACACTGCCATGTGCACACACACCCGGGGATCCGCGTGAAAGTTGACCCCAAGTCAGACCTTGTATGGACGCGCGCGACCGCGAGTGCAAATGCTCAGCCCGCAGGGGCGCGCGTTTCGGGGGGATGGGGAAGGCCGTGCACATTCAGGGGTGGGGACTGGGGGGTGGTCCGGCCCTCAGGGACTTGCCCTCTCCCAGACCGCGGGCCCCCACACACAGGGCCCCTCCTACTGCTGGTTCCCCTTTCCACTGGGAGGAAGGAGGGGTCAAGGGATTGGCCGGGCCCCTTCTAATGCTCTGGAGGTTCAGTTTAGCGGATTTCCCTCCCACTGATCCCCCTTCCCCTGCATTCGCCTCCCGAATCCCCGGGGGTCCGAAAACGCTCGGTCGGCCTCTAAACTGGGTTCTAAACCCGCAGCCCCCTGGTCGCCCCGAACCCGCCCTGAGCGACCATTACGCCTGCGGGGGCGGTTCCCACAGCCGCCCGCCCCTGTCCCAGCCTGCGGCGTGCAAGTTGGGTGAAAATTCCAAACCAGGCTCAAGAGCGCCCCCGCCCGGCACGGTCTGCACACCGCTTCCCCAAAGGCTGGGTTCGGAGCTGCGGAGCCGGGACTCCGGCGGGCGGACGCCGGGCGCGACCCCCCAGACATCGCCCCCTGCGCTGCTCCACTGCGGGGCAGTCCTACGCTGACCGGCAAAAGGAGGCAAAGGCGGCTGGGCCGGACTGTGAGCCTGGGAGCGCGCGCGCAGCAAAGGGGAGGGGACCGCTGGAGGGTGAGGGCGGCATCTGGGTGCCCCTCCCGGAAAAGGCCCTGGGACAGGCGAGGGAGTGGCGTGTGAGGCCGCGAGCAGCGGGGCCAAAAGCTATCCCAGGGGAGGAGGGGAGTGCAGGGCTCCGGCTCGGGGTCGGGTCCAGCGGCCTCTCCGCAGCCCATGAACTCCGTCCAGGCTGCAGGGCCGGCCGCCAGCCCTCTGCCCTCCTCCCTCCCCACCCTACGCCTCCGCCAGACTCGACGTCCCTGCGGGACAGCGGAGAACCCAGGCCCCAAAGGGGGTGGGGTGGAGGAGATGCCACCACCTCTCCCCACTCTCGGACCCAGAGGATGGCTGTCAAGAAAGGACGGAGCCATTGTCTACGGGCTATCCTGCCCTTGAGTCCATGAGGAGGGGGCGGAGGAAGGGGCAGATGTTGGCCTGGGGGTCTCTCCTGCCTACGACCCTAATGGACGTGCATTGCCTCCATTGTAGCCGGCCGTGGCCCAGGCTGCAGCGCAGCCCCTTTTGCCACTTTCTCTTTTTCCAAAGTCCCGGATCTGGTCCCAGGAGCCGTGCTGCTGCCAGAGGGGAGCGGCTGCCGGACATCCGGGACTTCTGTGTTTCCCCTCCAAGTCCATCTCCATCTCCTTGAGATGCTGACTGAAATATGCCTGTGTTTTCTGTGAGAGGGCAGGGGGGCTGCTGCCGTCCAAAAGGCTTGACAGCCCTCAAGCGGGAATGGGAGTACCTGGGCAGCCCCCACGATGGCGGGGTGGGAAGGAGGCTAAAGGAAGCCGGAGCTCCTCCAGTGTGTCTGCTGGGAGGCAAGACCCGCTCCCCACCCCCCTCTCTCCTTCTCTCTCAGACACTCCACTCCTCCTGAACCACCCCAGCTTCTGTCGTAGACACACATCACACCCGCAAAGTGCACGTGGACACACAACACCAGTCTCGCCCCACGGCCCATCGCCCACCTGGATTCATCTGGTTAAGGACTGAACACCCCATACCCCCCCACACTCACAGAAGCCCAACTTACATTGTAGCTGGTATAGCCGGTTGTAATGGCATCCTGCTCTCTACACCCCCAAATCAAGTACACCCAGTCCACACCTAAGTCCCTACACCCATGTACAGCTCAGGCCCACATGTCCAGCATGTGCTTGCTGCTCGCACCAATTCAGTTTGTCCTCACAGCCACCCTGTACGCGAGTGCTGTCAACAGCACTTCACAGGAGACCAGGACTCTAACTGTACAGGAACCGGGGCAGCAAGAGTTGTTTTCCTTCAAACCAAATGCCAGCTCAGGACCCACTCCAGTGCTCTCTGCAGAGAGGCAAGCTGGGCAGTGGGGGCCCTCAAGGCCTGGGGTTATGGGGCTGCCATCTTGCCCACTATCCGGGGACCCCTCTGTGTCTGTGCCCCCAGACACCCTTGGATTCTCTGGACAAGCACTCAGCAAGTTGAGTCTTCCCCCAACTGTGAGCTCAGAAGGCAGGGCAGTCGGACTCACCTGAGTGCCCCACACCTGACCAGCACACAGGTGCTGACTGAGCGCTTTCAGAATAAATGAGGACTCACCACATGTCTGAATAGCCTGCGTTGGCCCCCTTCTCCTCTCAGGGTGGGCTGGTTGGGAGTAACTGGCCCAGAGAGGTCAGTCAGTCACCTGAGGCTGTGCGTGGAAAGGGGGGAGGCACACAAGTGGCTGGGATTCACGTGGGGAAGTGTGCTCCCCACACACATCCTGAAAAATGGCAACAACCTCTTCCTGTGCCCAGAACTTAACAACAGATGCTCATAAAACCCAAAAGCCATAAAGGAAACAATGTGTCCAACTTATATCCCAAGCAAAGAGCCAGTGTCCCCATATGTAAAGAGCTCTTACAAATCAACAAGAAGAAAAAAAAACAAGAGGAAAAGCATGGTCAGAGGTTATGAATGGAAAAGGAAATAAAAAGAGATACTTAGGCATATGAAAAAGTGCTAAGTCTCTCACTTAACAGCAGAAATGCCAATTTAAACTCCAATGAGAGATGATTTTTCATTCATCAGATGGGCACAAATTATGAAGTTTAATACACATCCTGCTGCAATAGTGTGGGGGAGGGTGAGGGGGTGATACTCTTGGAACCTCGGAAACAAAGTCAAAATTCCAAATATGTGTATCCTTTGGCCCAACATTTACTTCTAGGAATCTGTGTTCCAGACTCTGCTCACAATGGGGAAAATGACCTGTTACTGTGTACAAGGTTACTCACCAAAGCACTCTGTAATAGCAGCAGATCAGACCATCCTCCATGCCGGCTAAAGGGGACGCTCAGATGCATCCGGGCATCTGGAGCCATCCGCAGGCAGCCGTGTAAGCACCGCTGATTGGAGTTCATCTGGGAGTATATTCTTCAGGGGGGAAAAGTGTGTGTAGCACATTCTTTTACACTTGTGTACAAAAAGCGTATAACAAAATAACATTTTATTGCTTCTGTGTGCACAGACAGAGCTGTGGGAGGAGACCCACAACTAGAAACAAGGTGCCTCCTTAGGGAATTGGAGAGACGGGAGGGAAGGGATTTACTTCAATGTATTTTCATGAGTGTTATTTATTGACAGTGAAATTCATCGTTCTTGAGGGTACAGTGCTATGAGTTTTGACAATTGTATATACCTGTGTGATCGTCACCCCAGAAAATGAGGCTTACTTTTCACTGTGTCCCCATGTCTAGCATTTCAATTTTGTACAATGGGCATATGTTTCCTCTTGTAATAAATTTAAATACAAAAGTTAAAATGAACAAAAAAAGTGTTTTCACATCTGTTGTGTCATCTGGTCCCCACGATAGCTCAGGAAGGCAGATCTTTCCAACCCCATTTTACAGGTGATAAAACTGAATTGCATGGGGTGACTGAGACTTGACTAAGGAGACCCCAGCAGGGTAGGTCAGGACTTGAACTCAAGGCTATCTTTTTTAAAAACAGCTTTACTGAGGTACAATTTACATAGAATACAATTCACCCATTTAAAGTGCATGGGTTTTAGTATGTTCAGAGATGTACAACCACCACTACAATCTAATTTTAGAGCATCTTTCATCCCCAAAGGAAACCCCCTGGACCCATCAGCAGTCACTCCCCTCCCTGCTCCCATGCCCAGCCCCAGCCCCGACTATCTCCACGGACTTGACTAGCCCAGAGATTTCGTACCAATGAAATCGGGCAGTGTGTGCTCTTGGGACTGGCTTCTTTCACTGACCATTGAGTTTTTGAGATTTATTTATGTTGTGTAGCATGTGTCACTATTTCACCCCTTTTAAGTACCTAATAATATTGCATTGGTGGACGGACCTGATGTTATTATCCGTTCACCTGTTGATGGACATTTGTGTTGTTTCCATCTGGGGCTATTATGCATATGTTGCTATGAATACTCATGCACAAGTTTTTTGATAAACATATGTTTAAATTTCTCAAGGATATACACCTAGGAGTGGAACTGTTGGGTCCCATGCAGCTCCATAATTAACATTTTGAAGCATTCCAAAACTGTTTCCTAAAGTGGACACAACGTTTCCCATTCAGTCCAGCAATGTATGAGGCTTTCTCGTCCTCACCACCACTTGGTATCGTCTATCTTTCTGATTCTCTCCACCCTGGTTGGTGTGTAGTGGTGTCTTCTTGTGGTTTGACCTGCAGTTCCCTGGTGACTAACGAGGACGTTGAGCATGTGAAACATGCTTCTTGGCCATTCAGACGTCTTCTTGGGAGAAATTCAGATTCTTTGCCCATTTTTAAATTGGGTTTTTTATCTTTAAGTTGTGAGAGTTTTTTATATATTCTAAACACAAGTCCCTAATTAGATATATAATTTGCAAATAGTTTCTCCCTTTCTATGGGATGGGTTTTTGTTTTGTTTTTTCCACTTTCTTGGAATTATTTGCAGCACAAAAGTTTTTATTTTGATGAAGTCCAATTCTTTCTTTTGCCACTTGTGCTTTTGGTGTTATACCCAAGAAGACTTGCCTAAGCTGAAGATTTACTTCTCTCTTTTCTCCTAAGAGTTTTACAGTATAAGCTCTTATAGTCAGTCTTTGAGCCACTGAGCTGATGTTTTAATATGGTGTGAGACAGGGGTCCAATTTCATCCTTTTGCATGTGGACATCCAGTTATCCCAGCATTATTTGCTAAAAAGTCTGTTCTTTCTCCGTTGAATTGTCTTGGTTGGCTCCCTTGTCGAACATAAAGTGACCATGAACATCAGGGTTTGTTGCTGCACCCCGAGTCCTCCCCACTGATGTACATGCCTACCCTCCTGCCGGTACCTCTGTCCTGATTACCGCGGGAAGTGCCGGCAGCCAGATGCGTGAGTCCTCTGACTCGCTCTTCCTCTTCAAGATCACTTAGTCTCTTCAGGGTCCCTTGCTCTTGGACCCTGTGCAAAGCCTGGCTTGTCACTCAGCCTCCCTGAGCAGCTGCAGCACATGAGGCAGCCCCAGTAACTCAGGGCTAAGGGGTACTACCAACAAAGTGCACGCTTATTAAGCACCTACTGTGTGCCAATACTCACTGTGTGTAAGTACTTGACAAGCATTATTCTTTCATGCCATAGGGGTCACAACTATCCCCATCCTCCCCGACAGTGACAACACTGAGCCACCAGGAGGCTGAGAAACTAGCCCACTGCCACACAGCCGGTGACCTGCTGCCTCGTTCCAGCAGTTTGTCCACAGAGCCCAGGCTCTTTGTAATTATTTTTCACATTTAATTTTGAAAAATATTAAACATATAGAAAAGCTGGAATCATTTATGGTGAACACACCACACCCACCACCTGGGCTCCCCATCTGACATCCTGCTGCCCTGGCTACGGGCCCGCCTCTCCTCCTCCTGCCATCCAGAAATCAACCATTTCTCCAGCAGGCTGCAGACCTCAGTGCACTGCCCCTAAACAGGCAGCAGGCAGTGTGAACAGAGTCCGATATTTGTTACAAATTTTCTAATTCTTTTGAGCACAATTTATACACGACATGTGTAAATCTAGGGGGAAGGGGCACCATCGAATGCTCTAATGTCTGCAGCCCAAACCGCTACCAGGATACAGAACATTCATCACCCACAAAGTTCCCACATCCCTCTGCTCCCCGGAAGCCACCCCAGTTCTGACTTTTCCCACCATAGGTTGGTTTCATTTGTTTTAGAATGTCACAGAGTATGTCCTCTCTGCGTCTGGCTCCTTCCACTCTCGCACGTGGCTGCGTGTCACTAAACGGCACTGCGTCGCAGGGGGCCCCACAGCCTGCTTGAGCCCTCCAGGGGGTGGGCACCTGGGCCCTGGCTCTGCACCACCCACCATATCGTTCCTCAGCAGAGGAAGGCCGAGAGAGAGGCTTTAAGCCTTGGCACAGCCACGCTGCTCCCCATGGCGCTGGCCTGCGCGCTGCTCACCTGTGTGAGCCACACCGCCAGCTCTACCTCACTGCAGCTGGCTTCCCCACCTGCGCTCAGCGCTGACCTTTCAGCTGCACAGTCATCAGAGGGAATTGGGGTGATGTCGCCTCCGCAGAAGCCAGAGATTGCAGCCGTGCACGCCCTTGTGGCATCTTGGATCTGGGATAAGACACATGACATAATGTCAGGTGGAGAAAGCAACAGATTATAAATCACATAAAAAGTCTGACCCCAATTCTGTAAAAAAAAAAAAAAGTGCACAGAAGAAAGACCTGGCAGAATGATGGGTGGTTGTGTTCTCGCTCTTATTTCAGTTTCTGAATTGTCCATATTTACTACTAAGAATGTGGATTGTGATGGGTGGGGGTGGCACGGCACATCGAAGCTCACAGGACAGTGACAGGGCGTGGGGCCCTCCTCCAGGGGCATCCTGCCCCCAGGGGCCCTGAGCCACCAGGTCTGTGTCCCTACCAGACCCCTGGGGCCTGACACAGGCCACCATCAATGACCAACCAATGTTTACAGACTGGATGAAGGCAGGAGGGATGGGTGGATGGACGGGTGGGCCTCACGCCTGTATCAGGCCATTGCATCTTCCTGTTCCCAGAGGTAATGGCCGCCTGTCCCGGGCTGAGACGTGGGGTGGACAGGGTGGGCTGGGAGAGCCACCTCCCCGCTGTCCCACAGGGGCTCACACCCCCTCGGATTTTGAAGGCCGGCAGTGCTGAAGACCAAGGACACAGAACTCCGGGCCCCACCCACTCAGACCCCTCTGATTCACTGACCAAATGAAAAATAGGCCTTAATTAGAAAATAACAAAAAATGACATTTTGCAGGCTTTTAAGTGCAACAAGGGGTATTTTTACTTCTTAAAAATAGTTTCGTCCATCAGAATTTCCTTCTTGGAGGGAAAGACCAAGCATGTCAGGGGTGGCCAGTGAATGGCAGAGTACTTTCCACCTCATGGCCCTGTGGGGTCCCCCAGGTCCTTCCAGCGGCTCCGTGATGGAGGCGGCTATCACAGGCCACATGTGGATGTGGCCCCTCCTGCTGTCATGATGACAGGCCACAGCATGTGTGCTTTCCCCAACATGCCATGAGCCCTGGGGTCAGCACTGGGCTGATAACCACGTCACCTGTGCACGCAGTAGCCATCCACAGTAGGTACTCTGGAGCTGAGCCCCCAAAGCCATGAAAGCCTCAGCTGCAGGGAGCCGCTGGTGGGGACTCCTCCTGGAAGAAGGCCAGTGCCCTTCTCCCTGGCTGAGCTCCTTGCATCTAGCCCGATCCAGTTCCGGAGAAACCACTCCTGCTGGGCTGCTCCTGGACCCGAGCTCAGGGCCAGGCCTGCAGTGCTGTCCTGCCCTGGGCCTCCATTAAAGCACTAATTAGGAAGGAGTCAGGATGGCTATGGGGGTTCCAATCCTGAGACCCCCAAAAGTCATTTCTTCTACTGCTTACTTCCAGGACTTCTAACACCCCCAATTACTTTCAGTAAAAATAGCCCCACTTTGTGATGCTGGCCTTTCCACTTCTCCCACGCAAGGCTCCTCACCAGTGGGGCATCAGGATGTGCTTGATTTCCTCCAATGTCAGGAAGCTCACTACTGCCCAATGCTCGTGGCTTCTAGCTTTATGCAGCACTATGTCCGAGCGGGCTGTCTTGGGAAGGGCCCTCAGGCCAGCCCCTACTCGCCCTCAGTCTGTCTCAGGGCAGCCTGTGATAGGTCCACCTCCAAGTCCTCCTGGGGGGGGTCCCAGCCCTGCCTACCTCCCTTCCATGTGGCTCCCCCACCCCCAACCGCATCACCTCCCTTGGATCTCTGCCAAGACTCCCCCACTCTGATGGTCATGCATCCAACCAGCATCACCCCGGGAGCTCATTTCTCGGGCGTCTTGGCTAGGAGGGCTCTGCGGGCAGCAGCCCTAGACAGGCCATAATGGACTCTGGCTGGGCCGGGCAGGGACCCAGCTTTATGACAGACTGCCAAGTGGGCAGCAGATAAAACGCCTACCCAGTGTGACAGAAGCAAGATATAAAAAGCCTCTGAGATGCCTTTTCATTGACTAGAAATCCTGTGTTTCTCGTCCCATTATCTCCCAGGCTAAAAGGCCACACCCTGGAGACGGAGGGAACTTGGGTCTTGGCCACAGGGAGACCCAGGCTCCTAGGGCAGCCCAACCAGACCAGCCCTGGGCCTTGGCCCCGACAAAGCCTGGGGTCTCCTGGTTGCCCCCCAGGTCTGTGCCACCCAGGACCTGTCTGACAAGGTAGATCCCTGCCCCCTGACACACTTCCTATTCCCTCTTGTTTAGGGGCCAGCAAGACAGGACTACCCCTCACAGAGGCCACATGCAGCGAGGGACTTGCCGAAAGCCAAGCAGGATGAGCTGGAGTGGCGTGGCCTCGCCGCGGGGCAGGCAGCCCCAGGGCCTCGAAGGTGGGGCGCTGCTGCACCACCATTCTGTGGGTGGGGTGTGAAGCCCAGGGGCTGGAAGGGACTTAGCCAGCATCCCTGCATTTTGGAGGTCGTCCTGGGCTCGGGACCTGGGTCTGTGGGACCCCAGAGCCTGAGGGAGCGCCGGCGAGATCAGGCTATGTCTCCAGCGCCTGCAAACATGAGGAGCACAGCTTGCCACGAGATCAGGGTCCACGGCCAAGGCCCAAGTCTGGGGGAGGGAGAAGGAGGACGCTCACACCCGGAGGCCGGCTACGCCCAGCAGGCCTGAGGAGGGGCTTGCGGGCAGCCTCAGCCTGAGCTGGGTCCCCGGGGGTCCCGGCTGTCCACGCCCTGCCTGGAACCGAGAGACGCTCTGTACCTGCCCTGCGACGCTCTGTACCTGCCCTGCACCAACCCCTCTCCCAGTCTCCTTGGGCAGGTGGCAGCTGCACACTCGCTTCTCCTCGCCTGGCCCAGTACCCCAGGGACCGCACTGAGCTAGAAACGTCTGTGGCCTCAAAGGAAGCCAGGAAGAAATGCGTGTTGAGCTAAACGAAGGGCCGTTTCTTCCTTCCAGAATAGCTGGGACAGCGGCACGTCCAAGGAGCCTGGGGCTTGGGAGCCAATCGCAGCACACGGAGCCAGTAATTAATAAAAATGGGTAATGATAGCCCATCTGTCTCAGCCCGCGCTCCATGGCGGGGCCACACTGAGCCCTCATTAGGCATTCCTCTGCCGTGTCCCCACAGATGTTGGCAGTGGCCGTGTGGGTCCCGTGGGAAGAGGGGGTGGAACACATTTAGGCAGACAGCCTGGAGCATGCTGGGTTTCAGCAACAGAGCTCACACAGGTCAGCCCGAGTGAGTCCCACTGGCCAGGTGCCTCTGTCCTCCACCCACAGCAAGTGGGGCCCCACTTGCTCCTTGTGTGACCTTGGCCACGTACCAACCCTCCGAGCCCTCACTTCCACACTGCAGGGGGGTCAGGACAGGGCTGCAGAACAATGGACAAGACCCCATGGCCTTTCCTCTTCTCCCACACAAGGACTCGGCCTCGCACAGGGGCCACTGTTCACAGAGCCCCAGCACCAGAGAGCCAGGCAGAGCACCCAGCAGTCGGTGGGCAGCTGGACAGCAGCACATGGCACTGCCCCTAGCCCAGAGGAGACAGGCTGGGCACCCAGAGGCGTGGGGACCCAGAACGCCCATGGCTATTAGCCCAGTGAGAATCAAGAAGCAAAGAGGGAGACACAGGAAAATTGGGGTTCAGCATGGGGAGTGGCACCCTGGGGGAAAGGACCAGTCCGCAGTGAAGCAGAGACTGCAAGGGCAGGGGACTGGGGACAAGCGGGAAGTGGCCTTGCAGAATCTCGAAGCTTTGGGCTCTGTGGCTGTGTCATGGCTCCCCAAGCTGGGTCCCCTCTAGACACCAGCCCAGTGCCTTCAGAGTGGGGCTCTCCCACACAGGGCCATGGTTTCTTGGCCTCGACAGCCAGGGGAGACATGCACAGAAGGGGACACAGAGGCACAGAGCTGAGGACCTGTCCATGGTCACGCAGCACGAGCAGTGTGGCCCAACTCCCTCTGGGCCCCAGACAGGCAGGGCAGGTGCCAGCTCAGCCTGACCCTCCTGGCCCAGGTCTCCCGCTCCTTCCTCACCCCACCCCGAGCTGCTCAGATCTCAGCACTCCCTCTGCTGTGCTGCAGCCCCCGCTCCCCACAGGCCGATGCCCTCCTCTGTCTCTCCTGCCCCAAGGGACAGCGGCTGAGCAGTCCTGGCCACAGCAGCAGTGACCCCTGACCCCAGGCCTCTCTGGTTCCCCATCTTGGGTAACAGCCTCTGGCCTGGAACACCCTCAGGGAATCCAAGCCTCCAGCTCTGTCCCCAGCACAAGGGAGCCCTGGAAAGTGGAATCAGAGAGGACATGTTTGCTCCTGGGGCGCTCAGCCTGACTGCACCCTCTGGGGTCAGAAGGGCCCGTGGAGGCTAGAAGGGAACGGAGACCCAAGGAGTGGATTCACCGTCGAGAGGGCAGCGTAGCCCTCCTGAGCCCAAGGTAGGGTGTCCTTCCCACCCCAGGTGGGGATCAGCCAGGTGGTTACTGTAAATAGAGGGAAAGCTGCCTGCAGGTCCGCGTCAAGGAAGAGAAAAGGGTGCCGGGAGTTTAAAGAGCTCTGGAGGTACCCGAGGGCAAGGGGGAGGAGGGGAGGAGCAGCACCTGTGTGAATATTCATAGAAGAACGTGAATATTCATAGGATCTCCTACCACTGAAGAAGGAGGAGCTGGGCTCCTAGGCCAGCCTTGGGCCAGAACCTGGGACAGTGGCCCCAGCTTTGGAGTCCATCCACCACAAGACCCAAGAGGGTCCCCTCTCCAAAGATGGCTAAGGAGCAGGGGCCACTGAGGGCTGGGCCAGGAGTGGGAGAGACATGTAACCTCTGCCTGCCATGCACTTGGGCTCTGGATACCTGGGCATGGCAGGCTGGGGAAGAGCAGTCTAGAGCTGGGTGCCTCAAGACAGGCCTGGCTTGTCCAGGGGATTGGCAAGCAGCCTCAAAGGAGCTGGGAGAGTCTGCGGCTATGAAACAGGATCCCCCGGAGGCTGATCAGGAAGGGATGATATCCAGCCGAGGGTGGAGGCAGCCCAGAGAAGGAAAGCCAGGAAGAACCTGAGAGGGTCAGTAAGTTGCCTGAGGTCACACAGCAATATCATGGGGCCGCCCAGAGCTCCATAGGTGACTGTGTGTGAGGGCAGCAGAGGCTGACGAGCAGGAAGGTGGTATGAGCTGGGCCTGCCCTGGGACAAGTGTGGAGCTATTCCCGGCACAGAGCAGGCCCTCCGTTAGCATTTGTTGGATGAAGGAATGATCCACAACTGTAAGTTTAAGGATGGGAGGGCTGAGTCTCAGAGATGAAGGGTGTTGCTGGGAGGAGGTGGTGGGCAGCTTGCTTTCCTCAGTAATGTCCACAGGTTAGACGGGGTCTTTGTGCCCTCAGGAACCCGGCAGACTCCACGGCCTCATGTGGGCTCAGTCCTGCCCAGCCCTGTAACCACAGCCCCTTCTGTGAAAGGTGTGCAGGTGACACTCACCTGAAGGAGGAAACAGAAAAACTCAGAAGACCAGAGGGCAGCAGGGCTGGGCTGACACGGGATGGGGGGGCCCAGGAGGGGCCGGAGGCCAGTGGGAGGCCTGACACACACACTCCCACCCACCTGGGTGACAGAGCAGGCGGGAAACCGTGGTGATGAGGAATCAAACCAGGAGGCTGACAGTTAGCAGGAAAGCAAAATAATCATAAATGATGGTTTTTATTAAAAAATATCACTGGGAAAATGTATGCTCATTGCAGACGCCCAAAAAGAGCCCAAAATGTAATAAGGGGGAAGAGAGGGGATGAAGAATGGAAAATTAAAATCATGAAAATGGCCCAAGACAATCTCCCAGTATCAGCCGGGAGTCACAGCGCAGGAGGGAGAGGGGAGGGCGTCAGTGTTGTGTGAAGTGATAAACATTTCTGTGCAACGGGAATACAAGAGCAGGCCGCTCATCATCCCGCCGCAGCAGGGCGGTGGGTACCCTGATGGTGGGCGGGCTGCTCCCCCCAGAGGCAGATGCAGGGCAGCCAGCTGCAGTTACAGGTCTGGGCCAGAAAGGTCCTGCCGTGCATGGGATCCAGTCCAGACAAGAGAAAGGAAAGAGGCCCAGAGAGGGGAAGGCCCAACCCAGAGTCACACAGCACACAGTATCCGCGGTGGGCAGGCATGAGGGGAACACAGGTCTCCCTGGGGGCAGGGCTGTGGTGAAGGAGCAGCACCCAGACCCCCCCAGAACTTTGCTCTTCCACAGGAAGTTTCCATCAGACACAAGAGGAGTGTAATACAGGGTCTCAGCTCCCGCTTCCCGCACAAGAACGCAGGATAAGGTGAGGCCAAAAGGGAACACCCACGGAGCCATAGGTAGGGGAGTCATACCACTATATTCTTGCTGGCGGCTGAGTTGGAGATACAGGAAGCAGGATCCACACAATCCACAATCCACAATCTGCTTGCTAACCGCACTTGCTAGCTAGCTGCAATCCGCACTTGCTAACCATGCTTGCTAACCGTGTCATCTGCAATCCACTGTCTGCTTCTCTGCCAACCCCGTTGCCAACATAGCCACGGCAGTTATATTAGTGGTCAATGGCTCACTGGTTACAGCTGACGGCCAACTAGCCACAGCTGATGGCCGTCTACTACCCGAGCCAGCACCTTTCCACATGAGGCCGAGAGCCTGGAAACTGCTCTCTTGGCTCTGTCCCCACAGGGAGCAAAATCTCCTTCTACCCAGAGACACCAAGACCCCCTGGCCACCCGCCTGTCTCTCGGGGACTCAGCCCCTTCCTGGGATTGTCCATCTGACTGGATAAACTGCAAACAGGCGACGACATGGGTGGAGAGGCAGGAAGCTGACCTGCGGTCTGTCCAGGAAGGGCTCCATTCACCTAGATCAGGGGCAGCTGTGGCCCCCAGCATACCCCGTCCCCACTGCCACCCCCACCCAGACCAGGGCGGTCTGGATCCAGGACCCCGGCCCCCTCGATGTGACACAGGCCTCCCCATCCCTCACATTTCCCGAGGGCCAATTGAGATGTCTGGAGTTGATTAGACTCTGACACTGATGAAACCCAGAGGTAATTAGCGAAAGGAAAAAAAGTTCTCATTAGTCCTCAGCATAATTCTCTCCAATTATTCAAAGTTCATGCCTGCAGGGGGTGGAATATCTCCAGGAATACTATTTATATCCCAGTTTTTTCATCAACTTTGTGAAGCTAGTTAATCATCGGGCCTGAATTGTTAGCGTGGAGACTCCGGCAGGGCCGAGCGGCCCGGTGCTGAGGGGCTCGGCCAAGGGACCCTGGAAGAAAGCCGGGGCCTCTGCCGACGCGCACTGGTGGGGTTCACCTGCAGCCGGGGCTTATGGTCATCTCACCTCCCGGGAGCCCTTTCTGTAGTTAGGACGAGCAGTGCCATGGCCAGGTCATACGGGAGGTGGCTCTCTGCGGTAGGCCACCTCGTGGGGCTGACCTCCAGGCACAGGTGGAGGGGGTGCTTGGCGATCAGAGCCGCCAGGCCCTGCCCAGCCCCTCTCTGCTCTGCCCAGGTGCCCAGGACTGAGAGCCACTCCTGGCCTGTCCACAGTCCACAGCCACATGTAGATCCAGCCTTCACCAGGCTCTGCACCCCCAGACGGTCAAGGAGACCCCTACTTGGGGCTTAAGGCCCAGGCCAGCACCTGCTCCTTCAGCAGCTCTTCGTCGCTTGCACACAGGAGAATCTGTGCTGGACACTAGGTGAAGGCGACATGTCCCCAGCCCCCTTCACAGTTATGGGGCATGCATGGACGAGCCGGGTCCACCCAGCCTCGGCCAACCTCTCCATCTGGGGCAGGACCCTGGCAGACCGAGCCTGATGTTTGGGGAAAGGCCCAGGGCAGGTATGAAGACACCTGGTGACCCCAGCTCACTGCCAGTTAGCGATTCTGAACTCAGAGAGTGATGTTTGGTTACTGGTCCACATTAGCTACTCGGTTTCCACACACCTGCCTCGGCCTCCTGGGGCACGCACCATCAGGGACCACATGAACGAGCCAGCGAGGGAGGGAGGGGGCAGTCTGCTCATGAAAGGGGAAAGCACACATTGAAGAAAAAGGGTTTGAACTGGCAGAAAAGCAGGACAGCCGCTGCTAAGGATGAATGAGGCCCCTGTGCTCTGGCCCGGCTCCACCCGCCACTCCCAAACTCTCCGCTTACAGGATCACAGCCTTCGCTGTCCCTTTGCAACGTGAGTCCAAGGGCGTGGAACCCATTTGCCCTCAGAGGCTGTGGGGCGCAGGCTGCCCTTCCAAAATCCTTCCAAAATGCCCACAGCGATACTTCCCCATCCCACACGCCCTTCCGAGACCTCCCCGCCCCCTGCCAAGACATGGAGTCTGTGCCCAGCCCTGAGTTTGCGAAGGCCTCCTCCCTCTGTATAGCAGGGTGACGTGATGCCCTGGGACTTCTGAGGCTCGCTCACAAACGGCGGTGGTATGATTGCCACCTAGCTCTCCTGGAACACTGCCCTGGGAACCCAGACACCCTATTCTGAGGGAGGCCGGGCCAATGCACAGGCCCACAGCCAGCCCACTTGAGTCGCCATCTGGAATGAGGCCCCGTGCAGAGCTGCATGGGGCAGACCAGCCTCCAGCCCCACGCCGCTCTGTCCAAGGTGCACTTTCAAGAGATACGTGAATGTTGCCTCAAGCCACTGACGTGGGTGCTTTGTTCTGCAGCAGCAGCAGTCAGAACAGCGGGGAACAGGGTTCAGCTCCCCGCTGCCCAGCCCCGACCCAGGCCTAAGCAGCTCTGGGGTGAGGTGGGACCAGGATGCCTCTGCCTCCTTCAGGGGAAGCCAGAGGGTGTCCCGTCCTCACTCAGGGGCTGAGGCCCATCTGCAAAGCAGGTGCTCACAGCTCTCCTTCTGCCTCTTTTCTGCCACTGTCACACTGCCCGTGAAGAGCTGGCCTCAGCAAGATGGCTCTCTGTTTGGGTTAACTTAGCCCAAACCAGCAAGGGGGCTCAGCTGTGCTCCCGGTTTGCCCCGTTCGCATCACCCCAGTCCAGCCAAGAGGGGAATTTGGGGCCAGGAAATGTCCACAAGTGGGGCGGGTGGGGCGGTGAAAGGCCTGGCTGCGGGTTCGGCTTAGACACACCCACTGGCTGAGCTCTGCCAACACCCTGCTCTCGCTCAGCCTCAGTTTCCCCACCTGCACACAGATGCAGTTGGGTGAGATGAAGACCACACAGGAGACGCAGCTACAACAGCACCAATTAGCCAGTGTTTCCTGTGTGCCAGGCGAGTCAGGGCATCCACCCACGAACCTGGCCTCCCCACAACTCAGACGGGGTTTCTCGTGTTCTGCGCATTTACAAACAGAGCTGCTGTGAACAGCTCAAGTTCATGCACGAGTCTGTGCGACATGCACGTTGGTCCCTCCTGGGTGAGTAGCTGGGACAGGACCACTGGGTCTTCCGGCAGGTGTGTGTTTACCTCTGAGAAACTACCAAAGCTGCCCAAAGGGGCCGCCCCACGGCACACCAGGCCCTCGGCAGTATGGCTGTGGTCAGCCTTCACTGTGGCCACCCCCACGGGTGTGAGGTGGTGTCTGGCTGTGGTTTTCACCCGCCTCTTCCTAAGGACCAGTGACGCCGTGCCCCATTCTATGTGCTTGTCAGGCTTTCTTCAGCGAGTGTCTGTGCAAACCCCTGGCCCATCTTAGCAGTCGGGTTGTTAGTCTCCTGTCGCAGAGCTGTAAGAGATCTTTTCTATTCTGAGTACAAGTCCTTTGTCAGATGTATGTTTTGCAAATATTTTCTCCCAGCCTATGGCTTGCCCTTTTATAGGGGAAAATCTTAGTGACCTTGGGTTTGGCAAACATTTCTTAAATGTGACATAAAAAGCGCAGATGGTGAAAAGAAAACGCACTAAAGTGACTTCATCAAAATGTAAAATGCTTGTCCTTCCAAAGACACTGTGGGGCCCATTTTAAAGACAGGAGAAGTGAGGCTCCGGGGGCCGAAGCCTCTTGCCTTTCCTAGATGAGTCTGGGGTGGGGAGTACTTTATGCGGGTGCAGGGGCTCCTGCTCAGTTCTGTGCCAGCAGCAAGTGTTCCCCCTGACTGGCTGCTGAGTGGAGGCCAGCCATGCAGCGGTCCGGCCCCAGCAGTCAGATGAGGGGATGGACATAGTTTTCACTGAACTTTGGGGTGACTTGCCATGCGGCAATAGCTAACACACAAACCATTCTCTCAGCTTTGTGAACCAAGATAATAGGAATAATAATAACGTATCTTTGCAGGAGCCTGATTGGGGCTCCTCCCCTGGGGGTGCCCCCACGAGGACGTGGAGCAAGCACAGGTCTCCCGCACTGAACCCCCAGACTTAGCAGGTCCCCATAAGCCGCCTCCACATGGCCTCACCCGGGCAGGGGCCAGGTGGGGGATTCGGCCCCTTCCCAGCCCCTTAGTCCAATCATTGCCCCCCTTCAGGCAGGAAAAAGGCCTCCCACGGTCTCCCCCACTTTCTGGCTTATGCCAATAAAGTCTGTGTTCTCACTCAAAAACCCTTTCTTTCTCAAAAGCTCTGCTCTTGCAAAAGAAATCCTCTGCGCTTTCAGTATATTGCCTCTGCTGTGAGTTTTAAAAAATTCACCCAGAAAGTCAATTGATTTCTTTGTTCTTAGCTTGTCTGCCTCCCCCCGAGGCAGCCAGGGCCCTGATTCAATGGGCAGAGGCCACAGAGCAAGAAGAAAACTGTGGGAAAGACAAAAACCTCCATTATTAACTCCAAGCTGTGCAGTGTCACCACCAGGCCCAGGCTGCTGGGGAGGGTGAGCAGGGCAGCCCCTGGAGGGCAGGGGGGAGCAGGCGGCAGAGAAGGGGTCAGGTGCCTCCACCCACCGGGCCACCCGCCTTCCCTCCACCTGGAAGGCCCCGCCCATCCGGGACGCTGTGCACACAGCCTGGCCAGGGCACAGGTGTGCACAGGTGAGGTGGAGCAGTGTGGGCAGAGCTCTGACAGCACTGGCCAGAGCAGGGCTCCAGTTCTGACGAGGTGTCAGCTCAGAGGCTTTGGACTCCATGGGTCTGGGCCCCGCCCTGGGGTCAGGTAAGCCTGGGGTTTCCTGAGGTCCTGCCCTGTCTCAGGGAACCGTGGCCACAGTGGTCAGCAGGAGCCTCCTGCTGGACATGACAGCGAGGGACAGCCTCTGGGTGCCTGGCTAATGCCACCGCAGCCAATGGAGGCCATCTTTGGGATGTCCGCTGTGCTTGCTTTGTGACGGGGACCTCGCTTCCTGGGATCTTGAGTCAAATAGGGGTAAGTGGTCATCTGTGTCTGTCCCAGAGGCGTGGGTGTGAGACCCGCCCTCTGATCTGGCCCAGCTCCGCGTCCTCCTTGGGACCTTTGATGAGATGAGGGTTGTAAAGCTATGAAAACCACAGTATAGTCCATAAAATGAAAACTAATAAACGGACATCATCAAAATTAAATACCTCCTGTTCTTTAAAAGTCACTGTGAAGACAATAAAAGGACAGCTCACAGACTGGGAAGAAATATTTGCAAATTATATATTTGACAAAGGATTTGTATACAGAATATAGAAAGACTTCTCAAAATTCAACAAGAAAACAAACAACTCAGTTTAAAAATGGGCAAAAGATATGAACAGATCCGTCACCAGAGAAGAGTCCAAATGGGAAATAAGCAGCTGACAAGGAGCTCAAGGTGACTGGTCAGTAGGGAAATGCACATGAGAGACACAGTGAGCTGCCTCCAGGCCCCTGGCAGCGAGCTCCAATTAAAGAGACTGACCATGTCAAGTGTTGGTGAAGTTACAGGAACTGGAACCCTCAAAAGTGCTGATAGGAATATAAAATTATACAGCCATTTTGGAAAACAGGTTGGCTATCCCTGAAAGTTAGAAGTTCAATATATACCACCAAGAAAGTGGAGAAACAACCCACACAATGGGAAAAACGTATTATCTGGTAAGGGTCTAGCGTCCAGAACACAGAAAGAACTCTTACAAGCCAAGACCCTAAAGACAAACGACCCAATTTTTAAAAGGAGCAGAGGATCTGAGTACACATTCATTCTCCAACAAGGACACCCCAATGGCCAACAAGACATGAAAAGAGGCTGGACATTATCAGTGACCGGGGACAAACAAATCGAAACCCTGTGAGACAGCGTCCCACACCCACTGGTTTAGCCATAACAAACAGGAAAGAACAGCGTTGGTGAGGACGTAGGATCAGGACCGCAGACAAGTGGCCGCCGTAGAAAGCATTCCGGGCGGCATGGTGGCAGGTGTGTGTGTGAGGGGGCTTTGAAGGGCTTTCCCTCTGAATGAGCTCGGACCAGGGGGTCCTGCAGAGCCCGAGAAGGAGCCCAGTGTCACCTGGCCTCCTGTTTCTTTTTGTTTCCTAAAACAGCTAGAAACAAGATATTAATGTAAAATATCTCCATTTTAAATGTTGGCAGCTGATTCTAATATTTTAAAAAATATTGTGCTTTCAAACCAAGCCCATGTCTGGGACACCGTTTGGGACCTCTGGTGAAGGAGTGAGAGTCAGTGACCATGGTATGCCCTCAAGGTCAGGAGGAGGTGCCCAGTGCCCAGCTGTCCTGCAGCCTTAGCGGGCAGCAGTCCCGCCTGGCATACCTAATCTCCACTGACGACAGCAGGGCAGGCTGCCAGGCCCACAGGAGCTGGAGGAGGGCAGCCACAGGGGTCCTGGGAGGGCTGCCTTCCCCTCTCCACACCCAAGGCTTAACCCAAGGAGCCCTGAGTCCTGCCAGCCCAGATCCCATTGTCTCCTCCCACCCCCACCCCAGGCCAAAGCTCTTGGGCTCCAGACCTGGTTACAGCCCAAGAGACAGCAGGTAGGGAGATGGGCCCACCAGGGACCCCCCCACACTTTCCTGGGTACCACACAGCCAGACCCTAGCTGTGCAGCCCCCCAGGGCTCCTCGGAGGAGGGAAACTGGACCTAGCACGACTTCAGGCCTTTCTTTTCCTGGCTTGGTGGGGACTGGTCTTCCTTGGTGGCTTAACCTGGGCGCTAGGGAAAGTGCGGAGCCCAGGAGAAGCAGTAAGCCCCAGACACTGCGGAGAGCGGCCTCCGGCCCTCACAGAGCCGTACAGGGACAGGGCAGGTCGCAGTCCTCCGTCTCAGCAGAAGGTCGGCCTGTAGGCAGTGGGAATGTGGCCTCTGTCAGTCTGGTCTCCCCTCTTCTCCCTACAAAGTTGGATCAGTTTTAAAATGTGTGTGTGTTTGGGGGCGCTGGTTCTCAATGCCACTTGCCACTGGGGGCACTGCACCAATGGCCGTTGGGTACAGTCCCCTGTCTTCAAAGGCCCCCCCCCGAGGTCTCCGCGGCTGCCAGGGCTCTCTGCTCCATCTGCTGCCTCCCACCACGCCTGCAAGAGGGACCCGGGCGCTGCCAAAGGCCTGTGCACTGGTCTGCGCCCCTGACGACACCATCACTGCACACAGCACGCCCTACGTCCTATGCCCCCCGAACCCGAGTCCCTCTCCCCAAGGCTCGGTGAAGGTAACGAGGGCCAGGTCTCCTTGCGGCAGACCCACCACCCCCACAGTCCACCCTCACATTGCTCCCTCCCTGACCTCGTTATAGGCTGAACTGTGTCCCCTAAACTCATATGTTGCAGTCCTCACCCCAGCACTTCAGCCTTGTGACTGGAGATGGGGTCTCTACAAAGGAAATTAAGGTTAAATGAGGTCATATTGGTGGCCTGATGTCGTTATAAGAGATTAGGGCACAGACACACAGAGGGACGACCATGTGGGGCCGCAGGGAGAAGACGCGTCTGCGCCCAGGAGAGGCCTCACTAGGAGCGGCCCTGACCTCAGACTTCCCGCCTCCAGGACTGTGAGAAAGCAGATCTCTGCAGCCATCAGGTCTGTGGTGCTTTGTGATGGTCACCCAGGAAGCTAACCCCCAGGGCTCCCATTCTCCAGACCTCGTAGTCGCTGGGGCAACCCCTGGTTTCCTTGTGTGAGCTGGGCCATGTCCTGTGATGTGAGGCCCTGGGGCCAGCGGCTGAGTGAGAGGGGGGACCTCGAGGGAGGAGGGAGACGCAGGAGACAGCCTGGCCAGGGGTTTCTGAGTGTCCCCTCCCCACAGGTCGGGGCGGCTGTCCTGCACAGGCCCCGGGAGCCCACAGTCCTGGGTGTTGTCCTCACCTTCTAACCGGCCATGTGGCTTTGATCCCTGGCCCCCTGGGGGGCCTTGCCCTGGGCTGGGTGACCCTTGCCAGCCGGTGGACAGTGAAGCTGGGGCTCATGTAGAGAGCTCCCCCACACACCTCTTTTCACAGGTGAGGAGCCTGCGACAGGCTGGGGGCAGGCCTAGCCCTAGGTCACAGGGTCAGGGCAGGTTAGGAAGGCAGAGCACTGGCCCGGGGGCTCACCACCCCAAGCCTGACCCTCAAGCGAGGCCTTTGTGTGCAGTTTTGGGGATAAAGGAAATTTATTTCACAATGAAACCCGAATGTTGCGGTCCCTTCTGACAGGCTCCTTTCTCCAATTAACTGTTTAGTATTCCCACCCACTCCTCCTCTAGAACCTCCCACCTGCCACCTCTTCTCAGACCTACCACCTACACCCTGTGGGGCCTCCTGGCGCCTCTCCAGGGCCTTCCGGAAACTCAAATCAACCCCATTTACCAGAGGGAGGCGTTGAGCAGACCAAGCCCCAGATGGCAGACCACACAGAAAGGCACGTGCAGGACCCGCTGGGGGCAGCTACATTAGTCAGGGGGAGACAGAGTACGTGACCGGTGGGTCTGGGGAACTCAGCTACCCAGGTGGAAAACAGCACAGGGGACCCCTACCTCACCCCGTTACAAAATCCATCCTCGATGGGTTGAGCTGAAATGTGCACAGCCAGCTGTCTCACCATCTCCGGGCAGGGGGAGCTCTTAAATGCAAAAGGCAGAAACCATGAAGCCCAAGGGTGGTGAATGCAACCTGGCAAAATCAGAAAGCTCTGTGACAAAGCCCGTCGTCAGCAAAGCAGTAAGACGACCACACACACACCAATGGGGGACGCATGGACCTCTGCTTCAATACTGGCGGATGAGCGGCCCACCAGGAAGAGCGCTGGCAGTGGGAAGAACCAGCACGTCCCAGACGAGGGTGCCTGGTGGCGGGCTCATGGGTCATAATCCGGGAAATGCAAACTAAAACCTCAGTAAGACACCCCTCCAGAATCACCAGATGGGCAAAAATTAGAGTCCACTGGGATGGAGTGTGGGTGCGGACGCGCCGGCGGGAGCTCAAACTGGTGCAATGATGTCGCAAACTGCTCAGCAGTGACTCCTCCAGGGGCACACACAGCTCCTCAGGCCCAGCAATGCCACTCCTGCCTGCCGCCTAAAGAACCCAAGCACGTGTGTCTTAGAGAAAGGGCACGAGCCCACTCCCGGCAGCCGCAGTTGACATAAATAGACGGTGCATGAGCCACACTTACGGACAAAGTATCAACACGGACAAAGCTCGGAAGGTTAACTCAGCGTAAAAGCAGGCGCTGAATGTCAGGGACAGCAAGACACCATTGATAGAAAGTTCAAAGCTGAACTCCCTGGGTTGTTTGCATATAAGCACATGTAAGTATATGAAAACACGGCAGGATCGAGACACCTTGAGGACAGATTACACAGAATGTGTCAGAATGTTGTCATCTGTCCCATCTGGGCAGGCGCACGGCTGTTCATCATGTCACTGGCTGTGCTTCTCAGCCTGCATGAGCAAGTTCCCGCTTGTGCCGAGACACCCCCAGCTCAGCCCCAGGCCACCTCTGCTCCAAACGCCTCAGTGCCCCTGCCCAAAGCAGGGCCTCCCTCCCTCGCCCAGCCCACCCTGCAGCGCTGAAGCCTCCGGCCCTGCACACAGTGAGGAGGGACTTCCCATCCCGGAGGTGCCATGACCCCACCCCCCCTTTAGAACACAGATATGTCCACATCAGACCTGGGCTCACATCGCACTCGGTTTCTTCTCCATGTGCCTCTGGCCACCATGCGGAGACAGACAGCACAAGTGCAGGAGCCTTATTGAGACCGCCCCCGCTCCGACCCTGACAACCCCCAGCCCCTCACCAAGGTCTGGGGAGAGAGACACAGGCCGTAAGGGTGTTCAAGGTGTGATGTGTCCCTCAAAGCAAGTCAAATGAGAAGGGTGGGCCCCAGGACAGCGACCAGGAGAGGCTGGCTGCCAGGCGGGCCCTAGAGCCACAGCCCAGCCTGGGCTATCCTGTCCGGGAGGAGGAAACCGGGAAGATACAGTGGGGAGTGCCTCGGGTACCTGCCCCACCAAAGCTGCCCGCAGGCAGGTAGGGCTAGCTGCAGATGGGGACCCACTTGGCCAGGGAAGCCTGAGTGTGGTTGGTGGCCACAAACCTGCAGAGCAAGAGATGTGCTCCCATTTCACAGAGGAGAATGCTGAGGCTTATCTGAGGCCACACTCGGGTGGGAGGAACTGGCCTGGGTTCAGACGTGGGTGCTCTGTTCTCCCCACAACCACCCAGCACCTCCTGGCTCCTGTGGTGCTGATGCCTCTCCCTGCCCAGCATCAATCCAGCCCCAGCCTCTCCCAGACGTTCAGAGTCCACACATCCACTCAAACGAACGTGTCCAAACCAAAGCCATGTTCTCTCTGCCTCAGCACTGGCCCCAGCTCTCCCAGTGGCTCAGGCCAAACCCTGAGCAGAGCGCTCCCTCTGCACCCTCCACAACCCAGAGGCAGGTCCAATAGGCTCCCCGTCCACGTCAGCGCCCACACCCCACCCTCCACGTACTGAACACCGCCCTGGGTCTCTCCAGGGCACTTTTCCACACCTGCCATTCTCCAGCGAGAATCGGCTCCATCTTTCAGTCACTCCCCAGCTGAAACTTTCGGTGGCCTCTCACATCACCCCCACGGTGGCCTGGGAGGTGGTCGTCCTGCTTCCTTTCTCTCCCTCAGTCCCCTCAGGTCCTCACGCTCCAGTGGCCACACCGGCCACACTGCTGATTCCACCAAACTTGTCTCCGGCACCTGCTGTTTCTTCTGCCTGGGAGGCTCTCCCTCCCAATCTGCACGTGGCCTTTGAGATGCCTGCTCTGACCATCTCAGCTAGAGTCCCTTCCTGTCACGGCACTGTGCTGGATTGTCTGCAGAGCACCTATGGCCGTCTGGAACGATCTCATTGGTTTATTATCACACCTAGTCGATTGTCTGTCTCTCCCAGTAGGTATACAATGCCTGGCACATGGAACAGACGAGTGAGTGTTAGGTAGAGGAAAGAACAGACTCCAACCATGCAGGTCTGACGGCAGCTGCCACCTCCCCACGAGCCTTACTCTACGGCAGTCGCAGGACAGAACTCATGGCCCAGACCCATCAGGAGGTGAAGGTTTGGCTCACCCCACCCTATGGGCCTCCTTTTAACTGAATCACCTCTGTCAAGGCACTGACTGTCTCCTTCTGAGGGAGTGAGGGCTCGGGCTCTGACATGCGTTGTAGGGGGACACGGCTTGGCCCACAGCAAGGGGCCACCATCCTTGGCTCTGGGGGAGCACCGACTAATCACTGTCTTTCCCCAGGACTTTTCCAAGTGGAGCTCGAGGGAGAAAAGCCGGTCCCGTCTGAGGCAGATGGCATGGCGTCTAGGGCTCTGGGCCGTACCCCCAGCCACTCCCCACCCTGGTGCAGGAGGGGACGCTGTGCCGAGAGCAGCACACCAGACAGCAGTCTGGCAGCAACTGAGCCTTCCTTTTATGTGTGAAACCCTGAATCCGGTCTTCAATAAATTCATTTCCTGCCTCAGCAAATTCAAGTCAGGTCTTGCTATCTGCAAATGATAAGGAGCCCTGATGGACGCAGATGGAACAAGCTGTGGTGGGAGGACTGGTGGTCTCCTTGTCATAAATGGGCCCAGCGTCTCATGTCTGCTTTAGGGTCTGGAGAAGGTCCACCTCCAGGGTCTCTCCCGCTGTACAATGAAGGGGTAGACCAGATGGCCCCTCGTGGCCAAGTTGGATGGAAATGTAACATTTGGAGCCATCTCCCAGTAGACCTCCAATCAGTCTGGCCCATTGCCCCCAGGAGAAAGGACACTCATGCCTAGATCCACGCTGACCAGTCAAGAGACAGGCCCTTGGCAAGGCTGGCTGTGCCACGAATCTGAGGCCAATTTACCCCAGCCCCCTGCCTGGCAAAGCCCCTCCCAGCTTGTCAAAGCCCCATAACTGCCCAGTACAGTCTCTGTGGCATGGACAACTGCTCAGGGGGCTCTGAGACTCCCTAATTGGATTCCTGACGATTTGGGAACTAACGATATGCTCAGCTCCTTTTTAATTGGCCTGATGCTGGAGATGGCGCTGGCGAGAGCCAGGGGGCGAGCTCTGACACAGAGCCGTCAGCAGAGCTCCTCAGGCAGCACTCCGCCATGGCAGCCGCCCCTCCCCTCCTAGAGCCATCGCCCCAGAGACCCTTCTCCACTCCACCTCCCCCCTCCTCTCCCTGCTGCTGTCCCGGGGCTCTGTCTGTCTGTTCCCAGGCCTGTCCCCACATAGATGCATCCCCCTGGTCAAATCCTTGGGGGCTGGGGGGTACCTCGTTATCAGTATCTGCCTCCCTGGCTCAGCCTCAGCCATTCTGGTGTGCGGGCAAGCCCACCAGCGCTTCCGAGCCTGCCTCCGCCCGCCCAAGATGCCCGCTCCCCTGGTCTAAGTTCCTGTCGCCGGGTGCACAACACCTGCCTCTGTTCTGAGCCTCACGTTCCTCATTTCAACATGGGGACAAATCGCTGGCTCAGCCTCACCCTGGACTCGCTGGCAGGCAACATGCCGTGTGTGGCCTGGCCATGGAAAGATGGGTCTGGGCCCTGCCATCCACCTCCTTTGGGGGTGTCCAGGCTGGCCACGCATGCACGGTCACTCTGGGTGACCCACCAGGCAGCCCGAGCCCAGTGGCAGCCCAGCTCAAGGGGCCCACAAGGAAGCCCAGGGCTGTGTCTTTGAGATGCACTGCTCCAGGAAAGGGCTGCAAGGCATGCTGGGAGCACAGGGAAGGCACCCAGCAGACTCCAGCAGGGGTCCCGGGGAGCCTGCCTGGGACCCTGCTCTGAACCCATTGGGCTTGCAGGGCCTAATGTCCATCTCACTCCAGGCCCCTCTTCTCCCAGGAAACCATTATCTCTGCCTCTGCCACCAGCCAGCTCCGCACGTACCAAGCCAGGGCCATGAGTGGACACAGGGTCCCCAACCCAGGCACTGACGCTGGCTGCCCACATTGTCCATCTGCAGACTCTCTTGTCCCTGGCTCCACGACATCGCTGACCCGGCCAGCAGAGGCTACAACCCCTCAGGACCCTCCTCCAGGCCTCTCACATGTCACCCCCCCCCCACAGGGGGCGGCCCTCAACCTCTGCTCTAATCACCTCCCCACAGGCCATGCCCAAGTGGCTCCCTGCCCTTGGCGCCCCCACATCCTGCAGGCGCCTCCAACTCAACAGGCCTGAAAAGGAACTCACCACCTTTCCCTGAAAGCCTTCCTCTCCCTCTGCCTCCCCGCCTCAGTGAATGACACCACCATCCAATCAGCTGATCCAACCAGAACCCTAGAGATCAGTTCTAGATCCCACCCTCTCCCAACACCTGCCAATCCTGCCAATTTGACCTTCTAAATGTGTCTGGGAGCCACTCATTGCCCTCTCTCCCCACCCCCACCCCAGTGGGCTGGGCATCAGTGTGTCTGGGGCTCCACCCGCCCAGCACCGTGTGGTCCAGTTGGGGCTGTCAGGGGTGGTGCCCAGCCCCTCTCCAGCAAGTGACCAAGCTGATCCGCTGCAGAACCGTTCTCCTGGCCATAGTGACTGGTTCAGGATGGCACGTGCCTCCACCTCTCCCAAGGTTTCTCTTCGAGAGATAATGACTGCCCTTGCTTTTCAGGCCAAGACATACTGGGAGAGCATCACGTGAGAAGTCCTGGTGGCCACTGTCCCTAGCTACATGCAGGAAAGGCACTCTTAGGAAGACAGGGACTCGGAGGAGGCAAGAACGACCTTAACTGAGCCGGTGGATCCAGCCGCACCTAAAGCCCTGGGTGTCCCGGGTGGTGGCTGTGGATGGCCATTTCCTTCTGTTGTCACTGTCGTGCTCCCTTCACAAGTCCTAGGGGCCCGACTGCTCTCCTGCCTAAGGAGCGACCCCTAACCCGGTCTCCGAGACCCTTCTAGGCCACAGACCTGGTCCTCTTGCCCTGCCTGTCAACCCCAAGGCCCCACTGTCCACAGACAACCCACTGTCCCCACCTCTCCAGCACATGTGTCCCCCCTGTCCCCTTCATGCCAGAGGCCCAGATGGGAAGGAGTGACTTGCAGTCCACCAAGGACACCTGACCTTTGAACTTGCTGTTTCATCAGCTTAGAACCTTTCTGCCACGTCCCATGCCTGTGGCTTGGCCAACTCCTGGCCGTTCTTCTTGAGGACCCAGGACAGGGCAGGTCACAAGGACCTTGCATGCATCCCTGTAGTCCCTGGCTTTGCCCCCTCAAGGACTCACCACAGGGCAGCGTAACTACCTGTCAGTGTATCTTTCTCTCCCCTTCCGCAGCTCCGCCTGGGGGTGGGGAGGGCTCCCCTTGCCCCTCAGACCTTGTACAGCAGGCGCTCAGTGCAGCTCTTGAACAGTCGAGAAATCCTGCGCTCCAGAACTCAGCAGCTCCGGGTCCCAGCCACTTCCTGGACAGCCCTGTGCCTGGCACATAGTAGGTGCTCAGTAAAGGTGAAGGCACGCTGGGCAGTGCCATCAGCTCCCAAAGGAGGCCAAGCACCCAGCCCTCTTGCCCCGCTGGAGGCAGGGTGACTCAGCCAAGCCGTGAGTACTCAGCTCCGGGCAGACCTGGAGGGCTCGGTGAGGATTAACATTAATATGCAACTTCTGGGACAGACACCTCCTGCTCTCTGTGGTTCCACTTTTCCAAATTCCCTCCTTCCCTAGTTCTGATTTTCTTTTGTTGGATTGCTCTGGCTTTGCCCTTGTGAAATCTCATTTTATTCCTCTAATTTACTCAAAGTTGGATAGTTTTAATCTCATCTAAATTATTAGCTATTCTGTCAGTTTAACAACAGCACCTACAAATGTTTGCCCATGGATTCACCAGCCTGTCTTCCAGGTAAGAAATCTACAGCTTCCTGGAGGCAGCCCCCTGCCAGGGTGCGGCAGAGCCCTCTTTCCTGGGGCAGCAGGTAAGAGACGGGAGGAGAGGGAAGGAGAGAGGGGGAAGGCGGAGAGCCCACTGTGGGGGTGGCGGGTGCCTCAAAGGTGACTACTGAAACCACGAACAGAGGTGTCTGTGTCTGAAACCCAGATATTAAAAGAAACAAAGGGATGAGTGGCTGTGGACGGTGTGATGCAGGGAACTCCCACCAGTGTCCTGGGGCCCCGCCTGTCCTGGCCCAGCAGGCTTCTTGGGGGAGGCAGGGTTTCAAGTGCTTAACAGGAATTTGTTACTTCTTAACAGCTAACATTTATGGAGCATTTCGCATGCGCCGGACACTATTTTAACTATTCTCTAGAAGATAACCAATGTGCCTGACCAGCCTATGAGGTGGGCACTGTTGTTTAGCAGCTTTGTGGAGGTGTAGCTCACACCGCACAATTCACCCTGTAGGAGTCTCCGGTTCCGTGGCGTTAGTAACTCACAGCTGTGCAGCCACCACCTGATGTTAGAACACACTCACACCCCAGGAGAAACCCTGCCCGCCTCAGCCCTCAGCCCCAGCCCTGCTAACCACACACCCACTTCCTGCCTGTGAATTTGCCCCTCATGGGCATTCCACATATGCGGAATCACACACACATGGCCTTTGTGTTTGGCTCTTTCACTGAGAAAAATGTTTTCAGGATTCACTCACATACATATCAAAACCTCACTCCTTTTTTCTGCTGTTGTGAAGGTGGGTGCACAGACTTGTGTGAACATGTGTGTCCACGTCTCGTGGGGAGACACCTGGGGTGGGAACCATCCGAACCGTAAGCTGTTTTAAAATGAGCCTATTTGGAAGATAAGTGAAAGGACACTGAAGAGCGATGCTTTAGGACACAGCCTACATCTGTGGGTCCCAGGATGCTGGGGCTTTTCTCTTTCATTTCTGTATCCTCTAGCACTGAAGGGACCTTCCATGAATGGATGGATGGATGGATGGATGGATGGATGGATGGATGAATCCAAGGGATCTGGGAGAAGAGGAAATAGAAGAGAGAAGCGAGAAGTCTTGTTTTCATGGCTGTGACGTGGAGCTCTGGCTTGGGCTGGGGCACTGAGACCACCTGGCCCAGGTGGGTCCTGGAGGAGACCTGAGGGAGTGACTCTTGGCCCCCACCAGCAGCTCAGCCACATTTCCCCTTGTCCACATCAGGGCGTCTGCTTTGCTCTGGGAATCAGAGCTCAGAGCGACTGCCTTCATCGCTAAGGCACTCTTTCCCAATCTTTCTCTTAACAACATCTCCCAAAAACTGTCATTTTGTTCCACACTGTCCGAGATGGCTGTGACAGCCTGTTAAACCAAGTAATGAGAGGAATAAAACCCACTCAAACGCAAGGCCTCCTGGCCTTCAGCGGCGGCACACAAATCCTGAGGCAGTAATTTAGTGGGAGGGAGCTTGGAAGGGTTTTGTGGGGGGACCACAGCGCCAGGCAGCGGGAGAGGCAGAGCCAGGAGAGCCGGACTACCCGTGGGTCCTGGAATCTGCTGTGGCCTGACCCGCGGGGCCCTGCCATCTCCGAGGCTGAGCGGCTCCCTCCAGCTCCCAGGCTGCACTGTTTGCATTCAGAAGCTCAGGTTTGAGCCTCTGCTCCCAGGTGGTACGTCTACAGCCCAAGGCCCATGGGGCTTGCTAAGTCTGCACGACAGGCCAGCCTGTCACTCGTAGGCCTGGCCCGGCTGGCTCTCCGTGGGTGGCCTTGCTCCTCCTCTTCCCACTGTGACAGGCAGGTTGCTCCTCTCACAGCCCCCCCTCCCGCACTACCTGCCTGAATCCCAGTCTTCCAGAACCTTCCCACCAACAGGTGGGGCTTCTGTGTCCCTCCCTTTAACCTGGACAGGCCTCTGTGATCACCTGGATGAACAGAGCAGGCAAAGGGAGGCTGTGTCAGTCAGCGGGAGCAGCTATGACAAAGTACCACAGGTGGCAGCTTGGACAGCAGACATTTGTTTCTCCCAGTCCTGGAGGCCGGACGTCTGGTGTGGGCAGGGCTGGTCCCTCCAGAGGCCTCTCCTTCTCCCTGTGTCCCCACATGGTCGACCCTCTGTGCGTGTCTGTGTCCCGGTCTCCTCTTCTTACAAGGGCAGCAGTCAGATTGGAGTTGGGCCAACAGCCTCATTCTAGCTTGGTCAACTCTCTAAAGACCATTCTCCAGATACAGTCACATGCTGAGGTCCTAAGGGTTAGGCCTTCAGCATATGCATTGAGAGGACACAGTTCTGCCCCTAACAGGTGCTATTGACTTCTAAAGGCTGGAGTCAAAAAGGTGATACATTTGCCCCTTCAGCCTAGCAGTCAAGCTGTGAGGGAGCCCAGGGTGGGCATGGGGCGGGGCCCCGGGGAAAACAGGACAGCTGGGCCACCATGGGCTGGTGGGTTTGTCCTAAAACCAACAAACCCCATTAGAGTCAATGCCATTGCTCGACTAGACTCACCGTCCTGCAGGCTGCCTCTCCTGCCCTGACCCCCAGCAGTGAGTGGCACAGGACTGGCACATGGGGCTTCTTGGTGGACATGGGGCAGGTGGGCAGGCGTCTCATGGAGCTGTGGTGTCCAGAAGTGGGAGAACGAGGGGAATCTCAGCTGGTTAGTCAGAAAAAGGGATGTTGTGTTTGATCCCAAGGGCCTCACTCAGGGTCACTGGCAGACCACAACGTCCAAGGGACAGGACGGTAGGGCCTGGACATCAGTGGGGGGACATGTGGTTAAGGACTTGGAGGTGGTCAGCAGCAAAGGGAGATGAGGGGCTGGTATGAGGAGGGGCACAGGAACGATTCTGTGTCTCCAGAGGGCCAGACACACAATCAACACTGACAGACTTCTCACAGCCAAACCTGACCACATGCGATCTGGCTGCTCTGATGGGTAGTGAGCTCTCCGTCATTGGTGGTATTCAAATAGAAATAGGGTCAGGGACATCCTACAAGGTGAGCAGTTGGGCCTCGTGCTCCCTTGGGTTCTTCCCTTCTGATTGCTGCTGTCCCAGCGGGCTCTAGGGAGAGAGCGTGCATTTCTTTCGGTCTAAAAATGAATCCTTGCTTCTCATCTTCTCTGTCATGTTGAGTCCTACAGTAACAGCTGTTAAGAAATCACATTTGTACCTTCTCAGGAGCTCTCTTGAACTTGGAGTGCAAATTAACTTCATGTGATCTGAAATATAAAAGGTCGCTTCTCGCACAAGTTAAAGCTGGGCGACGCTTGCCAAGCTCGTGAGCATAGCAGCTTCTGCGGGGAGTCAGTGGGGAGGGCGGGCGTCCTCCAGCTGCCACACTCACAAGGACGTCCTCTCCCAAGGCCACTGGCCCTCAGTCACAGTGTCCTCCCAAACGGTGGCCTCCTCATCCCTGAGAGCCGCATCTGCTGATCAGCCAGCCTCCCGGGGACTCGTGTCCTCTCTGTGGGGCTCAAGGCACTGAGCCCAGGCTGCCCGCCATGTCCCTGGCTGCTTCCCGCAGGCCCTTCACCCAGTCACGCTGGGAGAGGGCAGGGCAGAGGAGCCTTCAGTCTCCATGCTGCCTGGGGACCCAGCCCTACCCTTCCAACATTTGCACATGTCCCCACATGCAGACAGATGCTTCCAGAGCCCCTTGGACCTGACCCCAGCTGTGAAAGGGGCAGGGGCGCTGGCTTCTCCCCTCCTCCACCTGCTGGCCTTTCCCCAGCACCCGGACCAGACTCCCTTTTGCTGTACCACGTCCGGGTTGAGACTCCAGGACATAACTAGCCGGACCCCTGAAGTGTTAAATGGGAGCTAAAGGAATTGAGAAATTCTTTCCTCACAGGCCCTGGTTGTCCCCCGTTTTTCCCTTCCTATGAGCCCCACAGAGCCGGCTCTGCAGCCCCAGGCAGACTACTCACGTGTCTGTTCTGCGTGAGATCCTCCCTCCTTCCCACCCTGGGGTCTCCAGGCTCAGGGCTCAGCCCTGGAGATGAGAGACTTCAAGGCAACATGAGAACGTGATGGTTTTGATACTGTCAGAACGTTGTGTCATCGCATATGAGTGGGGCTGATGGGCGCTCAGTGTGGCTGCAACGCCACAGTGTGGGGTAAAGCATCCAGGCTCAGAGGTCTGCCTCAGCAGGCCTCCGGTTTCTCATCCACAAACAGGGACCAGACGAGCCCACGTCAGAGGCCTTGTAACTGAGACAGTGTGGAGAGTGTAGCTCCACACCTGGTACCCGCTGAGTGACCAATGCAGGATGTGAGGGAGGGGGCCCCAGGGTGGGGCCCAGAAAGCCTTCACAGTGTCCGGAGAGACTAGGGGGTGGGGGGATGACCAGGGCACACCTCTGCAGGGAATCCTGCTCCAGCCACACATCCATCTGGGAAACCCTAGGACCCCGACTGCGGGCAGCCATCCCCTCCTGGGCAGGAGCGCCCAGGTGCTGGGAGAGGGACGGAGGAGGAGGGTCCAGCAGGAGTGGCCGTCACCCTAATGAAGCCATCTCACCGTCATAATGAAGACCTCATGTACCTCCAGTGACACTTAGCAAATCCGGGCACAAATAAATAACCCAAGTCCAATTGAATTAACCTTCAGCTGATCAGCACAGCTAAACAAATTATCCCGCAGCCCAACGAGATTACAAGCCCAGCGCGGATGGGCTCACTGGGCGGGAGGGTTCATTGGGTTTAACGAGTTTACGCAAATGTTCTTTCCCTGGTTTCGGGCCACTTAGCTCCCAGTGCAGTCTTTGGGGCCACGGCCCGGGGGCTGCAGAGGAAACCGAGGCATGGCATGGGCCTGACGGGGGCAGGGAGACACCCTTTCACATGCAGGAGAGAAGATGCAGGTGGCCCTTGCATGCAGTGCCGGTGCCTGTGATGGAGCCAAGCCTGATTGCCAGGGACACAGGCAAGTGTGGGCGGCAGACACCATGCGACCCTCACAGCCACCTGTACTTAGACCCGGCCACCCCCGGAGGGGCCTGCTTTCTAAGGTCCTGTCTGTGCAGGGCCTCATGCAGGGGCTAGTCTCCCCACTCAGTTGGAGGGTGGAGGAGCCCTGAGGGGCCCCACCCTGCAGTGGTGCAGGCTGGGTATTTCCACGCCTCCCCCACCCCACAAGGCCAGTCTCTTCCCAGCTGCCATCACACATCCACCACCACTGCATGTTTCAGAACAAAGGGCACGCAGCTGTCTGCCACCGCAAAGCAGAACGGCTGCTGGCTGCAGGTGTGTTTCTGGCCCTCTGTGCAGAGGCAGGAGCCAGGAGGAAGAGCGGTACAGCAGAGGATGTGCCCATGAGAGCAGCGGCCGCAACGTGGCAGCAGACAGCCAGGTACATTCCAAAAGAACCAGAAGCGGGGTCTCAAAGATACAGGCACCCTACATCCCAGCAGCGCTGTGCACAGGCGCCAGGGGGCGGGAGCAGCCGGCGTTCCCACTGTGGCCTTGACCACATAGTCCAGCTTCTATTTCCTGGCTCTGACTGGCCTGCTCACGCTGGGGTCTGACCTGTAATCCTGCGTGTGGCCTGTGGGTGCCTGGCCGTCTCCCTGGAGGATGCAGCCTGGCTGTGACTCCATGCCACCCCTGCTGTGCCCAGCACAGGGTCTGGCCCTCAGCATGTCTGTGACATAAATCACAGATGTCAACACCTCAGCAGGACAAAGAGCTTTGTCATTAGGTGACTGTTTGGATGGGGGAGGGAGACACCCCGAGGAGAGAGACAGAGAAAAGAGACAGAGCAAGAGAGAATTGGCGGCTGCCCTCCTGGGCAGACCAGCGAGCCAGCCCTAGCCAAGGACCAGGTGGGGAGGCCTGAGGGAAGGGGGAGCCCTGAGGGAAGGGAGAGCCCTCTTCCCCCAAGTAAGGAAGACAGGACACCTGGGTTCCTCCGCCCACACTGGGCCCCCCCCTTCCTCATCCCTGCTGTCACCTGCAGAGAGCGTGTGCCGTGGGCTCTGCTGCCCCCCAGAGGGGCTCGTTAGTAGCACAGGCGCTCCCCGCCCAGCTCTCCCTGGGGGTGGGGGGGCCCCTGCGGCCTTTGGAGCAGCCCCGGTGATTTCCCTGCCAAGACCCAGCTCAGATCCCCACTCAGATCACCCGAGGGCTGTGGGTGCTCCCACACAGTGCAGGACCCCCTGGCTACAAGGTCGCAGGTTTCCTGCTTTCCCCTTTTCTTTCTTTCTGATCATAAAGGTTTCTAGCTATAAAAAATATAAACAGTACATAGATGTGTAAAAATGAAACTGAAAGCCCCACTTAATTCTACAACCCCACCTGCCCAAAACGGCCTCTGGGACACACAGTAATGATTGGCTCTTTCACCAGGCAGTGGGTCTGTGTTTCCAGAACTCTGCTTACAGGTCTGTCTCCTTTTTCACAGCTGTTTTCCTAGAGGAGTTTTTCTCCTTCCTTTCAACCCTCTCTGAAACCCCTGCCTGTTCCATCTGTTGGAGGCGGATTATTCCTGTCCTCACCTGACTCTGCCCTGCCCTGCAGCTACCTGCTCATCATCTCACCTCTGGGGGGAGGCCCAGACCCGCTTTTAGCAGAAAACGTTCACTGAGTGAAAGACCAAGCTAATGTTTCTTTCCTGATGACAGACACCCATGTGAAACCATCCTATGCCCAAAAGGAGAACAGATGGGCTCACACAGCTGAGAGACCAGCGGCTCACACAACTCTCTGTGGATGGTGGATGGGTGGATGGGTGGGTGGGTGGATGGATGGATGGATGGATGGATGGACGGATGAAGGATGGATGGATGGATGGATGGATGGATGGACGGATGAAGGATGGATGGATGGATGGATGGATGGATGGAGGATAGATGGGTGGATGGATGGAGGATAGATGGTGATGGATGGCGGATAGACAGGTAGGTGGATGATGGATGGATGGATAGTGATGGATGAATGGATGGCTGGATAGTAGATGGATGGGTGGTGACTTCAGCACCTTCAGAGAAAGCCCCAGCAATGCGATGAGGCAGTGGAAAGCAGACCTGTGTGCGCTGAGGGGTAGAGGGTGACCGTCTGGGCAGGCCCCTGGCAGCACCTGCTGTGGAAGGAGCTGACTGCACATTTTAAACCCCTTTGTGTTCTGGGGTATTATAGGCATGCACATTGCACCTGTAATGCCTTGTCTGTGTCTGCCTCTCCCTGGGCTGCAGGACCAGGCCCTCGGGACTCCAAGCACACACGTGGAGCCTGGCCCGGGGGAGGTGCCCAACACAGGTGTTCAGCAGTGAGCAAAAGGAGGAGCTTCTTCCTGTAAGCTTTCCAGTGCCACACACAAGTCCCCATCTCTGCCCACCCTTCCCCACACAGGGGAGAGGGGACAGGCATGCTTTTTCTTGGTGGCAGGAAGTAAAAAATGGGTTTGAGGAGCCTGTGTGTGTCCAGGGCTTGTGGGCACAGCAGAACACCGAGAATTCATGGCCTGGCCGTGCACAACGGATGACCATGCTGCTGGGTTTGGGGTGACAGTGGGCCTCGGAAGGCCAGGTTTGTTTCCATCTGTTACTATCATTTATTCTGATGCTCAAATTGTCCTATATTTGGCCACTACGAGCGTCTTCACCGAGCTATTCTGTGGTAAAATACACAGAAAATTTACCATCGTTACCATTTTTAAATGTACAGCTCAGTGGCAGTAAGCACATTCACACTGTAGTGCAGTCGTCACCACCGTTCTCCAGAACTTTCCATCTTCCCCAACTGACACTGTCCCCATGAAACACTCCCTCACCATCCCCTGCCCGCAGCTCCTCACCACGTCCTGCTTCCTGTCTCGGTGAATCTGACTCTCTAGGTCCTGTCCGCGGGATCATGCGGTGTGTGTCCTTCTGTGGATGGCTGATTTCACTCAGCATGACTTTCCTTCCTTTTTAAGTCTGAATATATCGGTACGGGTCCCCGTGTGTCATCCATCCCTCCACTGCTTCCCCGTTGGCTGCTGGGAACAGCACTGCCATGAAGGTGGGTGTGCAAGCACCTCTTCAGGTCCCTGCTTTCATTCCTTTCGGTATAGACCCAGAAGGAACTGCTGGATCATAGCATAATTCTCTGCTGGAGTTTTCTAATTTCATGTAAACTTAAAGCCACCATACTATTTACCACAGCAGACGCACCCTTTTACGTTCCTCCTTGCAGTGCACAAGGTTTCAGTTTCTCCACATCCTCACGTCACTGTTGTTTTCATGCTCACAACACGAGGCTCCCACCCGCTGGGTGCGAAGGGCCTTCATGTAAAGCGAGAGCCTGGGTTGGAGGTGGGTTTTTCCATCAATTACATCTGTTGTTGTTTGTTTGAATTATTCATTCACTGTTTTTTATTTACATACGCCACAGTTCACTCATGACGAACAGTTCTAAGAATGTGGACAAATACGTACATCATGTAACACCACCCCAATCATGATACGGAGGTGCCCTCCCCCAAGAAGTCCCCTCGCCCTGTCTGCAGTCAGGCCTGCCGTCGCCCAGCCACTCACCTGTCCCTACACCATGAAGCAGCTCGTGCAGCAGCAGCCGCTTGCGCCAGCCGCTTGCACCGAGATCCAGGCGTGCGCGTCACCAGTAGCTTAGAGAAGTGCCCCCCCCTGCACAAGGCTGTGAGGGTCGGCGTCCTTTCACCTGTGAAAACATCAGGGTTCTGTCCAGTTTGGGGCCACCACAGAGAAGGCCACTATAAACACTCACGTCCAGGTTCTTATAAAAAGCAAACTTTCATTTCTCCTGGGGCGATACCTAGGAATGGGGTTGCTGGGTGTTTACCTTGGTTAAGAATCGCAGAAGCTGCTTTTCCAAGTGCCTGTGCCACCTGCATTCCCACCAGCCCCACAGGATGCTCCCGCTGCTCCCAGCTCTGGCCAACACTTGGTGTTGCTGGGTCTGTTTTAGTGTTTTTTTGGAACATTCTCATAGGAGTTAATAGTATCTCACTGCGGTTTTCAGCTCAACCATGACGTACAGAACTGTAGATGTTCGGATTTGGGAAAGCCTCCAAAACTCTGAGTCCAGCCCCCAAATGTGACCCCTCTGTCCTGAGTCCTTGCCCCAGATGACCGCCTGGTCGCAATTCCTCCAAAGGAAGGAACCCCTCCACAGCTGCACCCCCTCCCAGTGCAGGAGCTCGGGAGTAGATTGGAGGCACCCACGGGCCATTCGACAAACGACAAACGACCAATGAACGAACGGGAGGCCCAGGCCGCGAGGGGTTGTCCAAGGTCGGCAGCAAGGTGGCATCCGAGCCCAGGAGAGGGCCTGCTTCCTCCCAGCCCATCCTCCCCCCACCCTGAGCCCTTGCTCAGCACAATGCAGCTGAACAGACGTCGGCGTGGCCCCAGGATGTGCAATGCTGCCTCCGTCCTCCCCCTGTCAGAGCAAACAGGGTGAATGAAGCACAGCGGGCCTCCATGTGGACCTGCAGCTTTGCGCCGGCTCCACATAGGGCAACGACAAGATGGCTTCCTCCCTGGGAAATCATTTCTTAAGATACTGAAAGAAAGGCTTTTGGAAATTGTGAATGGGTTAAGGTCTCACTTATTAAAGAACTAACCGAATAGCAGGAGACGTGAGTGTTGGGCAGCGTTCAATGCTTCTGATGAGAGCGGCAAGCCTTGCGCTGGGACGAGAGTGTCACGTTCAGGTTTGACTCAGTTCGGCAGAAAGCAGAGTGACACACCAAAGTGTCAATTCTGGGCCATGATGGCATTGGTTCAAAACGGCATTTTCTTTGTGTTTACTCTGTGATGGTAAGTGAAAATACTCCCATCAACATATACCTCCAACCATCCCCCGGCCACACAGACCTCGCCAGGCCGGGCTGAATCCCCCACAGCCAACAGGGAACACCACCGGCCTCCACAGGAAAAGGCTGTTTTCACTTCTGCCCCTGCACTGCAGGCATCTCAGAAGCAATCTTGAAATGCTCCCGGGGAAGAGGGTTGGTTCCCTTTCTGGATGAACTGCTCCTTACAAACTAGACTCAGCTTTAACGGTATTTGTTAATTTCCCTTGGGAAAAATTTGAATTTCACATAAACTGGAGTTTTGTTTTTGTAATAAAATATATGTGATCTTCAACTGGTTGCCTTTAATTTCTTTTTCTCCAAAAACCTCAGTGGCAAATGTTTTCTTATATCCTACCCCCTCCCTCAACTTAGACATTCCTCATTCGGAAAAAATCATTCGCTATCTTTTCCCAGATAACTGGGTGCTGCTAAGGTCAGCCTGTGTTATGGAGCACCCGATTAAAACTGTTTCTATTTCTGCGCTGCTATTTATTCCAGGGTCTTTGTGACCACTGTGTTGGGGACACTGTGCCATATAAGCAGCTCTGCAGGCAGGCAGCCCTGCCACCAGATTCAGTCACACCCACGGCGGCAAATAAAGGGCAGCGATGAGGCTGCGGTGAACACGGGGGTCCCCAGGGCACAAGGTCTCTGTCCTCAGTGGGAAAGATGTACAGACATAAGGTTGGCCTCGGCCTCCTGCTGCCGTGGCAGCTTTTCGTGCCACTTACAGACTGACGTCCTAATATGGCACGATCGGCTTCTGTATGTCCCAGCCTTTCTCCAGAGACAGGACTGTGGCATTACGACCTCACAGCCTGAATGAGAGTCAGAGGCTGCTGCGATATTTACCAGACCAGCCGAGGGGAACTGGGGGCCATGCAGACTGGCTAACACTGCCACTGCTGGTTCTTCTGCTCCTTGCAGACGCCGGTGTGTGGAGAGCTTGGAGCCACTGATCCCGTGAGGGCCTCTTATGTGGTATCGCCCCTGGATTTCAACGACCCATGGAAAGAGGGAAACTATTAAACACCCTGCATGTGTCAGGCCCTAAATTCAGCCCTTCTGCAAATGAGATGTCATTTAATCCTCCCAATTATTCAACATACAAGAATCGGTTCCTCCAAAAGAAATGACACAGATGAACCTCACGATGCAAAGTGAGAGAAGCCAGACACACAGCCACACCGTGTGCGTCCACTTACAGGAAATGTCCAGAACGGCACGTCCAGAGACAGGAAGTAGATGGGTGGTTTCCAGGGGCTGGAGGGAGGGAAGGGCGGGGACTTCTAAGTACTTTATAACTTCCATTTATGATTTCTTCTTCGACGTACGTTATTTAGAAGTATGCTTTAACTCCCAATGCAGGGGAAGTTGCTTTCACATTAACTTATGTTTTAAATACTCATTATCCAGGGCTGGGCATGTGACCCAGAACTGGCCAACACATGGATCCCATCTCCTGGCCACAGTGACTGATTCAAGGTCAGGCTCATGAACCAGGCTGTTCTCCAGAGACTCAATCCTGGCACTTTTACTGGGAGAACTGGGAGAGAAAAGCTACTGAGGTGTAGAAGCTGGTGATTTTACCACAACACAGGGACAGCTCTGTGAGAAGGGAGCCAACACGACGACTGCAGAGTGAAGAGATGGGGAGAAGCTGTGTGAGTCTCTGGTCTCTTCAGCAGTGAGAGCCCACCTACCACCCTTTCGGGCATGAGATGGTTTCACAGGGTGTCTGCCACCCACACTTGAAAAAACCCTAGTGGTACATCTTCCCTCACTCTGTAACCCAAATATAAGAAAATATCCATATCTAAGGCCCATGTCTCAGGCCTGTACCATAAATGTCACCTCCCACTGTCTGCTACCAGCTCCTCTCAGAGCCCGATAAAGGACGTGAGCATGATAATCACTTATATACGGTTCCACCTCCTACTGCATCTCACAGACACCGGCGAGCGGGTTGTGTCTGCAAGACCGTGACTCAGGCAGGCCCTGCACAGAGCGTCCTGCGAGGCCGGACACCCAGGCCACAGGCCAAGGCAGCGAGCGGCGCCTTGAGTGTGACTCCGTCCTAATCCCGGAGTTTGACATGCGCCCAGCTGTCCCCCGGCTGGCACCCTTACTGAAGGGTGGGAGAACAGCTGGCCAGTAACAAATGTGACAGCTACACTCATAGAAGCCTGGTGACCTGCTGCACGTGGGCACCTCGGCCATCAGGCAGGCGCAATAGTCATCCCCAACAAAGCTGGGAGACCAAGGGTGACTGGGCAAGTTACGCAAAAGTGCAAAGTGACGTCCAAAGAGGTTGATTGTGAAGGTGGAATTCTGACCCATTCCAAGACTGTCACACCCTGTCGGTCCCTACTGCTGAAGTTTCCATTACCTGAGTGCCTGCAGTCATGAGGCTGCACAGGAAAACAGAAATCGTCGCAACGCCGTTGCACTAATGAACTGATTGTTTACACATGGGGCTCTGCTCAAACCTCCATTGGGGGTAGATTCAGAATCTCACACGCGCATACCCAACATTGGAAGGCCTGCAAGTCACACTGTGACGCTGTGGAGTCCAGTGCAAATCAACTGCAAAGTCAAACTGTCAACCTCAAGAAAAACGAAAGATTTAGGCCACTCATAACTGTCTGACTGGGGGATGTTCAGATGGAGCCCAAAGCCATGGCAGCTGTCGGGGGACCTGGAGTGCTGGAAAGGTGTGCAACTGAGAACACGGAAACTGACAAGGCTGCTGACAGGATGGCACTTCAACAAGAAGTGAGCTGAATAGCAAAGGATTAAGGGAGGCTCTTGGGAAGGTTGATGGCATCGTCATACGTTTCAGCAAAATCACTCCTATGTGTGGGGCCAGGGACTCACAGTGACGCAGAATGTGTTGAGCTATCAGTTTGTTGGAAAATTATGACCCTGCCAAATTGACACTTGATTAATTCTTTGTTGGTTCTACAAGTTAGCATATAATTGCATTCATAACCTAAAAGTCCTTGAATATAAGACAAATTCAAGATCTTTTCCCCTTTTTTATTTTTCAAGATGAATTCTCAAATTCTCTTTCCCCACTATTGACACCGTTACAACCTGATTTCCTTTTTAAGTGAATTCACGTAGGGATCTTTCCAGTCCAATGACTACCTTGCGCTGGAGAACAGTCTATAGCAGGCAGTGAGCTGTTCCACAGTTCTGAGTGATGCGTTCTGCCCGCATACCCAGGAGGTCCCCAGGAAGCCAGCCCCTGTACCGCCACCGCCCAGGCCAGGACAGCCTTCCTGCCTCTCGCTTCCTTCCTGCTCAGTCTTTAGCAAAGATCTACACCAAAAAAAGTAAAATGAAAGCACTTACGTATTTGCTTAAGTGTCATCCAAACATCGCCCACTTTGTTCTTCAGTATCTCTTTTATAAAGGTGATAGGTCATTTCAGAGTTGGTATTGGGGGGGCACCAGATTGCTTGTGTCTATTTATCTATAGAAAGAGAACGCACAGTAAGTAAATAAAAATGAATGAACCTTTTGAAGGTTCCACACAGCAAAGCAATACATTGGCAATTTGATTTTTGAATGTGTGGGGGTGGATGTGTTTAAATTTAGAACCAACAAAAACTTGGACTCCCTGAGAAATTATATGCTTTCTTCTTTTTGTGTTATTGGAACCATGAAACTCAGAATCTTTCCCTCTGTGAACTGGCTGCAAAAAAGCTCAAAAACAAGTTACCTCTTGATTTTCGTGTCTGTTTTCACCATGTTTTGTATACATGCCTTTTATTTTAGGCCACCAGAAATCATTTTAGCAGGAGCATGCTTCATTGGATTTGATTGGGTTTTGTAAGGAGTTAAGTTACTAGAAAAAGGAGTAAATGGTGGCCAAGGCTCCCTAAGGGGTATGCGGTGTGGTCAGGCTGGGCTGGGGGGGTGCGCCTTGATGAGGCTGGACAGAAAGTCGTGAGTATGGGGTTTCAAAGGGATGTTAACCCCCGAGGAAGACTCTCAAGGCTCAGATTGCTGTGGTTAGCACAAGACCCCCTCCCAACCCTGCCAATAACACTTCCAGTTTGGAGGAGGATGAGCATTGGTGGGGGATGGAGGTGCTCTCAGGGGTCCTGGGGAGAACCAGAAATCATCCTGCTACAGGGGCAGCACTGTTCTCTCCTCTTCCCCTTTACTTGGGCATATGTGACATGAGACCAGTAATTAGGGTAAAGGTTTGCAGCTCATATCCAGGCCTATCAGCTTTGCAACCTTGGGCAAGTTCTCAGAACCTGAACATCCTGTCTATAAAATGGAACAATAGTGTTCCTACTTAATGGGGTTAAAATTAAATGGGTTACTATATATAAAGCTCTTACAACAACGTCTCGCACATACTAAGTACCAAATAAACGTTAGCTGTTCTTGTTATTGTCTTGGGCACAAAAGGACATCCCAGATGGGCTTGGGGGTGCAGAGTCCCCAGCACCAACTGGGCGGTTAAAGGGCTCTGTGTTACTTCAGGGCAGAGCGCTTTGACAAAAATTCTCTCCTAGACCGGACTCTACTGAGACTCCCCTGACCTCTAGTTCAACTAGGCCTCTACTTTTGGACTCTGTGTTGTCTCTGCATTTTCCAATTTTAGCAAGACTCTCCCTTCCTCCTTATCTGACTAGCCTCCCCCACCTCCCTGGTGGTCTGATCACCTTAGCCTGCCTTCAGCAAGCCCACTGCTAGGCTGGTTCAGCTAGACTCCCCCCACCCCTGCTGTTTTCTCTTAGCAACTTCCAGCCCACTGACCCCTCCCTGCTCCTCAGCTGTGGATTCCCACTGGCCCACGTTGTAGCTGGGATTGAGATCGTTCTATACCGAGGTCTCTCGTGCCCTAGTGCAATAGTCCTTGTGCAGGAAAAAGGGTTCCTAGGGAAAGTAACTTCACAGGGTGATTCTATCATGAATTGCTAACTGAGCCGGTCATGGTGGGCAGTCACGTCCCCCGGGCATCCGACTTTAGTAAAAGGTTTACCTCTGCCTTAAGCAACCCTGCCCACCTTCCTGTGCATCCAGGCTCACACAGCTCCGAGACAAGCGAGCGCGTCATCTAAACGCCCCTCGTCCCGTCCCCACCGGGCTCCCTCCCACCTGCATGTCAGCTTCCTTAGTTCGCGCCTTCATTTCAAATTCATAAAAGAAACTGCAAACTGTCTCTCCGGAGCCTCTGAGACCTTGCTCCCCGGCAGCTGTCATCAGTTTGGCTCAAATGAACGCTTATAGAATTCTCTGCAGGTTTGTGCGTTTTCTTACGTGCACATCCTGAAAACTTTCAGCAGTTAAACTGTCCAGCTCCGGCTTTTCTCTGACAGCGCCCTGTGCTATTTAAGGCTCCCCCAACCACAGAGGTACAGGGTCCCCCTCAGGAGGGCTGGAGGGCCCCCTTCCGCAGAAGCCGAAGTGCCTTCCCTGAGGGCCTGCGGCCGAGGCCATGGGTAGGGGCCGCTGTCCCTTGCCCCAAACACCCGGCGCCGTGTGTAGAGGCGCCCAGCCAGGCCCTCCTACGGAGCACGGAACCCAGCGGCTCAAGGGCCGGGAGGCCGGGCCAGCGGACAGGCCAGGGCACCGGAAGTCCCACAACCTGAACTTCCGGCGGTGGGAGCCGGATGAGTGGGCGGGCCTGGGCTCGGAAGGTGGAGGCGGGGCCTGCGGGGCGGGGCTACGCCGCGCGGGGCTGGCCCCGCAGCGCCCGCGTGCGTCACTTCCGGCCGCGGTGAGCACGGTGAGCGCGGGCGGCGTGGCGGTGGGGGGTGCGTGCGAGCGGGATCCACAGGGGGTGGGTGTCCCCGGCGGCCCCGCCTCGGCCGCCCTCTGCCCCGCGGCCTCCGGGTCTTCGTCCGCCGTGGGGGTGGCGCCGCTTCTGGGGGCCGGCGGTTTCCCGAAATACAGAAAGTGAGACCTCAGGGGGACCCCGAGGGGCGGCGGGCGCGGGCGGCGGTGCCTGCGCCGCCCGGCACCCGCGGAGCTGGCTTCCGCGCGGGTGGCGGCGGCACGACCGCGGGAGGCACAGCGGCGCCCTCAGGCCCGGAGCGGGTCGCGCGGCGGCGCGGGGCGGGCGCGTGGGAAGCGCTGCTCGGGAGGAAGCGAGGGTCCGCGCCGCGCGCCGCGCACAGAAGCGTGTTTGCACGGTCCGCCTTCTTGGCCTGTCGGTCTGTGCGCGTCTAATCAGCGACTCTGGGACGTTCCGGTGAAACCTGCGTTGGGCAAACGTTTGCCTTTAATGGGCCCCCGCGGGTCTCTGGTTTAATGCCAAACGGTGCTGCGTTGTAGTCGCGCGGCCGCCCGGCGCCGACTGACTTGCGCCCTCTCCTCTCCTCCTCGCCCTCCCGTCCTTCCTTCTTACATAAACCGAAGGTGCCGTCGAAGGGACTCGACCATGGAGGGCACGCCGTTGGTGACGTCAAAGCAGAAGACGGAAGTGGTGTGTGGGGTCCCCACTCAGGTGGTCTGCACGGCCTTTAGCAGCCACATCCTGGTGGTGGTGACTCAGGTCGGGAAGATGGGTACCCTGGTCGCCCTGGAACCCACCAGTGTGGCCAGTGACGTCAGCAGGCCTCTGCTCACCACTAAAGTCCTCCTTGGACAGGACGAGGTAAAGGGTTGGGAAGGGAACCCCGTGGGGAGGAAAAACTGCCTCCTGGGCTGTTTTGTGAACACAGACCCGCAGTCTGGCCGCCTCCCCGTGCCATCGGGTGACAGCATTTCCTGGGGCCTTTGTGGGTGTGAGGGCATCCACCTGCCCAGAGTTGACGCTTTTCCCAGCCCATCAGCATTTTACTCAGCAGATAAGTGAAGCTATTGATTTTGTAACATGGGCCTCCCTCCTCAGGTTGACCCTGTCACGATACATTATGCTAATGAGTGGCTGACTTTGCTCCATTGTAGAAAGATCCTCTGTGAGATTTGACAGTTTTCCTCTGTGCGTTTGTCTTTCTTGAGTCCTCCCAGATTAGAGATAGTCGGAAGAGACAGCAATCAGAAAGCACTGAGAAGAGAAATTTAATGATGCCTCCTTAGCAGTGTGTTTATATGACGAGTGCTGAGTCTCGTTAAACTCTGAATCACTGTCGTATCGAACTTCTCAGATGGCGATTTAATGGTGGTGTGGGAAGCCGGTCTGGGTTCCTGGGGGATACTTAATGAAGGCATTAAGGAAAACAGATTTCTTGCAGTTAAAGTGGTTTTCTCCCCTTCCCTTCACCAGCCCCTCATCCACGTCTATGCAAAGAACCTAGTGACATTTGTGTCTCAAGAAGCTGGAAACAGAGCGGTCCTCCTTGCGATGGCTGTGAAGGACAGAAGCATGGAGGGGCTGAAGGCCTTGAAGGAGGTGATACAGACATGCCAGGTGTGGTGACCCTGGAGTTAGCGGCCACACCTGCTGCTCAGCGGGGCCATGTGGAAACTCAGACCCCTCCGGGTGACTTGAAGACCCTGCCTTCGGTCCATCGGGAGGAGGAACTGGAGCCAGAAGAAATTCTCATGTCTCCGGCAGACTTCTCTCTGGCTGCCGATACCATCCATGGATGGCAGGAGGATGTGGGTGTTGGGAGAGTCGTGACTGGTCCTCACCAGGGTCCAAGGAGTTGCACATATTTGATAATTGAAAGATGGTCGTGCCAGTTGATGTGCAGTATCAGTTATTGGAGGAAAATTTTTTTGTACAAATAAGTATATAACCCAGAATACCTCAGCAGCCTTCTTACGGGTGGTGAGAACCTCAGTCACACGGCCGAGTTCAGTTTGGTGTGCCTTAGGTTGGGGGCCAGCCGGGGAAGACCGATGGGGCTGACTGCCCCTCCCCGGGGGCGGGGGGCGCCGTGGAGTGGGAACCCTGCATGTGGGAGAAGGGCGTTTCCCCCAAAGGCCTGGAGGTAGGAGCACGGGGAGGGCAGGCAATACTGCTGTTAGGCTGCAGGGTGTCCAGGCTGCCTGAATGTGACATCCGTGGTGGGACAGGCGGAGGGCTTCTGTGCTGTGCAGAGGCCTCGGCTTGATCCTGAGCTCAGTGAGGAGCTGCTGGAGGGTTGCAAGTCAGGCTGGGTCTGCCATTTGGAAACAATCCCAGGAAATATTCCCAAGGATTGGCAGGAGCTTGGGTGATGCGTTGGCTTCAGATGGCATTTACACCACGGAAGTCAGCTTCTGGCTGCCCAGGCCTCTGACAGTAGCCTGGGACCCACCTGGGCTCCGTCATCCCCCTGGTCACAGTGACGCATGTCGCTGGTCGTACGAGAAACCAGAGGACAAGTCTATACCATTTGACTCTTAGTCTCCCAAGAAAATAGGGGCCACTAGAAAGTTGAGTTAGGAGATGAGGTCTGGAAGCAGGACCGGCTGGGGTCCCCAGAACGGAGCAGCACCGATGACACCCCTCCTGGGAGTTCAGGGTTCACATAAACACCTGAGAAGCGCTCTGTGTGCTCTTGGGATTATTGGTTTCTCTCAGAACCATCAGCCTCTGAAATCTGAGTTTCTTGATTTTAGAAGCCCCTGTCTAGGTCAGGTGACAGACCAGCTGAAACTGCTGGTCCAATTTACAAGGAATGTAGAGCGTGGGTTCCGGTGCTCGGCCTGTGTCCCGTGCAGAGCTGTCGTCCAGGGCACAGACCAGCAGCAGGTTGACACGGCAACCTTAGTGTTAGGCATCTCGCAGGCTTCCCACCAGGGCCTGCGTGCTTTGGGACACCAGGGAAAACAGGCAGGCCCATCCCTGGGAGACGGGACTCAGCTTTAGCTCAAACACTGCAAATACCTTCGTCCCTGCCCAGGCAGCAGGGCTCCCACCTACCTTCTTTCTGCCCCCAGTGACTTGTATGGCAGTCTGAGACCCCCACACCTTTGAGCTCCCTCTACCTGCTTTTACACCAGCATGCCCCCTAATAAGATCCTACACAGTGCACCCCCCTTAGCGTCTGCCTCATGAAGGACCAGGACCGACAAGTCTTACAGGCACAAAGGAGCTGACACGAGAAGGGAAGGGACTATCCACACAAGTGAGGAACCCAAAGATGACTTGTGTGTCATGACGACAGGTGTGGGGGCTCAAGTCGCTGCTGGGATAAAGGAAACGGGTAGGAAATGAGAACGCAGCCTGCCTGGTCTGGGAGCAAGGGCCTGGCATCGTCGGTCACACTTAGAGGGCACACTCAGGTAAATGCCAGTTCACTGGCTTACCATTCACACGTGTCATCTAAAAAACGTGTTTGTCCGTGGAACCCTGGTTTCTCTCAGTTCACAAGTGGGGAACCTGAAGCCTGGGTGGGGTTCCGATCTGAGTCTAAATTCAGATTTGCAGCATTTGGAGCTAAACGCATAACTGAGATCAGCTCACACTGCCTATGCCCTTTTCACCTGGTGACTTGCCTAATTCTCGCAGCAGCTAGGTGAGGTCACTGCTGTCATCTATGCATTACAGATGAGGAAACTGAGGCATGGGGAGCCACATAACGGCCACTGAGGGGCAGAGCTGCGACTGCAGCAAGGACCCTGTCCCGGCCAGAGGCACTGCTGCCTCATGGTTCTGGTCCGCTGAGCAGCGCCTGTGCCATCTGCCTGCCCTTACCAGGCAGGCAGGCTGTGGAGAAAATCGAGGCCCAGGTGAGGCAAGCCTCTCAGACACAGGGTGATGGGCGGTGGCCCCGGGATGTAAACACAGCTGTGCCCATGTCATTTGCACGTCCGCACGGTTGCCACCCAGAAGGTGGTGGTGTAACGAACATAATTGAAACCAGGGTCCCAGACGCCTTCTCAAAGTCCTACTTCAGCTGCCTGGTAGCTCTTAAAAAATACAGACTGAGACTAAATGCTGTCGTCAAGCCAGCGCCTTGCTACTCTGCTCTGTCTTATAAATCAAGACATGTGACTCCTGTGAAAAGGCCCTTGGCCTCTGCTTTCCGCGGTGCTCTGCTCCCAGCTGCTGTCATTCAGGGGGAGAGGTAAAAGCTCCAATAGACAGACCTACAAAGCCAGCAGTTTCCACAGGCAGGGCTGTCTGCTTTGTGGAAATTGTTATTCCTGTAGGTGGAAAGGCTGCATATGGCGCTTGCACGGTGATCAAACTGTAATTACAACTCAGCAATTGATGGCTGACTGTAAATAATGGACACTGGGCTAGTTTGCCAGCCCATCCAGCCGTACATGAGGTTCACTTGTTCCAGGCTGTGCCCTTGGACCAACACAGTGTGTGTAATTCGTCCAACACGGTTTCCTGCTGAGCTGCATGCAAAGGCCCCCAAGCCCCCATCCTCTTCCTCCCTCCCTTTTCCTGAGTGGACGTGGGGATGCTGTTCCAAACTCAGAGCCAAGGACGAACAGGGACCCTTCGATGTAAAGAGAAGGCAGGGAGGACATGTTGGCGAGTGGGAAGCAGGCCCAGGCAGGCCTTTGGGCTTTATGAGAATCACGGCCTGTCCAGGGCTGGGGCTCCCTGGGGGGTCAGTGTGAGCAAAGGAGTTGGGAAGCAGGGTGGCGTGTTCCAGGGGTCGATGGCCTCACCCCGGACCCTCCCGTGCCCCTGGGGGACCCTGGACATGTGGATGAGCCTCTGAGTCCCCCGTTCCCACATGTACAAGGGCCTTGGTAATTCCAGCAATACCTGCGGGGAGGGTTTGGCGGCACAAAGGGCCAGAATGTGCCATCTCAAAACAGCACAGAGCAAACAGCCTTCCGGTGTGCCAAGGCGCGTGGACCCGTTCCTAACCAGAGTGGGGCCAAGACGCAAGTTGAAGCCCCCACCCCGCAGTCGCCTCCAGACCCTGAGTAGACGAGCTTCTCGGCAGGGCTCTCCAGCATGGGGCTGACGCGGGGCAGGTGAGTCAGACCCCCAAGCAGGGCTCAGCAACCCGTCTGTCACTCCCTGTCCCCCCAAAAAACAGATGTTTCCAATGCACCTCTTGGGGACTAGGCTTTTTAAATTGGGGTGAAATTCTCATAACCCATTTTTTAAACCCATTTTTAGGGCATTTAATACATCCTCAATGTGCGACTGCTACCTCATCTCCTTCCAGAACTTTTCATCCCCAAATGGAAACCGTGTCCATCCTGTAGTCACTTCCCATACGCCCACCCCCCAGCTTGGAGCCTGCACTGTGAAAGCTTCCAGCCCAGCTCGGCCCACTTTGACCACCGCAGACCCCTCCCACCTGTCTCAGGCCCAGGCGGCAGCTGCCTGGCAGGCAGGTGAGGGCACCTGGCGGCCAGCGGGTTCCTGCAAGCCAGCTGTCGCTGAGCAAACCAGGGAGGGATAGAGTGTCCACAGCGGGAGGGGACAGCTCTGCTCCGCCCCCTCCTGCTCAACCCCTCCCTGCAGCCAGGAGCTCCGGTGGGCCACCCTCCACAGGCCTGGTACAGCCTCCAGATAGCCGCCGTGTCCCCGCAGTGGGGCCACCAGGGAGGGCCGCAAGCCCACACCTATGACCAGCCAGGCTTCCCTGAAGGCCGGCCTCCCAGGGCTGGGCCGGCAGCTTCCTGCCTGAGAGGTAGGCGCTGGGCCCTGTGCCCAAGGCTAGACGGAACGGGGAGGCCGGGACTGGGCCAGGAACGTGGGAGAAAGCCAGTGCCCAGTGCCCCAGCAGGTTGGCAAATGGCTGAGAACAGGTATGTGGGGCTAGTGGGAGGCAAAGCTGGGCACCCAGTCAGGATGGTCCCAGGGAGCCTGTGGGTGTCAGGCTGCACCCCCTGTCCCCTGCTGCTGCAGGCTGTGCCAGTCCGGCCTGCTCCCCAGGTGCCAGCCCAGGCAGGCCAGGCAATTAGGGCTTCCCCATTTCCCCAGACATCTTTGGTCCCTAAAAAGCGTGCTCGCCATAAGCCCAGAGCACCAGAGGTGAGGACTGCCCAGGTCATAGTTGCCCAGGAGGCTGAGCTCCAGGAAGAAAGCAGCCCCGTCCCAGGCCTTGGAGCCCCGTCCCTATGCACAGAGGGCACCTAGGGTTGCTGGGAGTCAGAGGAAGTGGGCAGAGTGGACTCCTGCAGAAGGGACAGCGACCAATGCCAGGGCAGCCCTGGGCGGCTGCTGGCCAGGAGGAGCCCTCCCTCCACACTCCCCCGCCCTTCCAGGCTCCGGGCTGCTTCCAGCCTCCAGAACACCTTCAGTCTCTCCTCCCTGCCTCTGCAGATGACTAATGCCTCAGGGCTCCTGAGAACAGCCGGTGCCCCCCTGGTGTGGGCAACCTGGCTGCAGCCCAGGCCCCTGCCAGCCATGCCCGCTGTGCCCACCAGGCTGCAGATGGACCGTGTGGGGAACAGCTCCCAGGGCACCTCCCAGCTATTCCTCACTACGGCACTGGCCCGCGGCATCTCAGGCATCTTTGTGTGGACCGCCCTGGTGCTCACCTGCCACCAGGTAAGCCCTCCTATCTGCACCTCCCTCAGGACCTCACTCTCTGGTGGACGTGGCTACAGCTCAGCCTGGCTCTGCTGGGATCGTGGGGCCTAAAGCGATGGCTTTGGTGCTGACATCAGAGGCTAGGCTAGACAGCACAGTGCCCGGGCCTCTCAGAGGGCATGGCAGGATGTGGGGGAGGGGAGGTGCCCTCTCCAGAACGTGGCAGGGGCAGCTGAGCCTGAAGATGGAGGTCTCTTCCAGGCAAAGGGCAGAGGGCGCTTCACCCGGTGGTTTTCATCAGCCCCTGAGCCTGTTCTCTGAGGTCAGCAGTACTGATCCATATCCCAGACGAGAAGACTGAGGCTAATAGAGGTCGGGGGTCTTTCCAAAGGTCCGCTTCTTTCAGAGGCATGGCACCGCGGGAGCCCTGGGAAGGCTGCTAGGACTTGGACTGGGCTCTGTAGGGAGCTGAGAGCGGGAGCAGGGTCTGAGTGTGGCTGGAGGGGCTGCCCCCTCACAGTCCTCCGGAGGGAAATGGGACAGACGCAACATGCTGGCGTGGAGCAGTCACAACTGGGGAGATGGGGCAGCCCCCCAGATGGAGAAGCACCAGGTCCAGCAGCAAGGAAGAGTCAGGGAACGGGCAGCAGGAGTGGGGTGGGCCCCAAGCACAGGGGCCTGGTGTGGGGGTTCCTGAGAGTTCTCAGTATTACAGGAAGGTGCAGAGGGACATGGCTACCCTGGAGAGGCCACCACAGGGGTGGGAGGCAGGAGCTCACGGCAGGCCAGGGAGATGGCCGTCTGGACTAGAGGAGTCAGGACAGACACAGGAGGGGCCTTGAACGTCAGTGTGGGGGTATGGCCTTCAGCCGGAGGTGCTGGGGACCCAGAGAAGGCTGTTGAGGGGAGCCACGAGCAGAGCTGCCCTGGCACTCGCCAAGGGAGTGGACTGGTGGGTGAGCCCAAGGCAGGGGCCAGTCAGGAGCCTGGCAGGCAGGGAAGTGGGTGGCCCTCTCAGTCAGAGTCACCTGCTGTGTGGCCTCAAATAATTAGATATAATGTAGTCACAACAAGTGTGTCAGGGTGGGCCAGGTGAACTACAGTGCAGCTGGGGGGGCCAGCAGGGAGGACTGCCCAGGGGAGGCAGTATTTGCACTGTCTTACCCAGCTGCCCTCGGGCATCTGACTGGTGAACTGGACAGGTGGGTGGCATGTTTGTATTTGCATGGAGCCACGCCTTGCTGCCTGGTGGCAGAATGGTTTTAGGTCGGAGTAGGCTGTGACTTGTAGGACAAGGAGCAGGAAGGGGGACAGGACAGGCACCAAGCATCCTGGGTCGGGCAGTCGCATTCCCAGCCGAGTCCGGGCCTTGGTCTCCCGCTCTGTCTAGCCGGGACCTTCTGTAACTTGGGGACTGGCTGTGTGTGTGTGTGTGTGTGTGTGTGCTTCCTGGGGCCCCATTGCCTAGACGGGCTGACAGAGACACTGGGCTGCAGCTCCCAGGCCCCACCGTCACCCTCCACTCCCACGCACCCCCCACTGCCAGGCCTTCTGCCTATCCAGAGCCCAACAGGACAGAAGGGGACACAACCCCCCACGTTAGGAGAGGACAGTGGCTTGCCAGGGCCACCCAGCCAGGCGTTGCCGCTACCAGGAGCAGAGTTCAGGCCTCCTAGTGGCTGGTCATGCTGTGCACTGCCCACTGAACTAACTGGACAGTGAGCTGCTGATAAGGAGCCTGTTCCTGATGCCAACTCCCCCCATGCTGCACCCAGGAAGCTGGGCACACAGGCCTCTGCACACACCACTCCTGCTCAGCCGCCCTTAGCCCACCTTCTTTCCACCTCTGCTCACAGCGCTCAGGGAAGCCTTCCAGAGGTGCTGTGAGACCACAGCCAGCCACCTAAGCACCCGGCTCCCCAGTGCATTTTCCTCTTAAAGCCCCTGTCACTTTCTTCATGTTCTCGTAGAAAATGTAAAAAATCTAGAAAGGTTTACAGATGAGCTGTCATAACCCGTATTTCCTGTTATCGAGGAATAAAACAGCGCTGTTTTTCCTTTCATTTTGTCTGTGCATTTGCAACATACTTGGGGTCCTACTTGGCTTGTGGTCCTGACATTTTCATGGTGCATTCTGTCTGAGCACATCCCCATTTTCCTGGCTGTGTGACTCCTCTGTGCGTGGCGGCTGTGCCATAGTGTAATCAGACGGCCACCACGCAGTGTAGTGTTCACTGTGTCACCAGGACAAACCCTCGGATACACACCCCTTCTTCATTTGAGTGAATCTCCATTGGGGTCAAAGGGTACCATCCCTTTTCATGTCCCCGTCGAAATGCCAGCCTGCCTTCTGGGATGTGTGTGCCGACAGGGGCCATGAGTGCCCCTTGGGAGAGTCTCCTTGGGTGAATGAATGAGTACATGCACGCGTGAGCCTCCGGTGTGTGAGTGCCCCCCCACCGGCCGGCAGCAGCGCCGGCGGTGGCGGTGGCGGGGGCGGCGGCGGGGGCGGCGGCGGCGGGTGGAGGCCCCGCGCCCAGCCCGCCCTCCCGCATGCGCAGATCTACCTGCACCTGCGCTCCTACACGGTGCCCAGCGAGCAGCGCTACATCATCCGCCTGCTGCTGGTGGTTCCCGTCTACGCCTTCAGCTCCTGGCTCAGCCTCCTGCTCCTGGGGGGCCACCAGCACCACGTGTACCTGGACTCCCTGCGGGACTGCTATGAAGGCGAGTGTGGTGTGCCTGCCTCCACTCAGCCACTGTCAGCGGGGTCGAGGCTGGAGCGGGACCCGGGGAGGGGTGCCCGGGGCAGCCGCCCTCCGGGCCTGAGTCTGGCTTAGCCAGGGCCTGTGGGAGGGGCTGCCCCACAGCCGGAACCAGTGGTGCTGAGGGGGAGCTACTGGACATGGGGTACAGGACTCCCAGGCTCCCCAGTGGGGAGCTAGGGCTGCAGCCGGGCCTACCCAAAGCAGGGAAGGGAAATAGGGCCCTGGACAGGGTGGGCGGGACATCAGAGCCATAGTGACTGCTGTGGGGCACCGGCGGTGCCACGTGGTCCCAGAGCCAGGCTGGGAGCCCCCAAGAGGGCAGAGTCCTGCAGTATCACCTGAGCCTCAGCTTGTCCTCCGTGCAGCCAAGGGATTCTGTGTAGGCCAGACGTCGGGGGCGGGGAGCCTCCATGCGGGCGGGTGCCTGTGTGGATGCCCAGGCTCACTGCCCACCTGCCTGCCCGTGGCTCCACAGCCTTCGTCATTTACAGCTTCCTGAGCCTCTGCTTCCAGTACCTGGGGGGTGAGAGCACCATCATGGCTGAGATCCGAGGAAAGCCCATCCGGTAAGCGCCTCTTCCCAGAGTCCCCGGCCCCTCAGGCCCAGGGCAGCGGGCAGCCTGGGGCCGTGTCCACCGGAAACAACTCAGGAACTTGCACACCCAGGTCCAGCTGCCTCTATGGCACCTGCTGTCTTCGGGGCGTGGCCTACTCCATTGGGTTCCTGCGCTTCTGCAAGCAGGTAGGTGGCGCTTCCAGCCACCCTGACCTCCCTCACTGCGCAGAGTACTGCCCCTCCCGAGCCCTCGCCCCTCACTCCCCTCCCCCACTCCCAGGCCACGCTGCAGTTCTGTGTTGTGAAGCCTGTCATGGCCTTGGTCACCATCATCCTGCAGGCGGTCGGCAAATACCATGATGGGGACTTCAAGTAAGGCTGGCAGGGAGGGGTGGGCCTAGCTGGGAGCACACGAGAGGTTGACAGGCCTCCCCTCCTCTCGGGACACTGCCAGAGTGAGGCCATGCTGGCATGCAGACCCAGAGGACTGGGGCCTTGTCACACGTGCGCCCGAGGACGCCAGGACTGTGTGGCCCGGCAGCCATGGGCTCTCCCCAGCCCCACTCTGCAGTGGGCTGGGTCACTGCTGGCACAGCTGACGAGGTGGGGAGGGCACAGGGGGCGTGTGGCCCACCCTGACCCTAACATCGGCTTGTATCCCAGTATCCACAGTGGCTACCTCTACGTCACCCTCATCTACAACGTCTCTGTCAGCCTGGCTCTCTATGCCCTGTTCCTTTTCTACTTCGCCACCAGGGAGCTCCTGCAGCCCTTTGAGCCCGTCCTCAAGTTTCTCACCATCAAGGCTGTCATCTTCCTCTCTTTCTGGCAGGGTGAGTGGAGCTGCTGAGCCCAGGGAACCTGGTCCCAATTCCACCTCACCCTGAGTGCCCTCAGTTTCCCCAGCCATAGCATAGGTCAGTAACGCAGCCCTCTCCATGGGAAGCTGTACTGCCTGGGCACAGGGCTAGCCCATTGTGGGTGGTGTGACAGGCAAAGTGGCAGAGGAGCCCGTCCCCACACTTGGCAGAGGAGGACAGTGAGGGTTGGGCCCAGGTCTGGAGTTGGGGAGGTCAGGGTGACACATGGGGAGTTCTTGGATATCCGCTGTGCCCAGACCCCAGCTTTGGAAGCCCCTCTGAACCTCGGTCCCTGCTTCGTGGAACGGGACCCCGTGGGCAGGATGTCCCAGGCCAGCCGTGGGAGCCCTGCAGATGCCTGAATCTCAGGTCCCCGCAACCCACGAGGCCGGCATCAGTGGGATTTCTGGCTGGAGTCAGCTCCAGTCCAGACTCTGGTCCAGGGCAGTTGCCTACATGGCCATCACCGCTCCCTAGGAGTGCTGCTGGCCATCCTGGAGAGGTGTGGGGTCATCCCCGAGGTCCAGGTCCTGGATGGGAGCCGGCTGGGGGCCGGCACACTGGCCGCCGGCTACCAGAACTTCACCATCTGCATAGAGATGCTTTTTGCCTCCATCGCCTTGCGCTACGCCTTCACCTGCCAGGTGTACTCAGAGAAGGAGGATAACTCACCAGGTACACAGGCCCTGCCAGCTGGGGGAGGGGCGTGTGCAGCTCCTGCACCAGCACAGCTACAGTAGGGATGGGGAGACGGGGGGGGGGGGCAGACCCAGCCTCCTCTGGCACTCTTGGCATATCTCTCCCCCATACGGGCCCTGGGAATGTCAGCTCGATGAACAGCGAGGACCAAGCCCCGGACAGGTGCCTGGTCTGTACCTGATTCAGGCAGGCTGGCAGCAGAGGCTGGTGGTCTGACCTCTGAGATGGCTGGACCAGATGTTGGGCCCCAGGGCCCCTGCAGTAATGGGGGGGGGTGCCACCAGAGCCTAGGGTTCCCCGCCCACCACACCCAGGTACCTGGACCGGCCTGACAGTCAGGGGGCAAGCGCTGGCAGGTGCTGGCATCCCTAGTGAATGGCCTATTGGGGCAGAGATGGCCTATGGCTGCTCCTGCCAGCCTCGAGAGAAGGTAGGAGCCAGCCAAGGTGTTCTTTCCTGCGGCCCCAGTCGGGGCTGGGACAGCCCCAGGTGGAAGACCTTGGCTGGCATTTGGGGGTTTTGGGAGTCCCCCTGCTGGCCGAGGCCAGGAGCTGGAGATGCAGGAGCCCAGCCCTGGGCAGCCCAAGGCCGGCAGGAGTAGGCCATGTGCCAAGGCTGAGGGTACGAGGTGGAGAGGCCCCACTCACTCACACACGTGCCGCTCACGCACCCGCCCGCCCGCAGCCCCCACGGCACCCATGCAGAGCATCTCCAGCGGCCTGAAGGAGACCATGAGCCCGCAGGACATCGTGCAGGATGCCATCCACAACTTCTCACCTGCCTACCAGCACTACACGCAGCAGGCCACACAAGAGGCCTCGGGGCCTGGCCAGGTCGGGCACCCCTCCCCCATCACCCACCCCAGTGTGGCCGGTGGGTCTGGCGGGGACAGGAAGAGTCACAATATGGAAAAGAGGATGCTGATCCCCTCAGAGGAGCTGTAGCAGGGCCGGGTGGTGCAGGCCTCTGCAAAAAGACAGGGCCCATCGCCCACCAACCCTCTTGCCAAAGGTCAAGCCTCTCCCGGGAGCCCCCCTGCCAGGTGCGTGCAGCCCACTCTCCATCCTGCTTGTGCCAGGTCCGGGAGAGGGCACCTGAGCTTATTAGCTCAGACGGCTCAGAGAGGCAGGAAGCCAGTGTGGCCTCCCTGAACAGACAGATCCCAGGCTGGGCAGCTTCAGGGAAGGACAGCCGGGGAGAGCTGTGCAGCAGGCCCGAGAGCGCTGCAGCTGTATGTATTGCACGCCGGCAAGTCTGCACAGGCTGCAGGGGCCAGGCGACTCCGCTGGGCCTGGCTGTGGCCCTCCTGGGTCCGTGGGAGAGGGCCAGGGCTGCTCCATACACCTTCCAGCCACAGGGAGCCCTGACCAGCCCCCCAGCACAGGAAGGGGGCCTGATGTGGGTTTGGAGGTGTCTGGAGCCACCAGTGGTGCAGGCAGGGCTTCTGGTGACCCCACTTATTTATACATAAACACCTGGTTTTCTAGTGACTCTCATGGCCTGTTTCTGCAGCGTCGGTGCCCTGAAGGATGGACTGTGCTGAGGTGGTCAAAGGAGGCCCACTGAGCTCAGTCTGGGTGTGCGGGCAGGGCCCCCGCTCCAAGCAGGGCAGGGCAAGGAGCTCCCCCTGAGACTGGATGCCCTGCCCTATGCCACGTGTGACACGGGCACACACTTCCCCCTCGGAGCCTGTTTCCTCCATGGGTGGGCCTCAGGCCAGCCCCGCCCTCAGTGATCCTGAGGCCACATATGCAATGCCCAGAGGGCACGGAGGGGCTCGGACCGCCTCTGTCCTCTCCCTCTGAGTGCCAGGCCATGCCTGGAGAGCTGGGACAGCTAAGCCTGGGACACAGGCCCCGCCCTCCAGAAGCAAGATAACATGGGAGGGAACAGAAGCAGCCCAGCTGGGGTGCAGGGGGCCTCCTGGAGCACTTGTGGTCTGGGTGTCTGGGTCACCTCATGGGAGGGGCATTGCAGGAGGGCAGCAGGGGCCAAGTGTAACAGCGACTTGCAAGTCTTGGTCCGTCCTGTGTGTCTGGGCGCTGAGCAGGGTGGGGTGGGAGCTGGGGGAGAGGCACAGGGGAATGGGCAGCCGCCTGGGCAACAGAGCCCGCAGGCACGGAGGCCCAGCAACCACTTCTCCCGCCCTTTGGCCACCTGCTCCCATGTCATCAGGGAAAGGGGGAAACACACCAAGGGCCTCAGACAGAGTCAGCAGAGTGGGACCTGGCCAGCAGTGTCCCCAAGAAGTGGGGTCCCTCCTGCCCCCTTGCTCCCTGGGCCTGGGGACGTGGGACTCAAGGCCAGCAGCCTCTCCCAGAGCCAGCTGGCTGCCTGATAAGATAGGCCGAGCCTCCCCCCAGCGCCTGCTGGAAACTCCCCCTCCTGCCTTATCGTGCCCTCTGCAGCTGGCAGGCCCCCCAGTCGGGCCCCCATGTGGCTCCACGACCCGGCCACCCACAGCTCAGTCAGCAGGTTTGGGAGAAGGCACAGCACTCCCCGAGGACCCCCCGACCAAGGACTTTTCTGGAGGCTGCAGGATAGAGGCAAGATGCCAGTCTCAGCTGTGAGCGAGGGGTGTATTGCTCCCCAGACCCCTGCCCAGGCAGGGACCCCTGAGGGGTCTGAGTTGCCCAAAGCTGTGCACACAGAGGGTAAGAGGGCTCCTGGCTGCAGGGCACCCTCGGGCCAGGCCTGTGCACAGGGACAGACAGCCCTGTTGGGCTTGGTGCTTTGGGAAGCAGAGCAAGTTGGCGTTTTCCAAACAGTGTGCCAAGGACTGGGCCAGGGTCCTCACGCACATGTCACCCTCATGACAGCCCAAGAGGTGGCCAAAGCCCAGGGAGGCTGAGCCACTTGCCCAAGGTCGCAGAGACAGCCAGAGATGGGCCAGCTTCACAAAGTCCAGCTCGCCCCTTCCCGGCCCCCGTGACACCTCTACCTGTGGACAGAACAAAGTACAGCTGTGAGGACAAGCTATGGCGCCCAGCGCTCCTGCCATGTGCAGGGGGAGCAGGGCCACAGGAAGACCCAGGAGGCTCCCTGGGCCTCGCTGGCCTCGCCTTCCTGAGACACCGCATGCGGCCAGGAGTAGCCAGGCAGGCAGGAGTGCCTTGTCCTGGCCTTAGTGTTCTCATCTGTGAAATGGCCCCAGTGATTCACCCCAAGAGCATTCAGGTGGTCCAGGGAGCCCAGCCCGGGGCCAGGATCTGTGCCTCCCTAACTCACCACCAGCTCCAGGCATGGTGCCACTGTGCTAAGAAGTTCATCCCCATACTGGATCGCAAAAGGGAGTTTGGGCTTGTAGAGGGAAGGAACGGACCAGGTCACACAGCTATCAGGCTGGGACGTAAACCTGCGTGGCTGGTACAGCTCAGGCACAGCAGGGCAGGAGGGCTGGCCAGTTTCAGAAACCCTGAGATGCAGGGCTCACTTGCAAGCCGGACCCTCTTTCAGACCCGTCTGGCCCTGGGAGGGGCTGTGGGGGCTGCTCACCCCCCTGGAAGGGCAGACTGGGGTGGGGCCCTTGGTTTTGGCTTTTGGAGGCAGAGTGGCTTGCTTTGTCACCCTGCCGGGCACTCTGCTCTCTGCCCCGCCCCCAAGGCCAACCCCAACCTCCTGCAAGCTCATCTTAGAGACCCAGCAGACAAAACCAGGTGAGAGGGCTGGCCCAGCAACTGGGTGCACCCCGCCCTGGGGCCCAGGGGCGCTGCTAGCTGCAGAGGACAGGCTGTGTCTATGGGCTGGGCATCCTGGTCAGCGCAGAGGGGGTCCTCAGAATCCTGCCCACACCCAGAAAGTGATCCCAGCTGTCCCTTCCCACCCCGGGGCCATCTCCACGCAGCACCTCGCAGCCTGGGAGACCCACTCACAGCCACAGTGACGGAGGGCCAGGCAATGGGGTTGCAGCACTCAGTGGCCCAGAGCACCAACCACAAAGTGAGATGGATCTGAAACCAGAAAACTCTTTATTGCAAAGGTACAAAAGCGTCACAGCAGAGATGTACAGCAATAAATTAGCTGGTGGCCGTGGGGACAGGGCGGGCGCGGGGCATGTGCCCTATAAGCGAGGGCCACCACACAGGGTCTCTTCTCAATAATTTATATCATGATAAAAGCAGCACAAAAATAAATATTGAAATGAAACAGCTGAGTGGCTGGAGGCAAAGGGAGACAGGGAGACGGGTGCTGAGCTCAGATGGAGGCCCTGCCACGGGACAGCCACGGGCCCGCATGCTTGGGGAAGGACTCGCGACCTGAAGCACAGGCGACGAAAACAAACCCACACAACAAAGAGGCCCTTGCCTTTTCTCTTAAATAAAAAACTCCATATATTAAATTGTGACAATGAAATTCCAATGATCTGAAAGGAAAAGAGGAAAAACATGAGGGACTGCGCCTGTCTGTCTTCCTTCCATGGCCCCTGGTCCCCAGAGAGGGGGAGCCCTGGCCCACAGTCCCTGGCGATAGGAACTCGCTCGGTCCGGGGATGAGGGGCCCAAGCCCATGCTCGCCCGCCTGCGTCCCTCGGGACAGGGCACTCTGAGAACCCAGGCAGCCACCAAGCAGGACACCTGGCCAGGCCCCCAGGCCCAGGGGACCCAGTGCTGTCAGCGGGACCCTGTAGGGAAGAGCAGGACGACAACAGGGGAGCAGGGGGGTGCCCAGGGAGCTGCCAGCCGGCTGACATGGGACTGGCTGCTGAAGCCCACTCCCACCCACTCAAACTGTGGCTCTGCTCTAGATTTACAGTATCAAACAGGAAAAAGGTACAAAAACTCTGTACGATAAAATGTGTATATACTTTTATATATATATATATACTTCTCTCTCTTAAATATCTCCCACGGCCCTTACTGATATCCAATGTGGATTACGTACCACGGCTATGGCACCGACAGCTTCCTTTACAAAGCAGGACTTTGCTCTGCAAGGACCAAGCACACCCCAGACCACTGCCTTCCACCAAAGGCCCAGTCACCTTCTGTCCACTGCTAACAGATGCAGAAGCAGGACGGAGGAAGCCCTGGAGACCATCTTCTGCCCCCTCCTTTGCAGCTTGCTGGAGGTCTCACTGGGGGCAGGGAGCTGGAGCCCAGCAGCCTCGGGCCAGTGGTGGGGCTGGGCTTGCAGCTCACCCAGCACCTTCTCAGGATGGCAGAAAGGGCCGGGGCCACACCTGGCCACATGGGAGCCCCTGCAGCAGCTCTCCGGGAAGGAAACCCCAGCAAAGGTCACCAAGGTCATCAGGGGCTCCAAGCGCCCAAAAGGGCAGGTGAAGGACCCAGGCAATGACGAAGCACCAAGGATACAGAGCCCCCGTCCTCTGTGCTGACTGTCCTCTGTGCTGACTGTCCTCTGTGCTGATGGTGTGCCCAGGAGACTGGTCCGCACGCCCTTCTGACCCCGTGCCCCCCTCATCCTCCACCCCCACCTGTCATCCTGCTCTCCTGTCTCCTCAGCAGCAGGAGCCGGATGCCACCCAGCTCCACTGCTGCTCCCGGGACTATGGGCGACCTCACGCCTATTCCACCCAGAACGTGCTCCCCTTCCCCTCCCGGCTCCGTGCGCCAGGCTCCACCTTCCCAGGACTCTGTGGGCTATGGCAGAGCGCTGACTACTGCTCCATGCTGGAGACCTCCCTCCACTCACCCCGACACTCACGGATAATTCGTAACACTTATGCAACTCTCACACGGACCCCACAGGGAAGAAGCTGCTTCTCCAAGGCCCCCAATGCTGCTGGTGCCCTGGTGTGACGGAAGGCATGCCCCATGTGCACGTGCACACAAGCGCCCACTCAAGAGCCTTCCTCCATCGGCTTCCTGGTACGGGCTCTGGCTAACGCTGAAGCAGGGTCAGGATGTGTTCCAACACCAGGAACGTAGGGCTCCTCCTGGGGCACCGGAGCTCAGTCACGGCAACGAGGGGGCTTCTGTGCTGGCTGGTGGGCCACGGCAGGGGACAGAGGTGCTGACACATGATGACAGGCTGCTTACGGGAGTGGAAGACGGAGCCCCTGCCATTGGGCCACAAGGCCAGGAACCTTCTGAGGACCTTCCCTCCGCACATCCCGACTCCCCTGGTGCAAGACACAGGCCTGAAGCAGAGTCTGGAGAGAGCAGGGCCCAGAGGAAGGCCGGTGGCGTGTGGCGTGTGTGTGTGCGTGTGGGAAGGCGTGCGGCACACAGGCTCACAAGACTCAGTTCATCCAGCACCCACAACCGTGGCCCCACCAGGTGCCCCGCCGGGCCGGCGTCTGCACTTCGACTCGGGTGTTAAGGGTCTGTCCTCATGGGACCGTCAAGCACGAGGTCCACCTGGCGTCCTGCCTCCAGCACTAGGAAGCAGCCGAGAAGGGCACGGAGGGGGACTTCACGATGGTGATGACGCTGGTGGTGGCCACCTTGGTGGGCGTGACGGGCCCGCGGGCCACCGTGCGCGCAAAGGTCTGCAGGGCCTCGTACTTGGCGCGCAGCGCGTCCAGCTCCAGCTTCATGCTGGCGTTCTCCGACGCCAGCTTCTCCACCTCCTGCTGCAGCTCCACCCGCTGGCGCTCCAGCTCCTCCTTCTGCGTCACGCGCTTGATGCGGCAGCTGGCGGCGTAGCCGCGGTTCTTGAGCGTGCGCCGGCGCTGCTTCAGGCGCACGACCTCCTCCTTGGTGAGGCCGCGCAGGTGCTGGTTCAGCTCCCGCACCGACATGGACACCAGCTCATCGTCGCTGAGCACCGGGGCGTTCTCACCCGCCTCCTTCTTGACCTGTGGGGCCACGCACGGGGTCAGCGCCGGGCCGCAGGTGCAGAGGCGTGGCGGGAGGCCGCGCCATGTGACCGCAGAGGACGGCTCGGCTGTCCACGCGAGAACAGACACTGCACGGACAAGAGCCTGGCTCCGGGCCGCTGGCCCTCGCTCCTCCACCAAGGAGTGGGGACAGTCACTGTGGGGTCCTTGACATTGTGCACACAGGGCGGGGTCATCAGCTACCCCAGCCGTTAACTGGTCACTGTTGGCCACCCAAACTCAGGGAGGCCGCAGCCCACGTGTGCACAGGCGACCCTCTGTGACTCTCCAGTGCCTGGTACAGGGCTGATACAGGCAGGTGAGTGACAGGAAGGCATGGCAGCCCATCCTGGGCCTGGTGGGACGGGGCTACACTGACCAGGGCTTGGAGAAGCACAGCCCACAAATACACGGAGATCCCCACTCTGCTCCCGAGACCAGAGACAGTGGCCCAAGGGCCACGCCAGCCTCAGAAGCTGAAAGGGCCAGGGAGGCGGCTCACGCAGGGACAGTGAGGACCAGACCCCAGGAGCTGGAGCACCACCGTTCACATGTGCCCTGCCAGCAGTTCTGCAGGACCAGGGCCATACTGACCATTCCTGGGTGCCAGACTGAGGATGCACCTACCCCACCACCCTCCACACAGGAGTCACCCCCTAGACATCAGAGCCAGTGTCTCCCAAGGCCACAAGCCCTGACTGTGTCACCACCTCTCTCAGTGAACCGTCCTCCATCCAACAGTCCCCGACCCTGTTCCAGCTAGCAGGGTTTCCTTCCTGACACTCTGAGGGTGGTCCCGGCAAACGGGCTGCCAGGAAGTGACAGGGCAGAGACAGAGCCTGCCCACTGCACCCCCGCTTACCTTTAATGCCTTGTTCGGTTTGGGATTAGTCGTCATAACCTGGGCACAGTCACCCGGACAGAACTGCTTGGAAACTGTAACTAGAAAACCACAGAACACAGGAATGAGCGTGGTGAGGCCCACCGAGCTGGGGAAAGGGCATGCTGCATCACCAGTGACCCGAAGAAGGTCCCCACTGCAGCGAGGCTGAGGAAGCTCAGCTCCTCCTCCCTGCTGTCCAGTCACGGCGCCCAAAAACCAGGCAGGCCCCCGCCTGTCCTGAGGAGCTCCCCCAAGGTGGGCATCCTAGCCAGGCCTGGGCCTCTGCCAAGGGAACCCAGGTGCATGCCCAGCCGCACCCCCCACTCCAGCATCAGCCCACGGAGTGGCCCGGACCCACCTCATCCAAGTGTCTCCACCCCCCCCAACCCAGCCTGTGCCGGAAAGTGCCAGCACCTTGGGGTGCCGGCGGGCGTGAGCAGCTGTTGCTTCCTGTTCTGACCCTCCGCGGAGTTCACACGTTTGCACCTGTGAAGCACAGGATGCCATGTTGAAGCGCCCAAGTGTGCACAGCAAAGGCCTCCTGAGAACGACTGCACCTGCCACCTGAGGAGCTGCGGGCCCCGGGGCAGCACCTGCCCTGGCAAGAGCCCCTGCTGCCACTGACCTCGCCTGCCTCTCTGACAGAAAGGGCCCCTTCGGGAGACCCTGCCCTTGCCAAGCTCACCCCAATGGGGGGGCCGGTGGAGCCCCGCCACCCGGCCCCACCCTCCCGGCAGGCCTACCTCTGCCAAGGGCACTGCAGCTGTGACATCACCGCCTCCACCTGGGCTGCCCCACAGCCATGACCTGAGGCCCAAAGGGTGGGTGGGGGCTCCCTACAGCAGCCTGGGACCAACCAGGGGGACCGGGACAGGGAGGTGGGGAGTCGCTGCCACGCCAGCTCACCGACTGTCTGGCGGGAGCCGTCCCTTCCGCCCGCCAGCCCCGCCAGCCCCACCGCCCGCCCTTCTCATTTTCGCGTCTGCATTGTGTCACACATTCTAATCATTCATGAAAAAGCCAGCCAAAGCATCCCAAGCATGATTCCCCTCTGATAGTTGCCATGGCGACCTTGGGAAGTAGCCAACCTCTGGTGGTCGTCATGGAAACAGAGAAGCCCACAGCAACAATGGCTTTGGGCCGAGAGTGCAGACATCACAGGTTGTGGGACAGTAAACAAACCCCTCGTGCCCCAGCAGCTGGGGGGCAGGGGGCACAGACATCAGACTCGCGGGTACACCGTGTCATCAGTTTACAGAGTCAGGCTCTGCCTCCGATGTTCCAAATACCAGACAAGGTGAACAAAGCAGAGGGAGCAGAGAAACACACCCAAGGAGGGTCCCTGGGCCCCAGACACAGTGCCGCATCAAAGCCTGCATCTTAGGGAGAACCAGACTCAGGCCAGTGGGTGGTCTGCACGCCGCCCGCCCCCATTCACAGCCCCAGGACGCTCGCTGTAGTACCTCCCAGACCCCCTGCCCACTGGCCCTGCCTCCGATGCCTCTGTGGGCCCGCTGGCCCCTCACCACCAGAGGGTCTCAGCACCCAAGCCCGCAAACCCCTTATCAGTCCTTGTGCCCCGGCCAGTCCTGGACGCTAAGGATGGGCAATGGGGGGCAGGATTGCTGCAGGGCCAGACCGGAGGGCTCCACTGCACCCCTCACATGGTTCCACACGTGTGCCCAAGACGGACAGGCAACAGTTTGGGGCGATGCTAGCAGGGAGGTGAGAGCTGCTTCCCGACAGTGGCTGAACCCCTGTCATCTGGGGGGGCCCAAGTGCCCCACTGCCCGTCCCTCCCTTTAGTGCTGGGGTCCAAGACCCCTGGGGAAGCCAGCAGGGGGCTGGTGGGAGCCATGAGAAACTTTTCCACGTCCAGCAAGGAGGGGTGGTGGGTACCATTCCAACTCACAACCGAGTCGGGAGCACGTCAGCGCACGAGGGCCTGGAGCCGCCAGGCATAGCTGGCCGGTGAGTCACCAGCTGTTTACAGAGCAAGAGCTCACATTCCCACAGACCCGGAGCCCCGCCCACCCGAGGACCCGCTCAGCTCGCCGGCCTGCCCTGCCTGCCGCCCTGCGGTCCTGCTGGAGGGAAAAGGAAGGCCCTAGGGAATGAGGGGCCTCGCATAGAACAGGCTGCTGTGCCTAGAACCAGCTCAGCCGAGACAGGGGGCCTTGGGGCAGAGTTCAGGGCAGGGACACCTCCTCCGGGGACCCACCAGGGTTACCCCATGGCAGGATGCCCAGGTAACCTGGACTTGTGGGCTTGGCCCCCTTTCCTCCGCCACACCCACAAGGTCAAGGCTGAGCCCACCCCACCCACCTCCATAGGCTTCTGGGGGCCCAGGACCCCAGGGGAGGAGCCCAGGCAGAGACTTGAGAGAGGGGCCCAGGGGTTCCCCCCCCCCGGGTCTGAGGGAGGAGCACCCCTCTCTGTACAAAGGACATCATGGTGGGATCTGACCTCAGGACCTGCCTTTAGCCCTCACACGTCAGTTTAAGGACAGGAACTGAGGCCTGAAGGCGACCATGCATAAGCAGGGGTGCTGGTCATCACCATCTCCAGATCACATTGGGGAATAACTAAGTAAACCCTTTCTCTCTGTGAGTCTTAACCTCCTTCTGAAAGACTGAGGGATCAGAAGCAAGGGGCCCCAGGGTCCTGTCCAGCTTCCAAAGGCCTCAGCTGGGCCAAGTGGTGATGCCGGGACAGACCGACTTGGGGCTCTGCTCCCAGCCCCCCAGGGATTCCGGGCCTGCTCCAGGACCCCCCAGAAGAACCAGAGGACAAGGGGAGATGGGGAGCCTGCGGCAGGAGCAGACACTGTCCCCGGCTCTGTGCTGGGACACCCCGCTCTGCTTCAGGCACATCACCCCTTGGCTTCTGCCCACTCTCAGGGACCCACCCCACTGATCTCGACCACCTGCTGGAAGACTCAGCAGTCCCCTGGCCCCCAGCACCCGGAGCTCACCCGGGCCCTGCTTCCTGCCTCTTCCGTGAACTCAGCACGCGGACAAGAAGGGCATCATTACTTCCCTCCACCCAAACTGCGCACAGTACACGTAGTACTGACCTGACGTCACCTCAGACGTTAGAAGAACAGCTTGGGGAAAGGTTCAGAGAAGAGTTCTGTGAGACGGTTTGTAATACCACTGATTGTAATACAACCGTCCTAAACACAATGTGTACACCACTGAACATCGGTGACCTCGGCAGCCCCCAGAGCACACAGGGAGAACCTGGCCGGCATCCAGGTGGGCTTGGAGACAGTGGTCGTGAGGGGCCAGGCCAGGCCGGCGCGCCGGGGCCTGCAAGAACGCGCCGTGAAGTCCATGGCCCCTTCCACTGTGGCCAAACGCCAGCATTACAGCATCAGCAACTGGTCAGCACCAAAAAATGCCCTTCCGGCAGCTTCCCGGGAGGGTGCTCCAGGCACTGTCCCACGTCCCTCGACAAACAAAACTCCAGCCACGCAAGGAGCCCGCATCCCCGTGCCAGGCTGGGAGCCCAGGAAGGCGGGTCTGCACTGCTGCTGTGGACGCGCACCCACCTGAGGGAGGGTAGTCGTGTCACCCCCCACTCCACGCCCTGACGAAGCTGAGCCAGAGTTTGCAGTCAGCACTGACCCCGTGGGACACCTTTTAGGTGATCATCCCTCTAACTGAAGAGCTTGGTTTTCAACCCGAAGCGAGAGACTTCACTCTGATGTACATCTAAGCAAGGTTAACAGGAAAGGCCGTTTCCTCTAAAAGAGAAGGAAACGCACCAGCAGCCCAGAGGGAGTCAACTCCAGTGACTGCAATTTGGAATAAGTTAGGGAGCTGGGCGTCGTTCCCCTCTGGGCCCTGTAGGAACGGGCAGGAGTTCCACCCCAGCGTACCCAGGAGGGGAGGGCAGGGCAGGGAGCCCGGGCTCCACAGTCCAGGACTGCCCTTCCAGGAGGCAGGTGAGCTGGAGGCCAGGGTCTCAGACCCCTTCTGGGTCACTTTTCACTTTAGAACTGCCAGCAAACACCGACTGCTCACCCATTGCTCTGCCTCAGCTCATCTGGGGCAGTGTGCAGCCCTGGCTGTCCCTGGTGTGCCCCAGCCCTTGCTGGGCTGGGCCCAGGTTCAGGACTCCACGGGGACGCTTTCTGCATCAATAAAGCCAGGTGGCTGAGGGAAGCATGACCCCACCCAGACAGCCCTAGGTTTAGAGAATCCAGCAGAAAAGGAGGTTTACGATTTCAAAGGGCTCCAGTTCTTACCGAGACTAAACAAGCAGCCACCCAGCCTAGACCGTGAGCCTCATGCGGGCAGGAAGCAGAACCCGGGATTCAGCATGGGTGGGCTCTCAAAATTATTGTTCCTGTTCAGTGTGAAGGCAAGGCGGCGGCCAGTCCTGGAGCCCGCCCATCACCCCCCCCCCCATTCCGGAGCACCCCATCCATTCTGTTCTCCCGGGTCTCAGAGAACGGCAGGTCCAGGAAGAAGGGGCAGGGGCAGGAGGAAGACCAGGGAGGGAGGGAAGGGGTTCCATCCTAGGGGAGCAAGCCCTGACTCCAGGTCACAGAGACCGGCTGATCACCCTCACCACCATGATGTGGCCACCTCCAGGAGGCGGAGGGGCCATTTTCACAAGTGACCCAAAGCCGAATGCCCCTCCCAGCTGCTGGCCATACACATGGTGGCGCCGACACAGCAGGCACCTGTCAGACAAGCACGTCACCCAACCGCAGACAGCGCGCAGAGCCAGGAGGGCTCCCACCACCCCACCCACTCCAGACTCCATCCCACAGTGCCGCACTGGGCACCCCACCGGCCCAGCCCACACCCAGCTTGCAGGCTGCCCCTGGCTGGCTGCCCTCCAGCAAGATATGACTGTCTGCCGGGCTTGGAGGACATCTGGTCACCTTGCCTTTGCAGTTTGAGGAAGCTGTGTCATCCTGGCTACATCCAGAGGTGACTCAGGCGGCTGCTGGGCTGATGGCAGGCTGAATGCCACACCACCCCGGCCGGCTGTGCCCTGGCCCCTCGCTCCCACCACCCAGCTTCTGGCCACACCTGCTCCCCTCACACCTCTGGTGGTCCTCCCGCCTCGGTTCCCCTACAGAATCCTGTCCATCTCATGCCGCCCAGGGCTTCAGTCAGCCCAACCTCCACGTCCAGACAGGATCGTCCCCTGGAAAACCTGACGCCCTACACCTGCCTCCTGTGCTGTGTCTCCAGCTCACGTAACGCCCTCCATGTTATTCACCCAGAAATCACCCCCACAGCCTCTCCTCTCCTTCCACACTCACTAGCTGACCCAGGCTACCTGGCCTCGGCCCGAGTCTCCCTGCTCCAGCCCTGCAGCACTGCCCCAGCTCAGGTCCCCAGCGTCTCCTATCTGGACTCTGATCTAGGTCCCCCAAGTGCAACTCCCACAGGCAGGAAGAGGGACCCCCTCAGCGTCTCTCTCGAGCACCCCCCCCCCACTCCCCTGGCCACCTGTTGCATTCCAGGCTTCCACCTCTGGCTTCCTAGAGGCCCCCACAATCTGCGCTGGGCTCCCACCCTTCCTCCCCATCGTCCCCTGCCCTCCACACCCCCAACTTTTGCCTCATAAGGAGGCCCCTCCTGCCCTCCGTATGGTAGGGGGTGCCCTCTCCCGAGCACACATCTGGGGCTGCACCAAGACCAGGTCCTGGATGGACAGCAGGGGACACTCAGCCCTACACTGCCGCACCCCCCCCCCCCCACTGCTGGCAGATACAAGGTTTGCTGCATAACAGATGTGTCAGCACTGCACTGAAGGGAGGAAGGGGCCTGGGGGGTAGCTTCCACCCCAACACCTCTCTGCCCCCCACGCCCAGGCACCCAGACATCAGCACAGAAAAGCAAGCAGGGTGCTGCACGAGACCCGGACTCCACTGCCACGGACCAGGCGAGGAAACCCTGGCTCGGTTCCCTCATCTCCAGTGGGGTGTGATTCCAAGGTTAATCCACACCTGCCCGGAAACGCAGCAGCTTTCAGATGATACTTGGGCCACTGCCACCGTGAGGAAGAGGAAGCACGACGACTGTGTGACTTATGAAAAGCAAAAGTAAATTCAGAGCAATGCATCTTCCACTAGCGGAGAGCAGGGCTGAGGTACTGTTTACAGCGCTGAGGGGCACGGATCGTTCCCAGCTGGCCGGGGCTCCAATTCCCGTGTGGACCGGACCGAAATCCAGAAAGTCCACTCCAGAAACCTTTAGACTCAGAAACAGCCAGGCTACAGGCAGGGCTTCTCCCAGGCTGCCCCAGATTGTAAACAAATGCTCCCACACCACACAGTCCCAGAGTGAACGCACACACAGCTGCCAACGACGAACGGCACCGAAAGCCACCACACTGGCTCACGGCAGCCTTGGGGCTGGAACACAGCAAGCCCTCCACTCAGTAGGACCCCAGCTCCCCACTGGCCTCGATTCAACTCCCATTTTAGCAACCACCTTGAAAGTGCATGACGCTGAACTTGGAAGAGGTCCCTTGAAGTCCAGCTGTGTTCAAGCACAGAGGCCGACATGCTCACTTCTGGGAGAAGCCTCGCTTGTGTTTTCAGTCAAGACATGCTTTATTTTGGAATAATGAGAGTCTAGCTTTAGGGTGTAAGGGCAGACCCCCTCTATGGAGCTCCAACTCGAACATTCCCACTGGGTTACCTGGAGAGGGAAGTGACTGTCAAGCACCTCAGCTACCCACAATGCAACAGGTGGCAGGTGTGCCCCACCCACCCACCCGCAAGCCCACCATTCACTTCCCAGACCCCTCCCACTGGCTGAGACTAATACTTCTGTAAAAGCTCCATTCCCCTGAACACGGGTTTGGAGTCAGGGCTCAACGGCCAGCACACACCATGTACAGCTGCACTTTATCAGGATACCTGTGTGGCAATCACAGTAACAGAAAAATCTTACCAATGCCAATAAAGTGATGGGGGGGCAGTTGGGCAGCCAGGCCACCAAACAGAAACCCACTAATTCTATCACCCTGTGTTGGGCATGCACCTGGCCAAAGAAGGTGCTGGCTGTGTGTTGGTCAACTGCTGAATGAACTGTTAGGCGGAAGATCCCATTTCTGCCTCGCTACCAGGACTGTGTGAAAGGTAAACAAGAGTGTAATCATTAACAAGACCAGAGCACGCAACTCCCAGCAACCACCACCGCCAGCTGCCCAGGATGCGGGCAGGTGTCTCGATGAAAAGACTCCACACCTGCGCTGAGTGACAGTCCTACCAGAGACAGGGCCAGGCGTTTGCTGCTCCTAGGAATCAACTACGCGTTTCCCGTCCCCTCCCCTCTGAGGCGCCAGAGAAGGTGTGGAAGCGGACGGTCCTGAACTCAGCAGCATCACATTCAAAGTCAGAAGAAACCCCATTCACAGATGAGAAAAATGAGACGCGCGGGCCACCGGCGTTGGGGGAAGTGACACCAGCGCCCCGTCCCCCTTCCCACCCAAAGCTTCCCGATCAAGGCCTCCCTTGGGGAACCCCTGGCAGGTCAGCTGCTCATAACGTGACCTCGGCCAGTGAGTCCCCCCCACCCCGGATCGGTATGGACCTGCCGCGGGCACAGTGGGAAGGGGCCGCAGGGCCGGCCGGACAGCACAGCGGGAGCGCCCAGGTACCTGAGGCCGAGTGGCCCTGCGCGACCACGCGCACCCTGCACGTGGCCGTTTATTTTCGCCCTAGCCTTCCCGCCTTGGAGTGGGTCTCCGGAGGGTAAAGGCAGACAGGTGGGTGGGGAGAGGGAGCTGGGACACGCGGGCAGCACCCCACCCCACCTTGTCCGGGCTCCAGCAAGGGGCGGGGGGTGCGCTCCCCGGCCGCGAGAAAGGAGGCGACCCCGGCCCGCGCGGCGCGCTCCGGCGGCACACCTGAGCGCAGGTGCGCGGGGCCGGACCGGACCGGGGACTCGGGGTCCCGCCCAACTTTGCCGAGGGTTCCACGCGGCCGTGACTCAGCGGAGCGCGGCCCCCACCGCGCCCCCGGCCCACCCCGCCGAGCCCTGGTGCCGCTCACCTTATGTCGAGCGGGGAGAGCGGGCGCGCGGCTGCTACTCGCGGGCACGCGCTCTCGCGCTCACTCTCGCGCTCCCCCTGGGCCGCCGCCTCCGCCGCGCGCTCCGGCTCCGACTTCGCGAAGAACAACAAGTCCCCACCGCCACCCGCCGCCAGCGCGCCCGCCCGCCCGGCTCCCCAGCATCTGACACCGCTTCCGGGATCGGCGTCGGGCACGTCACGCCGCCCCGCCCACCGCGCGCCGCCGCCCCGCCCACCCCGCCACCGCGCGCCCCATCGCCCCGCCCATCGCGCGACAACACCCCTCCTTCCCGAGGCCCCACCCCCTCGCAGGCCCTGCCCCGCCCCGCCCGCCCTCGGACCCGCGGGGTGACCGCGGAGTTCGCTTCTCTGGATCCCGCGGAGTCGGGACGATGGGAGCTGGTGGGGTGGCCCGAGGCTCCTTCAGAGCTCAGGGAGCCGCACCCGTGCTCACCTGTGCAGGGCCAGCAGAATGCATCTGTGCTGCTGCAGGTGTCTTAGTGCACCCCACGTGCTGGTGGCCCTTGTGCGCAGTGAGCCCCGCACGTGGCACAGGCATCCCGGTTGGTCATACCGAACCGGGATCACCCCCTTTCCCTCCTCGAGCGCGCCCTCCCTGGGCTCGGGGATGAGAGGGTGGGCTCTTCTCTGGACCCCATATGCATATTACCTGGGCGGGCCCCACTGCATCCCTCCAGTCTCATCAGAGCCTCGGGAGACTCTCCCATTCCCAAGGGTGGCCCCAGGACAATACTCAGAACATTACAACCAGGTCACAGGGTCAGGTGGCTTTACCACAAGAAGACATGGACACATACAGGGGCATGCAGAGTTCTCTGCCAGCTGCCAGGCTGCCCTGCTGAGAGGAAAGGGTGCCTAACAGCCCCTCCTGAGGACACCCCCATCTGTCTTTTGAGATCTCATTTTTGACCAACAAATGTGTAAACAGAACAAGTTCTCTTCTGTAGGAACGCCAACAGCATAATGTGACAAATGGCTTTGACACACAGCTTCAGTGTCCAGGGCTCTGAGACACCAGGGCCCCCAGGAACAGTCTCACCTAAAGCACCCCCCTCTCCATGGCGGCCATGGGGAGGCTCTGAGTGGTGCCTGGCCTCACATAAGGGCCCAGTCCTGGAGAGGGGTGCAGCCTCCTCCTGTCACAGATGGAGAACAAAGCTGGTGCAGTGACCAGTCCAAAGTCACAGGGCCTGGCCCACATCAGCAGTTGGATGGGAGGCCGAGCCCCTTGCTGGTGTTTGGACCCCTTCCAGATACAATGAGCTGCCTCCATGAGGCCGCACATCTGAGTTGTGAATAAAGAGGGAGGAAAACCCGCCAAGCCTCTGGGAGTGCCAGCAGACCTCCCATGGGCACAGCTGCCTCTACCTAAGTGTGTCCACGGTCTCAGGCGCCTTCCAGTGGATCTTGGGGAACAGACAGGAGAAAGTGCCAAGAAGTTTGTGGGTCTTCCGTGTGCAGTTAGCCTGGCAGCATGGCTCGGTATTTAGGGAGCAGCCGCGGCTTCTTGCTGCGGAGGACAGGGGCTTCCTTTCGAGAGCGAGCTTCGGGCTCGTTGGGCTCACGCCACTGTGGGCCCACCAGGTGCCCAGGGGTTTGCTGCCGACAAACTGACAAATGAAACAGCAGCAGTAGCTACACCATCCCATCTCCCCGGTAGGTTTTCAGTGTGATCTTCCCCCTGCGACTGGAAGCGTGGTCCCCTTTCTCCTGCCAAACCCTCTGTCATCAGACGCAGAGCTCTCGCTGCCCCCTTTGTGGCCCCTCTCTCAGACTCCGCAGTGGTCTGGTATAATTTAGTTTCTCAATAGTGTCCTCATTTCCCTAACTCGATTGCAGTCTTTTCACACTAACTTTTGGTTAGAGTGCGGTCTAACTATTCTCCTTAACTCCTTGAAAACAGGTCATCGAGAGGTAGGAATTAGGCAGAAGTGGGAGATGCTGGTCACACTTACAGTGACCTAGGGGAGGGGGTCTCTTCCTGTCACCTCTCTGAGTCTTAGTCTCCTCAACTTTAAAATGGGCTTAATAAAATAGAATAAATGTGGAGTCTCATAAAGTATGTTGGGGCAACATGGTAATCATTTAGAAAAAGATGAAGTTGGGCCCACAGTTTATCCACACCATACAGCAGTATTATACATTTCAAGTTAGATCAAAGATTTAACATTCTTAAAAAGAAACCATTAAATGACGAAAACATTCCGCAAAAGGATAGCAGTGAGGGCTGCACAATAACGTAAGTATGCTTACTGTCACTGAACTACACACTTAAAAATGGTTAAAATGGTAAACTTCATGTTATGTATATTTTACCACAAAAATAAATTTTAAAGAAACCATTAAAATAATTGAAGAAAACGTAAGTGACTTCCTTCAAAACTTTGAGAGGGAAAAGATTTTTTCTAATCATAAGTAAAAATCCAGACACCATAAACAAAGAAAAAAAAGAAACTTAAGGCAAAAATCACCATAAGCCAAGTCAGAACACAAAGTATATACTCGGAAAAAATATTTGCAACCCACACCACAGAAGATTACCTCCCTAACACGCAAAGGGCTCCTGGAAATGTAAAAAGGAAAGACAAATAAGAAGAAGCAAAAACTGTGAATAGATGGCTCACAGGAAGAGGAATCTAAATGACAAACATAGGGAAAGATGTTCATAACAAAGAGAAATGCACATTAAAATGCCATTGCAATGCCATTTCTCATCTATGAGAATCCAAGAATCAGACCACATCCTGTGATGGCAAGGCTTGGGGAACAGGCACTCACACACACTGCTGGGCCGGGGGGCGGGCAGAGGGGCATGAGCAGCTTCTTCCATACTTATGTTACTTACCTTACTTGTCCTCAGACCCAGGAATCCCACGGCTGGAAATCGGTGCCACAGACACTCCTGTTCATGTGAGAAAATTGGGGATATACGAGGCTTATCGTCGTGGCATCAGCTGTAATAAAAAGTCAGAAACCACTGAGCTGTCATTGTTAAGGACCAAGCTAAATACAGTGCAGGACAGAAACATTTTAAGAAATCAAAACAACAAAGACCAAAAAAAAGTGAAAAGAAAAATAATAAGTAAACTGGGACACCGTGGGTGTGGTGGAGTACTATGCAGCCGTGAATAAGGAACGCAGCCGATTTTTCCTGTACACAGACAAGGAAGGCTTTGCTGCGCTGTAAATGAAAAGGCAAGGTTGTATAAGGTGCTCCTTTAGTAAGGAAGGGACGGAGATAGAAACGTGTATTTGTGTTTGTCTTGACCTGCAAGAGGAAGGTAAACAAGCTGGGAGGTAAACAAGCTGATAAAAAAGGGTTGCCTTTGGTGGGTGGGGTTGGGAGAGAGATGAGACTTCTCTGTGTAAACCTCTTTATGTTGTTTTGCTTTGACTGCTGGACTGTGTAAGTGTATTACCTGTTCAAAACTATAAAGTTAAGTTAAAAATGAAATAAAATAAAAGGAACCACGCAGGACTGTTGTGAGGATTCAGTTTCAAAACAGCCGTGAAGACCTCCACGCGGTGCCTGGCCGGCCTTGATAAATGGCCCCCTTTATTACAGCTTTATGGCAGCGGCAGCTGTGGTTCTGCCCGATAAGCTCCCCTCTTCACTAGGGAGAGTCCTGTGGCGGGCAGGGCCTGAAACTGGGGTAGACCGGGATCTGCCTGCCCTACCACACAGCTGTGCAGGGCTGCTTCCTGGGGAGGGGCCTGGGGCATGCTGTGAGGGGCAGGGCCCCTCCCTCTCTCCTGAGAGGTGGAGGTGGGCAGTGCCCTGGGTGGACTAAGGTGGCCCTGGCCGAGGTCCAGGGAAAGAGGGGGACGCTGAGGCTCTGAGTTCAATTACAATGCAGGGAAGGAGAGACACAGGGACTAGCTCTAGCCCTGAGGGGGCAGCTGGTCTCCCTGAAGAAGCCCCCGGCAGTCACTACCCAAGGGCCCCCACAAAAACCCCCAGGTTTGGGGGGTTGGAACCTTGGACAGGCCAGACTTGGGGACATCCTGCCACACGCTCCCCCATGGGCAGGCAAGAACAGCTGTCTAGGAGCTGAGGGGGCCAGCCCATGCACCCCACGCCCCGCAAGGGTCAGCCTGCAGACGGATGTTTGCTGACCATAGAACAGATGACTTGTGTTCTGCTCTGCCTGTCCCTTGTCCAGCTCTGCCCATGCCCACCCTTTGAGGATAAGGAACAAGCCTTGGAGGGACAAGCACTTGCCCAGGCGAGTGGCACATGCTGGCTGAGCAGAGGCGGGCCACACCTCCGCCTGGACAGTGCCCTGGAGTGTGGGTGTCCAGCCCGGTACCCTGCAGCCAGGGCCCTGCAGGCTGGGGCCTCTGCCAGGAAGCAGCTGATGGCCACGGTGGGGGTTTTCAGGGGATGGTGGGAGCCCCTGTCTGCTTGCCCCCACCTGGCTTCTGGGGTGAAGGAGATGGTCGACTTGGGGAGCAGCCAGGCATGAAAGCACCGGTCTGGAAATGGTCTTTCTTCCTCCAGCAGAGGGGAAAGGGGCCCCTCCACATGTAAAATCTGGGAAAGGGGCAGGGGCCCCGCAGAGGGAGGAAGCAGAATGGGGCTTCCAAAGCACCCTCTGCCCTTGGCCAGCCTGTGGCCCTGGGTGGGCCAGGGCCCATCTCTGAGCCTGCCTCTGCATCCCTCTGCCGGAAAGAGGGTTGACTGACGATCAGACGGGGAAGCTGCCAAACGAAAAGGCTGTCATTGTCACAGTCATCATTACTGTACTTTTTATTATTAAGACAGTTGATTTCTGTTCACAATTGGAGAGCAATTCGGTCAAGATTCCTGAAGAAAATGCTTCTCCTCACCCCTCCCTTATTCCCAGGATGGCAGCCATGTCCTCTCTGTGAAGCACACCCCCAGGCAAAGTCCCTGCTGCTCCAGTTAATATGTACAGTCCATCAGCTGCCAGCAGGCCTGCTGGAGAGGGCACGTCTGCAGCCGCCACCCCAACCTGGGGCCATAGCCCGCATATTACATGACTGCAACGTGAGAGCTTGGTTCCATTTTCCAGGTGGGCACCTGAGACCCAGGTAATTGCGCAAGGCCACCAGTGTCCCACTCAGACACTCATTGCTTTCTCTAAGTGCCTGTGACCAAACTCCTGTGAATTACAGAGGAGGTGGGTCAGCTGGGGAGCCCAAACCATCCCCCTCCACCTGGACAGCTCACCAGGGGCCTCTGGGGCGGGGTAGACGTGTATTCTGCACATAAACACGCCATTCTTGCCTATGGAGCTTAGAGACGGTCTAGGGCTGTGGTTATCATCCAGGGGTGACTTGTCCCCCAAGGAACATTTGGCAAAGTCTGGAAACATTCTTGATTGTCACAACTTGGGGCAGGGATTGCTCCTGGCATCTAGTGGGTGGAGGCCAGGGATGCTGGTAGACATCCCACAGAGCACAGGACGGCCCATAAAACACAGAGTCACCCAACACAGAATGTGAGTGGTGCTGTGCTTGCGAAACTGCTCTCAGGAAATGCAAGTCACGACGTCACAGCCGCCTTCCCCCCACCCCAAACAGCAACAATGATATTAGTAGCTGTCAATTTTGTGAATTTTGAATTGCTTCTGTGCGCCGGACACTGGGTGAGGTACTTAGCATGCACTCATTACAATCATCTGAAGACGCCAGCAAGACAGCACTGTCACCTCCAAGGTAAGGAGGATGAGAGAACCAGGATGGCCTGGCGATTTGTCTGCAGGTGACATCGGGTTCAAGGGAATGGCTGTGCACAGGTATCTTTTCTGGTCTTAGTTGTAATCTCCCCAAACCGAAACAACCCACATGTCCACCAGCTTGTGGGCGTGGCTTGTTACCGGATATTTGTGGTCTGTTGCAGGCCAATAGCCAAGTCACCATGCTGTTATGACTGTAGTGCGCTGTTTTCCAGAGATGGCTGTCACAGTGTTATCCACCAAGAGGTCGAGTGTGTGTGGCCGTGAACTTGGCCAGATCTTTATGACAGCCTTGGCCAACAGAGGACAGCAGAAGTGCCATCAGGTGCCATCAAGGCTAGGTCATGAAAGGAATGGGTTGGTTTTTCCAAACACCAACTGGGTGTCCTACAATTCAGTCCAATTCTGCCACTAACCCAAGCGTCTGCACAGTCCCCACAGGTCAAGGGCTCAGTCCCCCAAGACAGTTCCCACAACTTCAGGTGCCATCTCAGGTCCTGGAGCCCAGGTTACCAGCACTTCTGCCTGTCTAAGTACAAACTCGAGCGTTTCCGTGATCCCCCATCTCAGGCTCAATAACTCACTAGAACAAATCACAGAACTCAGGGAAGCGTGGACTTAGGGTACAAGTCAACAATCTGCAGGTGGAAGAGATGCTAGAACAAGGCAAAGGTGTAGAGGGACACAGAACTTTATGTCCCCCCACCCCACCCCTGGGGAACCACCCTTCCAGCACCTCCGTGTGTTCACCAACCGGAAGCTCTTTGAAGGTCTTGTTCAAGAGTTTTCATCCCAGTGTTATTACATGGGCATGACTGATTTAAGCCGCTGGCCACTGGTGATGAACTCAATCTCCAGCCACCTCCCCTCCAGGTCTGCACGTGGGACTGAAAGTTCCAACCCTCTAATCATGGTTAGGTCCTCCGGTGACAGGCCCCCAACCTGGAGCTCCCTGGAGGCCCCCTCCCCAGCCACCTTGTCAGCAGAACCTCAGGCATGGGTGGGAGGCACTCAATCTGGAAACGTGCTCCCATCACCCTCATCGCTCAGGAAATGCCCAGGGTTTTAGGAGCTCTGTGCCAGGAACCAGGACAAAGACCAGATACCTCTGTGTTGTTGTGTTGTACTGCACGACAACGCAGATTCTGCCTGGCTCTGTCCCTCAGCCTCCTGCTCTGGGAACCCAGTGCTATGCTGTGAGGAAGTCCAAGTGACACGCTGGTGGCCCTGCTATGGCCCCTGCACGGCTAGCACAGCCTCCAGCCCCAGCCACCACCCATCTGCAACTGTGTGCTAGACCCCACAGGAGTCGCCCAGCTGACCTGTCAACCCTGGGCCATGACAGGTCACAGCACAGGACCTCTGTGAATAATGGAGCTTGTAAACAACTGATATATGTCAAATGACTTGATGTTAGATCTCTGCAAATCGGACACTCCTCTCTCTCCACTGGCCTTTCCTCAGCCTGAGACTCATCTAGACCAATCCCACCTGGGAAAAGTTGCCCCTGACCACAGTTTCTGAGCCAAAAGTCAGGACACTGATGTAGTGTGAGTGGGTGGTGGCAATTCTCAGTGAAAAACACTGACTGGGAACCACGAGTAGGACCTGGGTTGGATTTCTGGGATATTTATTTATTTACTTTTAAGGCAAGTGCATGAGGATATTTTTCTAATTTCAAACATAGTATACGCTCTTTGCAGGAAACCTGAACAAGCTAAAACAAGGAAACAAAATCCTCTGTAGCAGCCCCATCCCTTCCCCACAACAGTGTTGGGGACATTTTGATCGTGTGTAGGGACAGTGAGACAGAAGAGGTAAAATCAGGTCGTCCCAGTGCCCTACCCGAGAGCTGCTTGCCTGAGCCTAACTGAACAGAAAGGGAAACTGAGGCCCAAGGGGTTTGGCCCCACCGTGGGGGCACAGGTGTCAGTGGGAGGGAATGTCTCCCACCCAGTCAGCTTGTGCCCAGCACATCCCAGGCCTGGAAGTCCTGTCTTGGAGGGAGCGAGCCACAGTTTTTCCCACAGCAGCACACCTGGGGGGCAGGTGAGGTGCTGGCGCCCTAATCCTGCTTCCTGAGCTTCACATCTCCAAACATTTGGGGTGCGGGTCGTCGAAAACTGGAGGACTCAGGGCCTCTTGGGGTCAGAGACCTTAGGTCCACCCCCTGCGAAGCAGTCTTCCTGCTCTCGCTTGCTCCCTTCCCGTGATGGGGGACTCATTTCCTCGTGAGCCGGCCTGGTCTATTTTCAGACAATTGTTGGAAAGCACTTCCCCGCCTCCAGCCAGAGGCTGCCTTGCTGGAGCTTCCGTTCAGCCGCCAGGGTCCTGGGCACTGGCCCATGAGAAGTCATTGTCCCCTCCCCCTGCTCTGGCCGGGAGCCTCAGCACAGTGGCATCTCCTGGGCAGATTCCAGTGGTGACACCGCACCTCCCCTCCCCCCCAATGCTCATCAACAGAGGAAATTCTAGAAACTTCCATTTGAATGTAGATGGGTCTCCACGTTCCCGCCCAGGAAGGGGCATCTGAGTCCTGATAACTGCTGACTCACTGCTTTGAAACTGTCACTGAGCTGATGTGGGGCTTCCAGCACGGGTGAAGCAGTTACTAAATTTAGGGGACGAGGTAGTTGGGAGATGACCAGCCGCACAAGGCACCCTGCGGTTGTTCCCCCAGAGTCCCCCACCTTACCCCCACTCCCCCCAGTGCTGGGAAGTGCCAGGCCTGGGCTGGGCAGGGACACCTGACCCGCGCAGGGAGGCCTGGGCCCAGGCCACGCAGGTGGGAGCAGCTGCTTCCTGGCCCAGAAGCCGTTAGACCCAAGCAGCTGCAGACCTGCCACGTCACCCATCTCCCCTTGGGGGCCTGGGGCAAGTCCTTGCTCACTCTGTCCCACCCTGCTGGCTGCTCCAGTCTGCTCTCTACTGCAGGAACTCCCTCCTTCCACCAGCAGTGAGGGGGAGCCCACCACACAGTCAGTAGGCCAAGGTGGGGGGGAAGGTTCTCACTGTGGCTGGGGGGTCACAGCAAAGACGACCAGGGACGGTGGGGGTCCGAGGCCTGATACTCCCCTCCACGCCGGACCGAGGACCTAGTTCCTAACAATTATGGCTCCTGTATGGGACCTTCCGGGCTGAAGGCTTCACACTCATCCTTCCCTCATCCCGCCCACATCTACTGAGTGTGGCAGGGCCTCTGGGCCCAGCAGGCGACGGGCAGACCAGGTACGGCTGGTGGCTCACTGGTGGCTTACGTTGGGCAGGGAGGCAGGCTGTAAAGAAAGAGACAAATAAGGGAGTAACAGGATCCCAGGGGTGGCAGTGTTCTAAAAGAAGGTGTCCAGTGGGGGCTGGGGCCGTGGTTACGGGGACAGGGCAAGAGGAAGGCCAGGCAGGGCGAAGGGGCCATGGGAGTGCCTGAGGGTCCTGACACAGGAACAGCATGAGGACAGGCCCTGAGATGAGCAAAATGCAGGTTCCAGAAACTGCAACAAGACCATGGTGCTGGGACAGGACAGCGAGAGGAAGGGAGGCAGGTCCCAGGCCTAGGGTCCTTGGTGCAGAGCTGCAAGCACCCACACGGACCCTCAGGATGGACCTTATTTGGAAATCGGGTCTTTGTACATCATAAGGATTGAGGTTGTCCTGGATTAGAGTGGGCCTACCTCCAATGACAAGGGTCCTTATGAGAGCCGGAAAAGGAGACACACACACCGAAGGGAGATGGCCCTGTGACAATGATGGAGGCAGGAAAGACAGTTCCCTAGAGCCTCTGCAGGGAGTGCCCTGCAACACCTCGTCTCAAGCTGAATCAGGCCACCTGGCCTGGGGTGCGGTACAGCCACCCCAGGGAGCTCACACAGGAGGCGTCTGGGGGAGCCTTGGTGTCCCCCACGAACTGCAGCTACTGAGGCCCCTCGCTGCCCTTCCTCCTTCCTGGGCTGGCTAGGCTGACCCCTCAGGGGAAGCAGTCCTCCAGAGCTGCTAGCGAAGTGTCCATCTGACCCCACGCCCTCTGACTGCCATACCCAGACCCAAGCATCCAGGCTTCTCTGGGCTTTGCTCTGCCAGCTGGTCCTAGGGAGGCACTGCCCCTGAGCACAGCAAATGTCAATGACAGAGGGGCCAGCAGACAAGAATCCACTGCCTGCTGGGGTGGGGCAGCCTGAGGGCTTCACGGAGGATGGGACGTAGCTGGGAGGCTGGGCTTTGAAGGATGAGGAGGAGATTGTCCAGTGAGAAAGAGCAGAGAAAGCCAGCCAAGGAGGGGCCAGCACAGGCAGAGCACCGGCCGCCGCACTGCCTGACTTGTCCTGGGCAGGGGAGGCTGGGACCTCAGCGGCCGGCCGTGGGAGGGAAGATCCCGTGACAGCCCCACCGGACAAGTGCACTCTTCTTCTTTTCCTAGTGGAAACAATTCACATAATTGCGATACTGAAACAGAGTGAATGGATGGCATGCATGGCCCACCCTCCCCGTCACCTCGGGAACCACTGGGTGTATTTCTTTCCAGAATTTGTTTACTTTTAGATAGAGGCGGTCACTTTCTACACACTAGTCCATAGCGAGCTTTTCTGCTGGCCGTGGACTGTGTTGCTCCATCACGGAAAAGTTGTTTGGTCCTTTTGCAGCAGCTTCTGAGAAGAGCGCTGACGGGATGCCCCGTGGCTACACTGACAGTCCAGGTTGCTGCACACCTGACTTTGGCCATTACCAGCCAGCAGACACAGCTGGTCCAGCGCATGGACAATGAGCACTTTTTGTGAGTTCTCATCTGATCTCCGCCCCGTTCCCTCTGCTCCCTCCAAAGCTCAGCTTCCCCCCACTGCCAGCAGTCACTCAACACGATGTTTCACAGCTTTAACCCATGCCCAGTGCCGTTTACCTATGCCAGCTGCCTTTCTGCAGCGCGTGATCTGTTAGGAATGTGCTATGTCTTTACCTGCATCCGTCTCCTTTCACGCGGGCTTCAGCTGTTAGGGAGCCCTCAGGGCTTCCCCACAAGGAGGTCACCCAGCAAGTGGCCAGGCTGCAGGCAGGGCTGTTGCTCTCAGTTCCTTGTTCCTGGTGGGGAGGTGGACTACAGCCAGAAGCCCCAGGACTGCTGAGAAGCTCTAGGATGGGTGGGACCCTTAGCACAGGAGGGCATGAGCGTCTCCGTGAGCATGGAGCCCCCGGCCTCTGCATCGGGAGCCTTGGTGACTATGACAATGACCCACTGTGCAGGCCAGGACGCCGAGTCTCTGATTAGGGCCTGGCCTCCATGCCCCGAGGACGGGCTGGAGTTGGCAGGCCCCTCCTGCTCTTCTGCACTGTGCCCACTCCTGGTCCCTGGGCTCCCTCCTAGCCTCCCACCTTAGGGACCCCAGAACCTGCCCTTTGACCCATAAATGGGAGAGCAGGACTCTGGAGGACCAGCACGTGTGTATTTGAACCCCGATGCCACCCTTCCTAGCCGTGTTTCCTTGGGCACGTCACTAAATCACGTCATCCTCACCTGCAGAAAGAGGGTGACAGCTGCCTCCTCTCTGGATAGACACAAGCGGCAGCGAGGCCCCGCCGACCTCCCGTCGCCAGAGGGCGCTGCAGGCACCGCGCAGGCGACGTGGCCCATTTCACCGCTCCGCCCGCCCTCCTCTCGCTGCGCTGTTTTGCTTCCGGTTATCCCGGAAGTCGGGTCTCTGAGGTCGGTTTCCGGTTCCGGGGCGGCCGGGGTGGTGGTGGGGCGCTGGGTACCGTGGGCCACTTGTAGGAGATCGGCGGCAGCCGGCGAGATCGGCTCTCCCGGCGGATCCGAGGCGGCGCTCACGCAGCCCGTCCGGACTCGCTCCGTCCGGCGGGGCCCGTTCGCCCCCAGGCCCCGAGCGTCAGAGGAACGAATGAATGAGCGCGCAAGTGGAATGAGCCTCGGCGCTGGTCCTCTCCCGGTGACGCGTCCGCAGCGAGGAGCGGCGAGGGGAAGGGGCCGGAATGAACCGAGCCAAGCCCACCACCGTGCGCAGGCCCAGCGCTGCGGCCAAGCCGTCAGGTGCGCGGCTCCCGCCTGCGGCGGGCGGCGGGGGCGTAGTTGCTCCCCGGCCACCGTTTTTCCGGAATCGGGGTCGCCTGGCCCTCGGTCCGGGGCGGCTCTCTGGGTCCCAGGGAGAGTTGGGGCCGCTGTGGCTGCCTCCAGGACACTGCTGGGCTCGTCCTGCATCCCAGGCAGTAAAGCAGCTGAAGGAGCTCCCGGGCCCGGAGGCGGCGGCCGCACCGGCGCAGTGGTGTCCGGGCAGGCGAGCCCGCCGGCCTCTCGCTAGCTGAGCTCCCTGTGCCTTGTTTTCCTCTGTAAAGGGAGAGGAACGATGCCCCTCTCAGACGTTGAAGATGCAGCAAACACGCGCATCAGACATGGCCTGGCTTGTAGTGAACATGGTGTGCGTGACTGTCAGCATCGCCGTGACTGTCACACTAGTCCCAGCTCTGCTGTGGACGTGCTGGGGGACTTGTTTCTGCTCCTCTGAAACAGCGGGAGGTTGGATTCACCTCAACCGACATGTAAAGGTGCACATTTCTCACCTCCCTCCTCTGCAGGGCACCCTCCACCAGGAGACTTCATAGCTCTGGGCTCAAAGGGTCAGGCCAATGACTCGAAAACGGCGTCGACCCTGCTGAAGCCCGCCCCTTCCGGCCTGCCTTCCGAGCGCAAGCGGGACGCTGCGGCCGCTCTGGCCGGTGCCTCGGCTCTGACTGGCCTCACCAAACGCCCCAAACTCTCCTCTACACCCCCTCTGAGTGCCCTGGGGCGCCTGGCTGAGGCTGCAGTGGCAGAAAAACGCGCTATCTCTCCCTCGATTAAAGAACCATCTGTGGTCCCAATTGAAGGTAAGGTTGGTCCCTGGACTTCCCAGAGAATGTTTCCCACACCTTGTCAGCCCAGCAGGGCTGCAGTGAAGGCCCATTCCAGGCTTCGTGCTGTAAGGCTAGCAGGTTCTTGGAGAATGGAGAACAGGGGTCATCTGCGAGTTCTTCACTGTGCTCCTCGCACAGGGGACTTTACCCCACGTGTGCTTCCAAATTCTGGGACAGGGATGAGGAACGTGACCGGGGCAAGAGCAGAGGGCAGGGACTGGGTCTGGGGCCCAAATGTGCTGCTGCTGCGTGGCAGGAGCAGGCGTGGACGTTGGGCGCGTCACGGCTCCGGCCTCAGTGGCCTTCTCTGGGAGGCTGGCTCCTTAAAGTTGAGCAGACCAAGCACATGGCAGTGCGTCATCACTGGGACGTGTTGTACCATTGGGTTGTCTCCCCTTTGGGGAGGAGCTGCTGTGAGAGTCGATGCAGATGGCCAGCAGCTGTACCCCGGGAATGGGCTGGTTCCTCTGGTTCAGTTGTCCGTCGGACGTGTTTGTTGGCCCCTCCTTTGTGGCAGACTGTTCTGAGCACAGGATACGCGGTGCCGAGGTTGACCGGGTGCTGTTCGCTCGGGCTGTGTGTCCTAGTGAGCTCCTCTCTACCTGGGATGAGGAGGTTTGCTTTCCTTTTTCCTTTCACCCCAGACACAAACAACGAAAAGTTTACCACCCTCGTTTTTTTCCTTTAGCCAAAAAGGTATTAATACAACATTAAAGGAAAATCTGAAACGTACCTTGATCCTGTTGTTTACATGAAGCTTCTGGTTCTGCACACGTCTGAAACTGCCTCTGCTTCTCTGCCTCCTTCACATTGATTATTTCTGGTGACCCCATGATGTCCTATAGATCAGATCTGTTAGGTATGTAGCCGGTCCCAGGTGTTCAGGAATAGGTACTTAGCTGACAGCTTTGGGAGAGAGAAGGCTCATCAGGAAGTTGTAACGTGACATTGGCCTTGAAGGATTGATTAGATTTTCAGAGGCAGTCAGGGATGTTGGAGCAGAAACCACTAAACAGAGGCCTGTGTCCTGGAGGTGGAACTGTGCTCAGGGCACCGGCTCGTGGAGGCAGCACGCAGAGCAGTGGCGACAGCACTGGGAGCCCTGAGGGCGTGCAGAGTCGAGGATACAGCTGGGACTGTGCTTTGGGAATGAGTCCAGCGGCAGCTGCCTCCAACCATGACCTTCGATTCAGGGGCCTTAACCTGTGCGGCCAGTGCTGATGAAGACTGAGCCCTTACGGGGCTGAGGTCCAACTCAGGCCACAGCTCTTTGAGTTACTACCTGTGCTTGTTATTCCTTCCGTAAAAGGTGGTTTTGAAAATTAAATAAAATATGGTTATTAAAAACATTCTGAATGATAACATACTTCACAAACATCTTTAGAAAGCAAAAGGCTGTTTATCATGTTTGGCATTTGGAATGTCTTCAAGGCAGGATCTGCCGTAATTCTAGTCCATCCGTCCGTCTGTCCCGCGCATTTGTCTTTTCTTCCTGGCATCTGGAAAGCATTCAGTGACTGTTTCTGGGTGTCCTTGGTGCAGTGAAGTTAGAAATCAGTAACAATACCTCCCTCCACATGTTTGGATATTGAGAAGCATAGTCTCAAAAAACTCTTGGGTCAGAGGAGATAAAATGAAAATTAGAAAATGTCCAAAACTGAACAGAAATAAGTGCCATGTAAAGGGCATGTGAGACAGAGCCGAGGCACTTCTGAGAGGGCCTTAGAGAAGCATGTGCTGGCTGGTAACTAGGGGAGGCCGATGACCAAGTAGCCAGATGAAGTAAGACAGCAAATGCATGAAACCCAAAGAAAGTGCAAGGAAGGAATATTAGAGGAGAGTAGAGGGTGAGAGCATCCTCTATCTAGAGGGTCAGAGGCCAGGACCAAAGGGGGCCCTTTGCAAGGACTGTTGAAACAGAAGAGCCTCTGGGGCTAGGTCCAGAAAGAGGGAAGGCAGGATAAACGTGTTAGGAAGAGACGACCAAAGAAGCAGTGCAGCTGAAGGGAAAAGTCAGCCATGAACAGCATTGTGCCAATTAATTTGAAAACTTAGGAAAAAATAAATGTGTTGTGGGACCAGGTAACTCTGGGTAGCCGTGCGGGACGCAGCAACGGGGGCCTGGAGGTGGCAGGGCACCCGGGGCCATAGGGCTCTACCTGTGCGTGGCCACCATGGCCTTCATCATTGGTGTGAACTGGGCACACCGGCGGTGGCTGGCACTGCTGTAGCACCGCCGTGGAGGCAGCCAGCTGTGGCACAGCCCTGAGACCCTCACTTGCTGTGCTGGTGGCTGCCCCGTTGTCCTAGGGCTCGGGGGCGGGGTGGGACCCTGATGGGCAGTCTCTGCTTGTGACTGACGGGCCATGTGTACCGGTAGTTCCACCCCCAGTGCTGCTGGACGAGATTGAGGCTGCCGAGTTGGAGGGCAATGATGACAGGATCGAGGGGGTGCTGTGTGGGGCCGTGAAGCAGCTGAAAGTCACCCGGGCCAAGCCAGACAGCACCCTGTACCTGAGCCTCATGTACCTGGCCAAAATCAAGCCCAACATCTTTGCCACGGAAGGTGTCATCGAGGTGAGGGCTGGGCGTCCCCTCCTCTGTCCTGGGAAGGGATGAGCAGAGCCGGATAGTCCTCCGGCCTGTGTCCCTGTCCCTCTCCCTGGCCTCCCCTGCGACATGCGCTGTCCCTTGCAGGCTCTGTGCAGCCTCCTGCGGCGGGACGCCTCCATCAACTTCAAGGCCAAGGGGAACAGCCTGGTGTCCGTGCTGGCCTGTAACCTCCTCATGGCCGCGTACGAGGAGGACGAGAACTGGCCCGAGATCTTCGTCAAGGTGAGTCTGCCTCCCTGGGGGGGGGGCCTGTGGGACCCTGGGAGGGAAAGACGCAAACGGTGCGTTCTCTCGGGGCTGTCTGCCTGGTGGCCCTGCACATCCTGTCGCCTGCACTGGCCGCTGGGGGCTTCCTGGGAGTCCCTCCAGGCAACTGGGAGTGTTCAGGGCTCCTTACCACAGCCCAGCGGGAAGCAGGCCCCAGCCCTCGAGCACCGGGGCAGGCAGAAGCGAGCTGCCTGCAGGGCCTGGAGGTCGGCTTCCTCACGGCAGGTGTACATAGAGGACTCCTTGGGGGAGAGGATCTGGGTGGACAGCCCGCACTGCAAGACGTTCGTGGACAACATCCAGACGGCGTTTCACACCAAAATGCCCCCCAAGAGCGTGCTCCTGCAGGGGGAGGCGGCGCGCAGCGGAGGGGACCTCAGTGCTGGTGAGAGGAGCCAGCCGGGTGGGGCGGGACGGGAGTCTGCAGCAAGACGGGAGGCCTGGGTCACCTCCCGCCACAGAGCCCAAGTGGGGGAGCGGTGCCCACGGGACGGCCGGGTGCATGTGTCCACGAGTCCCCCGCTCTGCAGGGAGCAGCCCTCACCCTTCCCTCACTGAGGAGGACGACAGCCAGACAGAGCTCCTGATTGCTGAGGAGAAGCTGAGCCCCGAGCAGGAGGGCCAGCTCATGCCCAGGTTGGCACCGGCGAGGCTCCCTCCGGCGGGCGTGGCCCGTGGCTGGGAGGCGGGGGTGGGCCCCCGGGGAGGGCCTGCCTTCCTGCTCCGTCCTCCTCCATCCTTCCCTGGCCTAGGTATGAAGACCTCGCAGACAGCGTGGAGGAGTATGTGCTGGACATGCTCCGGGACCAGCTCAACCGGCGCCAGCCCATCGACAACGTGTCGCGGAACCTGCTGCGGCTGCTCACATCCACCTGCGGGTACAAGGAAGTGCGGCTGATGGCTGTGCAGAGGCTGGAGATGTGGCTACAGAACCCCAAGGTGAGGGCGTGGGACACAGGGTGAGGATGCATGGGGCTCCAAGGGGAGGGTGTGTGGAACCCCAAGATGAGGGCGTACAGAACCCCAGGGTGAGGGCGCGTGGAACCCCAAGATGAGGGCGTACAGAACCCCAGGGCGAGGGCGCGTGGAACCCCAAGATGAGGGCGTACAGAACCCCAGGGCGAGGGCGCGTGGAACCCCAAGATGTGGGCGTACAGAACCCCAGGGCCAGGAAGTGTGGAACCCCAAGGTGAGGGCATATGGAACCCCAGCGCGAGGGCGCGTGGAACCCCAAAGTGAGGGCATGTGGAACCCCAGGGCGAGGGCAGGGCATGCCGGGACGAGGGTGCAGGGCCCGCCTGTGGCCCGTCTGAGAGCTGCTCGGTCCCTGCAGCTGACGCGGCCAGCCCAGGACCTGCTCATGTCCGTGTGCATGAACTGCAGCACGCACAGCGCCGAGGACATGGACGTCGTCTCCCACCTGATCAAGATCCGCCTCAAGCCCAAGGTGCTGCTCAACCACTACATGCTGTGTGTCAGGTGCGGTGGGCAGGGTGCAGGGTGGGGGTGGCTGTGGGCGGCCCAGACTGTGCTGGGTCCCATTTGCATGGCTCGTGTGCAGGGAGCTGCTGAATGCCCACAAGGACAACCTGGGCACCACCATCAAGTTCGTCATCTTCAACGAGCTGTCCAACGCCCGGAACCCGAACAACATGCAGGTCCTGTACACCGTCCTGCAGCACAGCTCGGAGCTGGCGCCCAAGGTGGGCTCTGCGGGCAGCGCCGGCGCTGGGCGGGCTCCGGCCTGCAGTGCCCGCCTGCAGTCAGCTTGCAGAGGCACGCGTGACGGTGGCTGCGCTGCCCGCTGTGTGGGGGGAGGCGCTTGGGGGGCTGTGCCAGTGAGCTCCAAGCACCACGCCTGCCGTGCAGTCGGTCCCAGGGCTGTCTGCAGGCTTCTGTGTTGCCCTCCTGGCGCTGCCGCTGCGCCTGGCCATGAGTCCCTTGTCCCCGGCGTCCCTTCTGAAGAGAGCTGAGAACAGCAGCCCGTTGTTACCACAAGCCAGGCTTTGAAATGGCTCGGGTGTGTGAAATGTCGTGTCCACACAGTGCCAGCCCTCGCAGTCAGCCCTGTCGCTTGTAGCACCCGTTAAGGGAAAGTCGTGGTTCAGTCGTCCGGGTGGAGGTTGGGGTGTGGCAGGCCGGGCCAGTGTGTTCGTTCGTCCCTATGGCTTGCGTGCCTGGCAGCCAGTGTCTGTTGACACATATGTCCCCTCGTTTCACAGGCACTAGGTCCCCACAGGCCAGCTGCCAGGAGAGTAGTAAGAGCAATCCTGCTCTCAACAGAGCACGGCCCATGCAGCGGGCAGGCTCGTGCCCATTGTCTGGGGACAGGTCAGCCTGTGAACATGCTGCCTGTGTCAGAAAGGCCGGCACAGGAACCTTTCCAGCAGGGCTCTGGGGAGGCTGCTTGTAGGACCCAGCAGGTCCTGATGGCAGGTGTGGGCCAGGGCAGGGTGGAGGCTGGTGGCGACTGGCACACCCCAGCAGCGCCCAGTTTGGTCTCTGTCTGCCCCAGTTCCTGGCCATGGTGTTCCAGGACCTGCTCACCAGCAAGGACGACTACCTGCGGGCCTCGCGAGCCCTGCTCCGTGAAATCATCAAACAGACGAAGCACGAGATCAACTTCCAGGCCTTCTGCCTCGGCCTCATGCAGGAGCGCAAGGAGCCCCAGTACCTGGACATGGAGTTCAAGGTGCGCGGCTGCCCCTCGTGCCCTGTGCAGTGCGCTGGGCTCTGCGTGGCGCCCCATGTGGGCAGCGGTCAGTCCCAGACGTCAGCGGGGCTCTGTCCTGTGAGAGGCCCAGGGGAGTCAGTAGCCGCCGGGCTGGGCGTGGAGGTGGGGTCAGAGTGGTGTCCGGCAGAGCCAGGGGAGCCAAAAGGACTGAGAGAAAGCCAGGGTGACGCCGACGGTCTGCCCTGGGTAGGTTTTGGAGTGCGGGAGGGGGCGGTAGAATCGGCCCGGTTGTGGGGGCCTCCAACGCCACACAGGTAAGTTGGCAGAGCGCCAGTGGGGGCGTGCTCCTTGGGGTGGTGGCTTTGTCAGCTCTGTTGGCTGAACCTCCTGTGGCCTGTCCTGGTCTTGCTGCCATCAGGCTCTCGGCCTCCTCCTCCTTCCTGGCTCTCCTGGCACGGTGGTCCCCAGACACTCCAGCCCAGCTGCCTGTGTGTGGGGGCGTGGGTGACGCCTCTGGGGCACAAATGCTGCTGAGCCAGGCTGTGCTTGCAGGAGCGGTTCGTGGTCCACATCACTGACGTGCTGGCCGTGTCCATGATGCTGGGCATCACGGCCCAGGTGAAGGAGGCTGGCATCGCCTGGGACAAAGGAGAGAAGAAGAGTAAGGACCCAGGCCCGGTGGCAGTAGGCGCTCCCGGGGCAGCAGGCCGTGCCCAGGGCCCAAGCAGAGGGCAGGAGCAGGGTGGCCCCACAGCACAGCTCCCAGAGACTAAGGGAGCTTCCAGAAGCGGCTCCGTCTCGTGTCTTTTGTCCCCCTCTGTGACCCACAGATGGTTTAGAGATGGGGCTGTGCCCAGTGCCTCGTGGCGCCCAGGCCTCCTTGTGCCCAGCCCTGGACTGGACGCTGAGAGGTTTGTTGCCCCAAGCTGCCTGCAGACACACAGTAATCTTGCTTGAACCTTTCAGACCTTGAGGTGCTGCGGTCCTTCCAGAACCAGATCGCCGCGATCCAGCGGGACGCAGTCTGGTGGCTGCACACGGTCGTGCCCTCCATCAGCAAACTCGCCCCCAAGGACTACGTGCACTGGTACGGGCCCAGCATTGCGTGGCACTCGTGGCCCTAGAGAAAGACCAGCAGCCGCTTCCCTAGGCTGGCTGACAAGTGACAAGGCTCCCCGAGCACAAGCCTGTGACCCCAGAGGTGGCCACTGGCTAACCCCAGCCTCATGGGAGCCACAGCAGGGCCATCCTGTGCTGTGGGAGCCGCAGGCAGGGCTTCCTTGTCCAGTGGAGGTGCGGTCCTGTCTGGCTGAGGCTGGTGCTTAAGAGATGCTGCTGCTCTCACCTCTGCCAGTCCCCTGCCTTGCCAGGGGGAGGGGTGGAGGCTGGAGGCTCCAGAAGGTGCCCTGGGATCGCAGGCCTCAGGGTAGGCAACTCCTGAGCCGGGGACGTGTCTGTCACCTGGGCACCCACACCTGATGCCCTCTCTGCCTCCCTGCAGCCTCCACAAGGTGCTGTTCACAGAGCAGCCGGAGACCTACTACAAGTGGGACAACTGGCCACCTGAAAGTGACCGCAAGTGAGCAGGCCTGCCGCCGTGGCTCCTGTGTGCATGGGTGGGGCCGCTCCAGGAAGGAGCCGCCTGCCCGGTCCTGCCTCGCAGACCCTGGTGTGCGTGGTGTCTGCACAGTGACCTCCACTCCCCCAGGCTCAGCCCGCGCCCTGCAGCGCAAGTGACACCCCAGCGACTCCCCACACCACTCCCTTCCTTGTTTCCAGGCAGCTGCACACACACGTCCTTCCTCCCTTGGCCAGTGTCATGGCTGTGCCTCCCCGAGCCCAGGGCTACCCTGCCCCGCGCGTCCCACCTTTGGATTCTGCTGCCTAGTGCCTGTTCCCGCTCTTCCCCCCCCATCAGTCTGGCCTGTGCGCCCCCTGGCCTGAGCCCTCTGAGGGCCGGGCACCTCCCCACGTTCCTCCTCAGGATGGGGAGGCTGTCCAGAGAGGCTTCAGAGCAAGTCACCGTGGGAGGGGGTGGGTGGTGGCCCCGCCTCCGCCCTGGTGCTTGGCGCAGGCCCCGCCCAGCCCCGCCCTCCGCCCCCCCGCAGCTTCTTCCTCCGCCTGTGCTCCGAGGTGCCCATCCTGGAGGATACACTGATGCGCATCCTGGTCATCGGGCTGTCCCGGGAGCTCCCGCTGGGCCCCGCGGACGCCATGGAGCTTGCTGACCACCTGGTGAAGCGAGCTGCGGCCGTGCAGGCGGACGGTAAGGGTCCCTCAGGGCTTTGTCCTGGCCCCTGCGGGTGACGGCCTTGCGCTGCCACGGTCCACTCCCCCCGCACCCCTGTGGAAGCCATGTGGGCACCCAGCTGGCCTGCACTGGGCTGGGCCTGCGTCCGTCTGCCCGGTCTTGAGTTGGCACTGCTTTAGTCCTTCGGCGGCTTCTGGGACCCGTCCTGGGACTGGCACACACCCTCCTATCGCGGGCGCTTCTGTCTGCCCCTCCTTTCACGGGCCGCTGCTGCTGTCTTGACTACAGCACCCCTGCTTTTAGAACGTGGCTGCCATCCCCGTGGGCCAGGATCTGACCCTTGGCCGCGGGGGCGCCGCCCACAGTGATCAGGGCTGCTGTCCTCCCCACCGCCTGCCACGCCGGCGCTTCTGCTCCGGACACCCCGTGCGTCCTCACGTCCCTCCCCTTCCTGTGCCCGCTGTGTTGCTCTCCTAACGGTCCTGCTTGCTCTCTAAAACCAGCTCAAACACCAAGTGAAAACTTGCCTCAGTTTCCCTAGGCTGGCTCAACAGCTGCTCTCACATTCCTTGCTGGGGCACGCTGGTCACATTTCATCTTCTCTCGTTGTGGCGACGTCAGTCTCTCCCCTCCTCCCCCAGCTTCTGGAGGGCAAGGCCCCCATCTCCTCTCTGACTCCTGTGCCCTGGTGTCCACTGAACGGGCTTGTGGACCTTGCGTTTCAGATGTGGAAGTGCTGAAGGTGGAGAGGGTGCAGCTGCTCGATGCTGTTCTGAACCTGTGCACCTATCACCACCCGGACAACATCCAGCTTCCTCCAGGGTAAGGCCCGGCCGCAAGGCCCAGGGGTGGCTGCCCCATCCTGGCTCCCATGGGACGGCTCTTGGTGGCCTGTCCAGCGAGTGACTGAGGCCTGTGTTCCCGCCGTCACTTGGGTTTTAGTGATTCTCCTGTCCTCCCGTTTGCTGTCTCGTGTTCATCAGCAGTCACACCTTATCCATCTTTGAGACAACACTGGGCTTGTACTGTTCTCTTAACCCCTTTATTGAGATGTAATTCTCAGATGCTCCACTCATTTAAAGTGTGTGATTCGGCGTGTTCAGTGCACACACAGGGTTGTGCAGCCATCGCCACCACGGAATTTCAGAACATTTCCTCCTACAAGACGTGTTGTCATTAGCTGTCACTCCCCATGCCCGCCCCCCACAGCCCTTAGCAGCCACTCATCTACTCTGTCCCTCCAGATTTGACGTTTTTGGACATTTTATGTAAATAGTCATGAAATACATGGTCTTTTGCGTCTGACCTCTTTCTCTGAGCGTCACCCACACTGTAGTGAGAGTCAGCGCTTCAGTCCTTTGTGGCTGAATAGCACCCCTCATGTGGACAGAACGGACACTTTTTTTATCCGTTCTTCCGATGATGCACTTGGGTCGTTTCCACCATTTGACTTGTTAACAGTGCTGCCGAGAATGTTCATGTAGAAGTTCTGTGTGGACACCTGCTTTCGGTCCTCCGGGGAGTACAATTGCTGGGTCACACGTTGCACTTTGGAGGACTCGCCACTGTCCTGTCCTGTTCCAGCAGTAACGGCGGAGGGCCCAGTTTGTCCACATCCTCCCCAGTGCTTCTCTTCTTTCCTGGAGCCGTCCTAGTGGGTGACGGGCATCCCCACCAGCTTTTGGGGTTTCCGTTTCTCTAATCACCGATGACGCTGCGCATCTTTTCACATCCTCTTGGCCATCTGTGTGTCTTCTTTGGAGAAGTGTCTGTCCACGTCCTTTGAACATTTTAAATGGGGTGTTTTCAATCTTTGTTGTTGGATGGTAAGCGTTCTTATTGAAAGTGTTCTGGGTACCAGGCCCTCATGAGATCTGTAATGAGCAGCTATTTCCCCCAACGTGGGGGTTGTCTTTCCACTCTCTTGATTGTGCCCTTGGAGGCACGAGAATTTAATGACTTTGATAAAGTCCAATTTAATCTATTTTTCTTTGGTTTCTTGTGCTTTTGTGTCTTACTTAAGAGACCATTGCCTAGTTCTGGGTCATGACGATTTACGCCTGTGTTTTTTTTCTAAGAGTTTTATAGTTTTGGTTCTTACATTCTGGTCTTGGATCCATCTTGAGTTCACTTTGCATACAGAGTGAGGCAGGGGTCCAGACTCGGGGAAGTGCAGTTGCCCCAGCCCGTTCACTGGAAGTCTTCCTTCTCCCTCTGATCCTATTGCACCTGGTCAGACACCGCTAACTGTAACCCGTGGGTTTATTTGTGGAGTCCCGCTTTTACTGCGCTGACCTCTTGAAGCATAAGAATTCCACCTCCGGTGAGGCCGGCTTCTCTCTCTTGGCTGTTTGGGCTTTGGTGTCTCACGTAGGAAACCACTGCCTCACCTAAAGTCACAAAGATATACTGTTTTTCTCCTAGGAATGTTACAGTGCTTGCTCTTGACGTTTAGGACTCTCACCCATTTTGAGCTGATCTTTGCGTGTGGTGCGAGGTGCAGGTCCAACTCCCTTGTTATGTGGACGCCCCGCTGCCCCAGCACCAGGAATGCAAAGCTCCTTTTTCCTGCGGAAGGTCTGGCAGCCTTGCTGACCATACTGTGTGGGTCTGTTTCTGGGTTCTCAGTGCTAGTCCGTTAACCTGTCGTCTGTCCTTACGCCAGTGCCCCCGTCCCCATTCCTGTACCTCAGTGCTGAGTTTGAATTGGGAAGTATGAGCTGTCCAACTCTGCTTTTCCAAGACTGTCTGGCTGTTCTGGGTCCTAGCTTGTCAGTTCCCACAAAGAAGCCACCTTTGAGGAAGGCTCGCATTGATGACAGGTCATTTGAGGACTGTTGCCCGGTTCTTGTGGGTTTTATTAGAAAAGTAAGTCTTGCAGGCCCTCTGTTGGATTTCCTTTTTGCGGCTGTTGTAGTGCAGTTTGTCTCCTTGTTGCTGCTTTTCGGCCTGATCGTCTTCACTTGGCAGCCCGTTTGCGTCTCCCTCCAAGCCCGCATCTCAGGTTCACGTCATTCTCTAACAGCTCTGTCCACTTTCTCACCGGAAAGGGCTGCACTTGCATCATTTAATGTGACTTTTAAATGTTATCACATTACACGTTGATGCATTTGGGGCTTGTTTCAGGTTTCCTGACACAGAACAAGTATGAGAACTACCCATTACTGAGCATTTGTTACTTTGCCTTGTTCCCATTTCACAGATGGGAGACCGAGGCTTAGTCAGAGCTCAGAGCTGGAGGTGGGCATGGGCACAGAGCCCCAGTGCTGGACTCTGAGCCATGTCGTGGTTCCAACGTGCACTTACTGGGGGCACAGGCATTGCTGGAGGATCGGCTCTAAGGAGGGCACAAATCCCAATGTTACGATCTTCAAAGTAGTTGTCGAGTTGGTCCATCACTGAATCATGATGCCACCTGGCCTGGGCCTCTATGCCCTGAGGCTGAGCTATGGGCCCCCTGCGTTTCAGGTATCAGCCTCCGAACCTCGCCATCTCCACCCTCTACTGGAAGGCGTGGCCCCTCCTGCTGGTCGTTGCTGCATTCAACCCAGAGAATATCGGTGAGAGCCTCTGGCCAGCGCAGGTCACCTTGGCCAAGCATTGACATCTCTTCCTTTGGGCATCTTGCTTGTCAGGACCTGGAGTAGAGCCTGGCTGAGGACTGGATGACGAGCTGGGAAGAGGGGCCCCAGAGGCCAGTGGGGAGCTGTGCGGGGATGCTGTGTCTTAGCCGTCACCTGCTGTCTCCTTGCCCCTAGGCCTGGCCGCCTGGGAGGAGTACCCCACGCTGAAGATGCTCATGGAAATGGTGATGACCAAGTACGTCAGCACACGCTGCTGGGACAGGCTGCCCGGGGCGGGCTAGGCCACGCTGTGCCGAGAAGCAGAGCGCAGGCCAGGCCCCTGGCTGCCCTGGAGCCTGAGCTCAGCTGCCTCTTGGGCTCCCGTTACCGTGGGCTGGAGTTTGGGAACCTGAGCTACAGAGCTTCCTTCTGCTCCCCTTGCTGGGGGCAGTGAGGCTGCGGGGCCCTGGGCCATCCCGAGCAGCACTTGGTGAGACGGACGGGTGGTGTGGTGCCAGGAGTGACAGAGCAGAGCCGTCAGGAGCCGCATGGGATTTGGCAGATCGCGACAAGGGACCCAGTGGTCAGGGTGGTTTTCACAGGGGCAGATGTGAGAGCTGCTGGTGAACCTCGTCTGCACGCAGCGGGCATGGGGTCCCACCGCAGCCTGAGCGCCAGGTGCCACACGTAGTGTGGCCCCCTCGCTGCCACCTTGCGTGCTCGCGCCTCAGGAGCTGACAGAGCAGCTCGCGTGGCCCAGGCCGGACACGGGCCTGTGTGTGCACATGAGGGAGGCTCTGGCCTGTGTGGGAGTCCGGTGCATAGGACACACTGCTCCCGTCACACCTGTGAAGGGTTGTCCTGTGGCTGACAGTGGACTGACAGTGGCCTTAAGGACAAACCTGGGACGCGTGGGCATCACAGGAAGGCAGATTCGATTTTAGAATATGGGACAGGAGACTGCTCTGGCAGCAGTGGGCCGGTCCAGGGATGCCCTGTGTGTGCTGGGCCCACTGCCTGTGGGAAGGGGTTCCCGTGTGGAGTGTCCTGGACCACAGCTCTGGGTTCAGGATTCTGACAGCAGTCGGGCCTAGTTGTGGAGGTAGCTAGCAGACTGTCGTGGGGACGAGCAGGTAGCCAGGCATGGGCTCTGAAGAACGCTGAGCCCCTCACAGATGTCTGACTTTGCTGGCACTGCTGAAGCTGGGTGGCAGGGGGCAGCCCTGAGCGCCTCTGATGGCACAGTACCAAGCTCCTCCCTGTCTGGTCCCCAGTAATTACTCCTACCCCCCATGTACCCTGACGGACGAGGAGACCCGCACAGAGATGATTAATCGGGAGCTGCAGATCTCTCAGCGGGAGAAGCAGGAAATCCTGGCGTTCGAGGGGCATCTGGCAGCTGCTTCCACCAAGCAGACCATCACCGAGAACAGCAGCCTCCTTCTGTCTCAGCTCACCAGCCTGGACCCCCAGTATGTACTGGACCCCCAGCCCTCCGGCCGCTTTGAACCGGGGTGATGGGTCACACGCGTTGGTGGGTGGGAATGGGCAGGATGCCTGGAGCAGCCAGCCCGGGCCACTGTCCTGGGTCTCCTTAGAGCCCGGCTTTGGTGAGGCTGAGCACTCAGCAGCAGGTGTCAGCAGGGATCTGCTCCTGGGCAGGAGGCAGGCGGTCCCCTGCCCGCCCTCACCTGTGCTGTCCTGGGGGCTCTGTGTGGCTCTCTGACACGCCTGTGTTCTCTGGGACTTTCAGAGGGCCCCCCCGGAGGCCTCCCCCTCACATCCTGGACCAAGTGAAAAGCCTCAACCAGTCCCTCCGCCTCGGGCACCTGCTGTGTCGGAGCCGAAATCCCGATTTCCTCCTTAACATCATCCAGAGGCAGGTAAGTCTGCGGACGGGCCGGCGGGCTTCACGGGCTTCGCAGCTCTGGCGCTAAACAACACCGTAGCCAGGGGAGGGCGCCCGGATGGGTGCGAGGACCGCCCAGGACTGCGCCTGCCTGAATGGCAGCCGATGGGCACAGCAGGGAAGGGAACGCGGCAGGCTTGAGTCTGCGGGAGCTCAGTGTCGCCGCCCCTGCAGGCCTCGTCGCAGTCCATGCCCTGGCTGGCCGACCTGGTGCAGTCCAGCGAGGGCTCCCTGGACGTGCTGCCCGTGCAGTGCCTGTGCGAGTTCCTGCTGCACGACGCTGCCGACGACTCCACCGGAGAGGAGGAGGAAGAGAGCGAGAGCAAGGAGCAGAAGGCCAAGAAGCGGCAGGTTGGCCCCGCCCGCCCACCCCACCCTGCCCCTGGCCCTGCCGCCCACCCTGAGCTCCCCTTGTGCTTGCAGAGGCAGCAGAAGCAGCAGCAACTCCTGGGCCGCCTGCAGGACCTGCTGCTGGGCCCCAAGGCTGACGAGCAAACCACGTGCGAGGTGCTGGACTACTTCCTGCGGCGCCTCAGCTCCTCCCAGGTGGCCTCCCGGGTGCTGGCCATCAAGGTGAGCCCGGCGGCTGGCGCCACCCTCGTACTCCGCTCCCCGGCACCACTCGCGCCAAGGGGAACTATTTTACCCCCCCAGACCGCCTTCCTCGCCAGTTTCCACGCACAGAAGGAATGGTTCTAGTAACATCTGCCGGAGCCAGTCCCCCTCCTTGTCCGGTGTTCCTTCTCTAGTGGCAGTGTGACTGTCCCAGGTCACTTGGTGTCTGGTCCTGCATGTCTCGTCAGGCTTTGCTGAACGACAGTTTCCTGAAGGAACTGCTCGTGCTGCTGCTTCCTCCTTGCATTTCCAGCAGCTCTGACGGGACGCGGCGTCTGTTACCTGGCAGCCCGCGTGCCCTCCTTGGGCTTCAGGAACCAGTCTGTCCCCAGATTGGCGTGACCGGCCGAGCGTGGTGTGGAGGCCTGGCTTAGCACCTGTATCTGCTTGCAGGGCCTGTCCCTGGTGCTGTCGGAGGGCAGCCTGCGGGACGGGGAGGAAAAGGAGCCCCCAGTGGAGGAGGACTCTGGGGACACAGAGACGCTGCAGGGCTACCAGTGGCTGCTGCGCGACCTGCCCAGGCTGCCGCTGTTTGACAGTGTGAGGGCCACCACCGCCCTGGCGCTGCAGCAGGTGAGGTCCTCGCGTGGCCGTGGGGACAGGCAGTGCACTGTCCACGGAGCGCGCTCACACAGCCCCCCCACCCCAGGCCATCCACATGGAGACTGACCCACAGACCGTCAGCGCCTACCTGGTGTACCTGTCCCAGCACACGCCCGTGGAGGAGCAGGGCCAGCACAGCGACCTGGCGCTGGTGAGGGGTGGGGACAGCAGGGCCGCCCTCGGGGGGAGGCTCCTAGCCCCGGCTTCTTTTTTGGTGGCCTACCATCCAGAGCAGGCATCGAGTGTGGGAAAACTTGGTGCCAGACTAGCTGCTGTGGTCCTCAGTGTCTAGTGGCCTTTGTCGCTCTGGGAGGTGATTTGGCCACACCTAGGGGCACTTGCTCAGAGGGCAGGGTGAGGTGTGGGCCGGCCCAGGTGGCTTCCATAGCAGGTGGGCAGTTGGACTCAGGCACGTGCCCATTTCCTCTTCGATCACTCTTTTCTGGCCAGCTTTCTTCTCCCCTTGCTTTCCCGTCGGTTCATTCTGGGCTTGGTGACCTAGCGCGATTCCTGGGGGTGAGTGGGATGAGGGCATGGGCAGACAAGCAAAGGTCCCTGGACGGGGCTCTTCCCAGCCTGGTTCCTGCCAAGGGACTGGCCAGGCAGAGACCCTTGAGGCGTCACTCTTAGGAGCCTTTGGTGTGGTGGCTGGCGTGCCCAACACCTCTGCTGGGGTTCTAGTAGGGATGGTGCTGGCTGTTGGCAGACGGCCTTCTCCTTTGGGGCCTAAGAATCGCGCACTCCATGCAATCCATCAGTGGGCGCTCTTGGCTGGGCATGCGGTTGTGCCGAGCACGGTGGGGCACTAAAGGCAGCCTCACAGGGTGTGCCAACCTGTGGGCTGCTGGTCTGGTGTGACAAGGGGAGACAGCGGGGCTGGCCAACGGCAGGCTCCCACTGGCCCCTGGGAGCCCTCTGACGGCTGCTCGTCCCCAGGATGTGGCCCGGCTCATCGTGGAGCGCTCCACCATCATGACCCACCTCTTCTCCAAGCGCTCCTGCCGCGCAGAGTCAGACGCTGTGCTGGCGGCCCTGCTCTCCATCTTCTCCCGTTACGTCCGGCGCATGCGCAAGAGCAAGGAAGGGGAGGAGGTGTACAGCTGGGTAAGGCGGGCAGGGCCCCCACCCTGGACCCCACGCCCCCCCCCCCAGCCCAAGCCGCGGCCCTTCACCCCTTCCTCCCCCCGCAGTCGGAGTCGCAGGACCAGGTCTTCCTTCGCTGGACCAGTGGGGAGACGGCCACCATGCACATCCTGGTGGTCCACGCCATGGTCATCCTTCTGACGCTCGGGCCGCCCTGCGGTGAGCAGCCCACGGGCCGCTGTGGGCGGGCAGCTGGGGTGGGGGGCCTGTCCTGGGGCAGGCTTCCTTTATGCCGGTGAGACCTGCCCCGGCCGCAGGGGGTGCCGATGGGAGGGGCTCTGCGCCCACCCTGGCTTTGGGCAGGGCCCAAATGTAGATCGTCCTCTCCCTGCCTGTCCGAGAGGGTTCTGGGGAAGCGTGTGAGATCCTGTGCATGGCAGGACCTCCTAAACCGTGGAGACCCTCAAGTCTACAGGCCTGTGATGTCCAGTGACTCCTCCCTGCTTGGCCACATACTAGTGACGTCGTGAGATGCCTGTGGGCAGTGCCCGGGACACCTTCCTATGCCGCCTCCTTGCTCTCAGCCCAGCCAGTGAAATTCCTGGTTTCACGGTTGATTGTCCCCGGCCCAGGGCCTCAATTCCCGCTGATGAAGCAAGGATATGCAGTGGTCCTTCCAGCCTGACCGCCAGTTGTTCGCGGGGCCCAGGCTCTGGACAGTGACATTTGGAGGGGCCTCGTTGAGCCATCTCTGTTACTCACCCTGTCGTCTTTCCTGAAGCTGGTGACAGTGAGTTCCAGGCTCTGCTGGACATCTGGTTCCCAGAGAAGAAGCCCCTGCCTACGGCCTTCTTGGTGGACACATCGGAGGAGGCACTGCTGCTGCCCGACTGGCTGAAACTACGCATGATCCGCTCGGAGGTCCCTCGGCTGGTGGACGCTGGTACTGCCAGGCTGGGCGGGGTGGGCGGGCAGAGCCTTCCTGCTGGGCCTGGGCGTGAGTTCTTGCTGTGCTGGACGCGGGAGAGGACACCCTGCCGAGAGCCCTTACAGCCAGGTGTCAGGCATCCGTGTGGAGCGGTGAAGATGAGGTGGTCTAGGAATTTGGAGAGAAGGCAAGGGCCGGGGGCCTCAGGGTTGGTTCTGGAAGGACATCCCGCTGGGCGGCATGTGGGCAGGGCAGGCCGTTTGGGAGGCAGTTTGATGAGTAGTGGGGCTGCCTCGGCGAGCGCGGTGAAGGGCACACCCCAAGGAATCTGCCCTCTGTGAGCTATTGGGAGCCACTGGCGACTCCAGGGCAGCTGGGAGCCGGGAGGAAAGGAGCCGCGGGGCCTGCATGCAGCCATGGAGCAGGTGGGAGCCTCGTGAGGGTCCCTGGCCGCACCCTGAGCGACGCTTGCTGAGCGAGTGTGCCCCTCAGCCTTGCAGGACCTGGAGCCCCAGCAGCTGCTGCTGTTCGTGCAGTCCTTCGGCATCCCCGTGTCCAGCATGAGCAAACTGCTGCAGCACCTGGACCAGGCGGTGGGCCACGACCCCCAGACGCTGGAGCAGAGCATCATGGACAAGAGTGAGCCAGGCCTGGGCATGTGCCAGGGGGAGGCCAGGCCAGCACTGCCCAGTCTGGCACGCCCAGGCGCCAGCATGCCGTGTGGGGCAGTGAGGATGGGCGTTGCTTGGTCCTGGCCGAAAGGCCCCGTGGGCGGTTCTGGAGTCTCAGGGAAGCATGGTGGGCTGCACTGGGGTACCCATGTCCCAGGCAGCCTTCTTTGTGTGGCACAGGGAGCACCGCCACCATCCATCCAGGCTCCAACCCCTGGCTGCTGTTTTGCAGATTACATGGCTCACCTGGTGGAGGTTCAGCACGAGCGGGGAGCTTCTGGAGGCCAGACTTTCCACTCCCTTCTCACAGCCTCCCTGCCCGCCCGGCGAGGTACTGGCCCAGCCTGTCCTGTCCCACCCTGCTCAGCGCACGGCCGATGAGGCCTCCCAGGCCCAGTGGGAATGGTTGCCGCTGCCCAGTGTCTGAGCTCCTCTTCCAAGGCCCTGAGCAGCCTGCGAGCCGGCTCTTCTCTCTGGGTGGTGGGCCCCTGGCGAGACTGTCCCTAGGATGGCTGGAGTTTACAGCTGACACCTGTTCCCTCCCTGCAGACAGTGCAGAGGCACCGAGACCCACAAGCAGCCCGGAGCCGCCTCCGGGCCAGGACCGGATCCGGGCTGTGACTCAGGTGCGGGCACTCGGCCCTGAGGACGACTTGGCTGGCATGTTTCTGCAGGTACTGCCACTGTTACCTGGGCCGACCCTCTCCAGAAGCCGGGTGCCCCAGGACTCACAGCAAGATGGAGAGGGCTCTGAGGCCGGCCACCTGGGTCAGAACCCTGGCTGCCGTCCTCGGGGTTAGGTGACCCTCTCTGTGCCTCAGTGTGCTCCGTAAGGTGGGGCTTAGAGCGGTGCTTGTGCGGCGTGTGCAGTGTCCAGGCAGTGCCCAGAGGTGCCATCGCTCCCCCCACCACCTAGCAGTAGCAGCCTGGCCTCTGGGCCTGGCTCCGGTGGGCACGTGCTCTGCCGTGTCCATGTTGTGAGAGACAAGCAGACGAGCCTGTGTCCTCACACACGCAGCCCTCCCGGGGGACCAGACTCTGCTCACATTCTGTGTTTTTTGCATCCTCACTGAGACATGGTTCCCGTGCCAGCTGACGCCTGTTCCCTACGGGGTTCAGTCCAGTGATTTTCTGTGTATTCAGAGTTGTGCGGCTATAACCCTGGCCGAGTGGAGCTTGTTTTCAGCAGCCCAAGGAAACCCTGTGCCCTTCAGTACATATTTCTTGTGTCTCCTGGCCGCCACTGCTCTGCTTCCTGCTTCTGGGCTTGCCTCTTGTTGTCACATGTGTGTACCTGGAATCCCACAGCTTGTGGTCACATGTCCTCAGCCCTTACACACACAGCCACACTTGTGCAGAGTGTGCGCCCATCCTTTCACGCTTGCACACACCACCTCGTATCTCTGGGAAGGGTCCTGCTCCCTGCATCCTCGCTCCCTCTGCGGCCAGTGCGTCTGTGGTATGTAGAGGGGCCGAGGTGGGCAGGCTTTGGCTCGCCCTGCTCTCAGGCCAGGCTGGGACCCCCACACAGGCCCCTGTCTGCAGTTCTCGGCATGGACCGCGCTGCTCCCTGAGCAGGGAGCCCCCAGCACAGGCCTCAGGCCAGCGAAGGGACAGTGCTGGTGACGGAGTGCAGGGCGAGATGAGACTGGGCGCCACCTCTGTGTGCCCCTGCTGACCGCCACCCTTTCTCTGCTCCAGGTGTTCCCGCTGAGCCCGGGCCCGCGGGGGCAGAGCTCCAGCGCCCGCCCCGTTGCCCTGGCACTGCAGCAGGCCCTGGGCCAGGAGCTGGCACAGGTCCGTCAGGGCAGTTCCGAGGTGACGGGCATCTCAGTGCGCCTCCTACAGGCTGTCGCCACCCTGCTGAACTCCCCACACGGTGGGGCCCTGGTGATGGCCATGAACCGCAGCCACTTCCTCGCCTGCCCCCTGATGCGCCAGCTCTGCCAGTACCAGGTGGGTGCGGCCAGCGTCCCGGGACACGAGGCCTCCGCCGGGCAGGGACAGCCTCAGCCTTCAGTCCAGGCCCCCTGAGTGACGGGGTTGTGGGCAGTCCCTACCCCTCATTATGGAGACTGTCCGACATATGAAAGGGGAGGCAGTGGGCCTGCCGCCTGCACTCGGTGATTTTTCCACATTCATTTGACCTGCTTGCGTTTATGTGAGTGCGGTTTTTTGTTTGTGTCTCTGGGTACGTATGTTTCTTTAGTCTTTGTTCTTCTGAACCACGTGAGGATAAGTTGCAGATAGCACACCTCGCCACAGGGTATTTTGAATGATCTCTGATGTGCTGGGGCACCTGGGTGAGCACTGTGGGGAGGCCATGTGACCATGTCCCCTGGGCGGCCAGGGCGGGACCCTCTGAGCCAGTGGAGCCACGTGTTGCCTGTTGTCCCCACAGCACTACGTCCCTCAGGACACTAGCTTCTCGTCGCTCTTTCTCAAAGTGCTCATGCAGAGCCTGCAGTGGCTGGACAGCCCTAGCGTGGAGGGCGGGCCCCTGCAGGCCCAGCTCAAGCTGTTTGTGACCCAGTACTCGGCACGGCGCAGGCTCAGTGACGGTGAGCTGCAGGACAGGCATGGGCCAGCCAGCACCTGCCAGTGAGGTTCTCAGGCCGTCTGCTCTCTGTCAGGGCCATGACAGGCTCGTTAGCACAGAGGGTGGCATCCGTGTGGGTGTGGCCAAGGGGCTTGGCTCTTAGGGCTTTGGGGAGGCTCCCCAGGGAGGGAAGTGCACGTGGGGACCGTGGGGAGTCGGCAGTTCAGGGACTCGCTGGACAGTCCAGGCTGACAGATGTGAGGAGTAGAGGCCGAGACCAGGCCAGCCAGTCACACAGACGTGTCCTTGCAGTGCGGAGTGGGTTCCTGCATCTGGCGGAGGCCCTGGCATTCCGTGGGGACGTGGAGGTGGTCAGCTCCACTGTCCGGGCCCTCGTCGCCACCCTGAGATCCGGGGAGAAGTGTGGCGTGGAGCCCGAGCTTGTCAGCAAAGGTACCTGGGACCCGGGCCTGTCAAGATACCAGCCCTGCCAGGCGGGCCACGCCCTGTGGCTCCCCCAGCCCTCGCCCAGGCTCTGCTCTGGGGAGTCGTGCACGTGATGAGTTCACAGCTGGCGCTGGGCGGCTCACTCCATGGCCTCCCTTTACCCCAAGGGAAGTCCCCGAGCCTCTGCCCACTACTGGCCGGCCCAGGTGTGGGCACTCGAGGCATTGTTGGCACAGGGAACAGTGGGCTGTCTCTCCCAGAGTCAGGTGGTCTGAAGGCTGCCGGGCCCCTTCCCCAAGCTGTAGGGACACAGCATGGTTTTCTGTCCTCAGTTCTGCGGGGCCTCATCAAGGTGAAGTCGCCTCACCTGGAGGAGCTGCTGACCGCGCTCTTCTCTGCCACCTCTGCCGTGCCCACCTCCAGGCCCATCATGGTGGTGAGCTCCCTGCTGCTGCAGGAGGAGGAGGAGCCCCCCGCCCCAGGGGAGCAGGACGCTGACGGCTGCAGGTGAGCTGCTGGGGTGGTGACCAGCCCGGTGGGCAGCCCTGCCTGGCGTCTCTGAACTCTCCCCTCCCCCTCAGCCTGGAGGCCGTGCAGCTGGGACCGTGCTCAGGGCTCCTGGTGGACTGGCTGGAGATGCTGGATCCCGAGGTGATAGGCAGCTGCCCTGACCTGCAGCAAAGGCTGCTGTTCTCCCAGAGCCAGGTGGGCTGCCATCGGCTGAGAGCTGGACTCTCATCTGCCCAGAGGGTCCCATGGCTCTTCTGAGTAGTCACACCAACCGACCAGGTGTGGTTACTGGGCACCGGGGTGGGGCGGGGTCCGTATTTTGTGGGCACAGGTCCTCACAAAGGGGACTGCAGTGCCACAGTTAGTGAAAGGGAGCGCGGAGCCCGGCACCCCCTGACGAGGAGGGACCCAGCCCTCGGAGTAGTCAGAGCCTGTGTCGAGGCCCTGCACAGAGCGGCTAGGGGCCCCCTGCAGGTCCCTAGAGAACGCTAGAAAGCACTGGCCGCCTCAGAGGGCAGGAGCTGGGAGCCTGGCCACGACCCTACCGTGCACTCACTCACGGGTCTGTTTGCTCCTGCCTGTTAACCTTAACTGCTTGTTGGTGGCTGTCTTGGAGAAGACCCCCAGGGGTGTGGTTTTGGTTTGTTCTCTCATTTTGGCACTTGTGTGCCCCCGTCTCCGAGGAGGTGGTTCAGCTCTGCACACATTTCACCTGGAGCTGTGTGCTGGGCCTGGTATGCAGGCAGCCATTCTGCTTCTCCTCCGGGAGCTTTGGGCTTTCCTTGAAATGGCTCCTTCTCTGCTGTCTGTGGCTCCCTGACCCCACTCAGCCGAGCCGGTCAGCCCAGCGGGATCATCCAGGCTTCCTTTCTCCCTAGGGTAAAGGTCACTCCAGCCCCCAGGCGCCATCTTTCCGACCCTACCTTCTGGCCCTCCTCACGCACCAGTCCAACTGGTCCACGCTGCACCAGTGTATCCACATCCTACTGGGCAAGAACCGGGAGCACAGGTGAGCCCCTCACCTCCCGGCACATCGGTTCCATCAGCTTTGCTGGAGGGCCCTCCGCCTGGCTTCCCCGCATCTCTGGGGCTCCCTGGGCTGCCCCTCCCTACAGTGGTGCCCCAGGAAGGGGGCCCTGTAGTGGGCATCGCCTCCTTAGGGTACAGAGCTTGCCTGATCCAGGTGCCACTGCTCTGAGTGCTCAGCAGGGCAGGCAGCCAGGGCATGGAATGGGCCACTCCTCGGATCACGTGAACGTCTGTCATCCACTGTGCCCACTGGGGGCACCAAATGACCCACTGTGTGGCCGGCAAGCCCGGAGGGTGGGCAGGGCTGGCATGGGGTAGGGAGAGGCCAGGCAGACGGGGTGAGGCACGTCCTCTACTAGCTGACTTGGGCCCTTAACTAGAGGCTCCTGGGGAAGGGGTGTTTGTGGCCTAAACCCACACAGAGAGCCTCTCACCAGGTGTCTTCTTTCTGTCCCCACACCGCTGCTTTTTAGTCTGTGCCCAGAAGCAGACAGGCCTCGTGCTCAGCCAGGGTTCCTTCCTTGCTTCCCTCCAGGTTTGACCCTTCGACCTCTTTGGACTTCCTCTGGGCCTGTGTCCATGTGCCTCGGGTCTGGCAGGGCAGAGACCAGCGCACGCCGCAGGCAGGTCTTGGGGTGCACCCCCCCCCCGCAGGGTGGGGTGGCGGTGCAATGAGCCTGTGCTGTCCTGAGGCTGATGGGTGGGCACCTGTTGCAGAAGCGGCGAGAGGAGCTCGTGCTGCGGGTCCAGGCCTCTGAGCTCATTGGCCTGGCGGACCTGGTCCTGGCGGAGGCGGAGAGCAGGAGCCAGGACGGGGACGCCGCAGCCTGTAGCCTCCTCCAGGCCCGGCTGCCGCTGCTGCTCAGCTGCTGCCGTGGAGATGCTGAGAGCATCAGGAAGGTGACGGCACATCTGACAGGCTGCATCCAACAGTGGGGCGACAGGTGCGGGTGTGATGCCTGGGTTCAGGACAGGCCCCTCCCCCCATCCCCTTGCTGATGGGACTGGAGGTTGCCCCTCAGGTGCAAGCCCCATGGGCGGGAGCCCCAGCGCCAGCCTGCCCAGCCCCCCACTGTTTCTTCCAGCGTGCTGGGCCAGCGCTGCCGAGACCTGCTCGTGCAGCTGTACTTGCAGCAGCCGGAGCTCCGGGTGTCGTTGCCTGAGGCCCTGATGCACGGCAAGGGCGCCACTGCCAGCAGCACCTGCAAGGTAAGGGCCAGCGGCCGTGCTGAGGACCACCCTCGCCTTCGCTTTGCAGCTGGAAACCCAGACAGGAAACAGAAACACGTTTTCCCAGGTGTCCTCATCACCTGAAGGCAGAGCCAGCCTCGCCATCCCATCTTGGGGGTGGTCTCAGAAACGATCTTTCACCTTAAAGAAACCCTTTGGGTGTGGGGCAGAGGAGAGTGGGTGTTGTCCCCCATCCCCCATTTTTCCTTGGTAAGGGACCATCGACACAGAAGCTGTGTGATGAGTTTTGACATTCGTGTACCTTGAAACCGCCCACAACCAGGACAGGGAGCATCTCCTTCCCCCTCAGTGTGCCCGCCTGCCTGTCACCGCAGTTTAGCTTGCACTTTATGGAGTCCGTCAGCACAACCATGTGGCATGCGTCTTTGCTCGCAGAGTGACCATGTGGCACTCGGCAGTATGGCCAGGCGGCCCGCCTGTCCGCCTGGGAAGTGGCTCTGACGGGCGGCCCTGTGCTGAGCCTCGGGCACAGGTCGTGGGACATCTGCCTTCACTTCTCTTGCTGTCTGGGGCAGGGAGGCAGGCCTGGCACCCTGCCCTCTCCTCGCCACCTTGCAGACCTGCTGCCCGCCCTGCTTCTCTTGCAGTGGGGGGAACTGGTTCTTTCTGGCCATGTTTCCTTCCACTTTTGTGCATTTCTGCCTCGCTCAGTTGAGCTCATGCTTTACATGCAAGGCTGGTCTTTCCCAGCTGTCAGATCATTGTGGCAAAACTGAGCTTTGGTTTGGCATAGAGGTTGGCTTCAAACCCTACGTGTTCACGATTGCCTGGACTTGACCTGCAGAAGTGCCAGTGAGCACTGAGGGAACAGGTATCTCTGGGTCACTGCATGGCCATGCCAGGTCCTGGGGGCACGGGGACCCTTCAGGCTGGCAGCAGAATCTGGAGATGGGCAGCTGAGACATCAAGGCTCGGTAGCCCCCGCCTCTAACCGCTGACTCCTTCCCAGCTGGACGTGCTGGCGCATCGCTTCATCACCCTCCTCGCGGACACCAGCCACTCCCGGGCGTCCGAGAGCCGCGTGTCCGATGCCAACACGGCTTGCCGGAAGCTGGCAGTGGCCCACCCCACACTGCTGCTCAGGTACTGCCCACCATTCCAGGGCCCCAAGGGCGTGCTCGAGACAGCTCCCCTCCTGCCCCCACCCAGCAGGCACTCGGGGCCCCCAGGCCCTGCCTGCACTACAGATAGGGTTAGGGACCCGGTCTTTTGACACATGAGCAAAAGTGCAGGCATTGGTTGGGCTGTGACAGCCCAGCATGGCAGTTACAGCTTCGACTCAGCTGAGCTTGGTGGGAGGGGCGGGGGGGGGGGCTGTGTGGCATGTGTGGCAGCCTTTCCGGATCCCTGGGGAGGGGAGGGTGCGTCTGCAGCCTGTGTCACCTGGGGCTCCTTCGAAATGCAGCCCCAGCCCGCAGATCAGACCATGGGTTTCGCCAGCTCCCAGGGCGGGCGGCATGTCCGTGCTTCTGGGTGGCTGGGACCACTGAGCACCGTCCCCTGTGTCCAGGCATTTGCCCATGATCGCCGCCCTCCTGCACGGCCGCACCCACCTCAACTTCCAGGAGTTCCGGCAGCAAAGCCACCTGACTTTCTTCCTGCACGTGCTGGGGGTGCTGGAGCTGCTGCAGCCGCATGTGTTCCAGAGCGAGCACCAGGGGGCGCTGTGGGACTGCCTGCTTTCCTTCATCCGCTTGCTTCTGGTGCGTGGCGTGACCTGCCCCCTGAGAGAAAGGCCATCCTGTCCGCTGGCCTCTGCCCTCTAGATGCCACAGCCTGAGCAGTGGGGCCCCTTCTGGGATGGCGCAGGGCCGGGACCCAGGAGCTGTGTGCCCTGACCCTCGCCTGCCTCAGCCAGCTGTCCCCCCATCTGAAATCACTTCCCATTCAGCTCGTCCCCTTCTGCCCCATTGCCCAGCACTGGAGGGTCCTGCCCCCGTCCAGCCAAGGCTGCTGGGTGAGGGCAGACACGGGCCACGGGACCCTTGCAGGGGAGCAGAGCCCCTTGGCCTGCATCAAGGGCAGGGCCAGGCTGCCCGCCCTGGGGACCAGCCCTCATCCGGGGGAGGTCCCCAGCTTCTCAGGTGCCTGGAGGAACCCCACATCCTTCGAAATCCAGTGTGGGTTCAGGGCTGCCTTCTCTGCAGTCGCTGTACCCCTGCTGAGCCTGTGACCCATCTCGTCACGCGCTCCAGTTGGGTATCTCCCTGTTTGCACTGGAAGTTCATGAAGGACAAGGGATCCTTAATGTCCCACCTGGTGGGCAGCAGGTGGTGGCATTGGTGGTGGCCAGGGTCCCTTGCGAGGCGTCCAGGGGAAGCAGCCTGGGCAGGACGGGCGCACCTGGCTCAGTGCCCTGTGTTGCTGCCCTTTGCAGAACTACAGGAAGTCCTCGCGCCACCTGGCCCCCTTCATCAACAAGTTCGTGCAGTTCACCCACAGGTACATCACCTGCAACGCCCCCGCGGCCGTCGCCTTCCTGCAGAAGCACTCGGACGCGCTCCAGTGAGTGTGCAGCGTCCCTCCGGCCGGCACAGGGCGGGTTGTCGGGGCTGTGCACCCCCGAGGCGGGTGGCTGCCAGGAACAGATACTGTCCCCAGGGCCAGCAGGGTGGCTCAGGCCAGGCTTCCCAGCCCCAGACGCACCGCTGTCCTGAACTGCTGCTGGCCACGCCCTGCCCTTGCACAACCCAGCTGCCCACACCCGGTGTCGGCCCTGCCCCGCCCCACCACCTGCGGCCGTGTCCTCACAGTCCCCCTGTGCCCTCCCCAGCGACCTGTCCTTCGACAGCAGCGACCTAGTGATGCTCAAGTCCCTCCTCGCAGGGCTGAGCCTGCCCAGCAGGGACGGCAGAGCCGACCGAGGCCTGGACGAGGAGGGCGAGGGTGAGTGGGCCATGGGGCTCTGCTGGGAGGGGCTGCAGGCCAGCAGCACGGCGCCCTCGGGACCATCGCAGGTGTCCCTGGGCGTGGCACGTGCAGGCCGCACTGCGTGCTGCCGCTCCCCCCCTTCCGTGGGAAGCTAGCCGAGTCCCCCTCCATCCTGTGTCCCTTACTGCCCGATGGTGACCTGGGCCCCGCAGGCAGGGCCATCGATGCTGCAGCACATCCAGTGAGCAGCTGGTGGATTAGTGAGCGAGCGACTCACAGCCATTCTGCTGCCCGGTTTTCCCAAATTGTCTATGTTGAGTGTGACTCTTCGGTAGTCCATGGAAACACGTAGCACAGCATCCAGCACTCAGATGCCTTTATTGAGCGCCTGCTGTGTGCCAGGTGAGCACAGGAAGGGAACAGAGCTGGTGAGAGGCGCGAGGGAGAAGGGCCGAGTCCCAGTCTCGCCCTGTGGCTCGTTGCATCACGTTTATGGAGCGCCCATGGCACCAGGCCCGCTCAGCCTGGTGCGGTGCCCACATCTTCTGGGGCTGCTGGGCAGGATGGCCCGCGCTCGCCCTCACGAATCCTGGAGCCTTGGTGTTGAGTGTTTCCTGCACTACTCCCCCGGGTGTCCTTTGTGGACAGCACGCCGGGGGTGGCCGCCTCTCTGGCCAACAGCGTTGGCTTCCTGTCTTCCAGACGAGAGCTCAGCTGGCTCCCTGCCCCTGCTCAGCGTCTCCCTCTTCACTCCTCTGACCACAGCTGAAATGGCCCCCTACATGAAGAGGCTTTCCCGGGGCCAGACTGTCGAGGGTGAGTTTGGGAGCCGGGGTGCCACGGGCCCTGGCCATCCAGGCTGTCACTGCAGAGGCCCCCAGACAGCAGGTCCCTGCTGGGCCGCGGGGCAGGCTGGGCGGTTTCCTCATGGTGGGGGCAGAGAGCATGCTGGAGGAGGAGACAGGGACTCGAGGCAGGGGAGGAGCGGCTTGCTGGCCGGTCGCACGGGGAGCAGTCTCCAAACAAAGCAGGTCGGGGAGCCCCTGCAGTTGAGAGGAGACCTGTGGAGGGGAGGCTGGCAGTGGGCTGGCAGGCGGCCACTGGCGTCTTGAGAGAGCAGAGGCCTGGGTGGCCCTGCGGTGTTGGGCTGTTGGGCACCCTCAGAGGTGCTGGGAGTGCCCGGAAGTGAGTGTGTGTGGGGTCAGCCCCCCCTCAGACGAGCATGGGGGCTGGGCAGCCACATGGCAGGAGGGGTGGGACCAGGGCAGGTCTCCGGGGATCGCGCTACAAAGGCAGAGCCCTAGCCCCTCAGATCTAGGGGAGCAGGGTCTGGGGTGTGCATCTCGAAAGCTTCCCAGTTGGCCAGTGCCCGTCGTTGAGGGAAGCCAGCAGGACTCCTGGGCCTTACCAAGTGCCAAGGACAGTGCAGAAGGTTCCAGGAGGCACTGCTGCTGTGTTGTGATCTGCCGCTGTACCCAGGGAGCCTGCACAGAGGCTGGAGCAGGGCCCCTCGGGTCCCTGCGAGGCCCTGGATCTCTCTCCCTGCCGGGCAGATGGATGAGGCTCAACATGGCCCAGGGGTCCTGGCCTCAGGATGACCCCTTCTGCCTATGGGTTGTTGGGGGACAGAGGCTCACTCCCTGAGCCCTCACGTGGCCCTGTGCCCGTCTCAGATCTGCTGGAGGTTCTGAGTGACGTAGACGAGATGTCCCGACGGAGACCTGAGATCCTGGGCTTCTTCTCGGTGAGGGAGTGGGGGACCTAGGGGCGGAGCCGCTGGCAGCATTTCAGGGACTGGGACGTGGAAGCCCCCGGGGACCCTGGGCTGGGAAGCCTTCGGGGCGGGGGCAGCATGCATTGGAACCTGGCCCGTGTTCCCAGTCGAGCACGGAGCCCAGGCAGTGCCAGCCCTCTGCTCTGGCTGGTGTTCCATGCTTCCCAACGGGCCCTGAGGTCCCAGAGCAGTCCTGTGGTGGGGGCGGGCGGGGTTCCTGCGGGTCCTCTCCTGTGTGCCAGCCAGCTGCCAGGAGGCCAACGGCCTGAGGGCTTGAGTAACTCCCTGCCTCCCCCGCCCCAAGACCAACCTGCAGCGGCTGATGCTCTCATCGGAGGAGTCCTGCCGCAGCCTGGCTTTCAGCCTGGCCCTGCGCTCCATGCAGCACAACCCCAGGTGAGCGCCGAGCCTGCTGCCCCGCCTGTGTGGCAGGGCCTTGCCTGGCTTGGGCATGGGGAGAGGTACCCACTGAGTGTGTGGCTTTTCCAGCATCGCGGCCGACTTCTTGCCCACGTTCATGTACTGCCTGGGCAGCCGGGACTTTGAGGTGGTGCAGACGGCCCTCAGGAACCTGCCAGAGTACACCCTCCTCTGCCAGGGTGAGTCCACCTGTCCCCCACCCCACCCCACCCGGGCCCCTGGGGCCTCTGGTGGCTCCGTGTGGCCTGAGCATCCTGTCTCTCACACAGAGCACGCGGCCGTGCTGCTACACCGGGCCTTCTTGGTGGGCATGTACGGCCAGATGGACACCAGCACCCAGATCTCCGAGGCCCTGAGAGTGCTGCACATGGAGGCGGTGATGTGAGCCAGCCATAGCCCGACCGACCGCATGCCAGCTGGGCCCTCGGCTCGTCCACTGTGGTCTCCCAGGCCACCCAGGAGGCCCCTCCAGGAGGCGGGAGGGCGCCGAGCCTCCCAAGGCTGTGTTCAGTCACGTCCAGTGCTCCCGCCGGCCGCTGGGGCGGGGGCAGTCTGCGCTGAGACTGCTTTGCCTGCAGCGACAGGGACGCAACCCTGTCAGCTAGGAGGACACGCCCTCCTGGCGTATCAGGACGATGGGTGGGTTTTAAATTAAATGTGAACCCCGAGTGCCGGCTGCCTTGTGTGCTTCCTCTGCCCTGAGAAGCCTGGCAATTGAGTGGGACCCAGGAGTGGGGAGCCCCACCTGCCAGGCCTGGCCAGCCTGCTCCCGGGTGGGCATGTGGGGTGACATGGGGTGTCCATCTGAGGCAGGAGGACCCCTGCCGGCCTGTGCACACAGTCTCAGCTTCGCCTCAGGCAGAATCAGGAGCGAGGTGACCGTCCTTGGGCCCCTCCTGGCCCGAGTTCTCTGCCACAGCCCTGGCCTCTGCTGAGTAGGAGCCACGAGGGAGTGGACTTGGTGGGGGGTCAGCTGTGGAGCAGCCTTTCAGGGCTCATGCCGACCGGTGTCCCCCACAAGGGACCCAGGGTGAAGCCCTCGGCTGTGGGCATCTCTCCAGGAAACCAGGGCCGGCGAGGCCTGCTTGCAATGCTGGCTAAGGGACAGAGGCCAGGAACCGTTTCTGTCCCCACAGGCTCTGCCCCAGAACTTAGCCTTGGGGCACCGGCAGGGATGGGGCAGTGCCCAGGAAGTCAGCCTCTAGGGGGCCGGGGCCTGGCTGCATTGTTTCCTCCGGGTCTGTTTCCTCGCCTTTCCTTGGGGTAAAGCATCCCACCCCGTCCACACTCACAGCAGCCAGAGGATCCTTCCAGCACACAGATGTCCCCTGTCCTCCCTTCCGGCTGGTGGCTCCCTGCTGCCAGGGGCGGTCAGGATTCTAGCACTGGGTCCCTCACCTGCCTGGTTCCTGCTCAGCTGGGGCCACCAGGGGGCACTGTGGCTGAAACCAGACCCAGGCCCTTCCTGGTTGGGTGAGGCAGGACAGGTCCTGGCTTCTGGAGACTGACCCTCCGAGGGCCAGGAGTCACGTCCCCCCTCACCCAGGGGACCCTGGGGATGGGTCGGTCACTGCACCCTCCGAGCCTGGAACAGGCCTGTGCTCAGCCCCTCCCTCCTCTCCAGATCCTTCCTGTCAAGGGCGCCCACCCCATTTGCACTGCCTGATCTCCCCATCCTGAGCGCTTGGCCTGTCAGCCTCCAGGCCACTGCCCGTGTGATGGCCCCTCTGTCCAGCCATGGGAGTCCCAGGACCCCCGGCCCAGTGGCTTGTTTTCGGCCCTGTTTTGTGGCTCACAGAGCCTAGTTCGGGCATGTGGAGCTGGCCTGATGGCCACTCCTGAGGTGAGGGTCTCAGCCCCGATCCAGAGAGCAGGTTCTGAGTCAAGGAGCCAACACATGCCTCCTGCTGCCAGCCCAGGTGCCGTGAGCACCACGCCTTCCCACCTGCCCAGTGAGGGCCCCGAGCCTGGCCACCAGGAGCTACCACGTCCAGAAAGTCCGCTTTGTGTCATGTGATTCACACAGGGCCACGGCACGGGCAACAGCCACTGGGACACCCACGTGCCCCAGAGTGCTACCACGTCCCTCACCCAGGGCCCCACAGCCACCCACGGGCTGGTGGTGCATTCCATGGTGGTCTGGAGCACCTCCCGGGACAAGTGTGAGGGGCTCCCGGACCCCTCCTCCCCGCTTGCACCAGTATCAGAGCCCTGTGCCCACGTTGGCCTGACTCCCTCGTAGCATGGCAGCGTGGGGGTGAAGGGTTGGGTGAGTATGCAGGAGGGGCTCAGCCTCAGCAGGAGGGGAAGCCCATCAGTCCCAAGACCCCACCTCCCACACTCAGGCTGACCAGCAGCCAGCCAGCCAGCCAGTGACCATGGAAGGGCCCCATGGAGGGTGGTCTGGCAGCACCTACAGCCCATAAGGGTGGCCGGTTCGGTCACCACAGCATCACATGTGCAGGCCGCTGGCCTGGCCCTCGAGAACGGGCCGTACACGCCTGCACGCTGGCGAGAGGGGGTCGCAGCAGGTGCGCAGGGCTGTCTGTGCTTGCACGTCAGCTGCCCAGGCTCAGGCATCATGCCGGAGGGGCTCCTGGACCAGCACTGGCACTGAACGCCGGCCCAGCCATGCTGAGTGGCAGCCTCTGATTGCACTGTCCCATTTCACACACAAAGAAACTGAAGCCCAAGGAGGTGGGGTATTGAGCCCCCAGGTCACCAGCTAGCACTGGGCAGAGCTGAGTGCAGCAGCCAGAGTCTGCCCCCCGACCACTGACCACGTGCACCCAGCCCTGGGCCTGGGCCTGTGGTTTGTGCAAAGCGAAAGCCAGGAGCTGCCAGGCTGCCCCGGGAGGCAGGTGTGCATGGGGGTGGGTGACGGAGCACACGTGGGTGTAAGGACATAGAGGGCGTGCGTGCAAGCTGTACCAAGGGGCCGAGTGAGCCCCTCGCAGTGTCCCAAGTCACCTGGGTCTCAGGACAGAAACAGCAGGGGGCCTGGCCTGGCCTGTCTGCTACCGCCCCTCACCTGAACTCCAAAGCCAGGGAGCCTTGGACCCTGCAGACCTGTGGGCTTGGCCGCTGAGGTGGGGTGGCCTAGCAAGTCGGTCAGAACCTTCTGATCCTCGCCCTTTCCCCCGGCTCAGCATCCCCTCTGAAGCCCAGACTTGGCCACGGCGCCTTGGCACAAGCCCTCTTTCCTGTTGCTGCACATTCTGCCAGCCCCCTTTCATATTCAACTCTCAGCTCTTGGGGCACCTCCTCCAGGAAGGCTTCCTGCACCCCACGGCAGCTGCCTCCTCTGCTGGGTTCTGTGTGTTTTTACTGCTTGCTGCTCCACACCAGACTGGAGTGGGGTCTGCCTGGCTGGGGTGCGCTGAGCAGGTGAGGGAGGTGCAGTGTTTGAGAGCCCAGAGCCTGGACCTGGGTGGGAGCGGGGGAAAGGGCACTGGCCCAGCCTGTGTGTCCCACCCCAGCCCTCAAAGCCAAGCTCCCTGGGGCTGCTCATGCCAATTCCAGGAAGTTGACCAGGTTTGGGGAAGGGAGTCCTTGAGTGTCAGGAAGGTGGTGAGGTGAGTGGGGGCAGGGTGGGGCCCACTCAGACTCCCTTGTCTGAGCCTTAGTTTCCCTCTCCTTAAGAGGGGCTGCACTCACCCACCCACTAGACGAGAAAATGGAGGTTATCTGAGCTGAGGTATCTCGTGAAACACGTGCTGGGTGGGCAGGTGGTGGGTGCGCCTCTGCTGAGCACTGAGGGAGCAGACAGCCAGGTCAGGGCACTCACACATCAGGCCCCTGGAGGACAGCCCCTGACCATCCCGGACAGACAAAGGGGACCTGGGCCAGGAGTGGGCGGCGGGAGGACTGAGGCAAAGGTGTGCTGCTCAGAGCGATGGTGCTGACCCGAGGGTGGACAGAGAGGGTGTGGATGACCAGTGGCCACAGTCTGGCCACGACCCATGCCCCTGACCTCCCTCTCAGCCCTCAGAGCTCCTCACCCGTGGCCACTCCCCACAGAACTGTTGGGCCCAGGGAGCAGCCGTGGGGAGGGGACACTCAATGTGAACCCTGAAGTGGGGTCCCTGTCTCTGCTCTGGGATCAGTGAGTGCCAGTGGCGTGCTCCAGGCCGACAGCTCCAGGGCTCCACGGGAGTCCAGCCCCAGGCCCTGCAGTGCCCTCCACTCTGGGAGAAAGGGTCGCCCAGGGGAGGAGGGCGGCCAGGTCCAGGCAGGGTGAAAAAGCAACTACTCATAGGTCTTCCTTCCCCAGGTGGGGAGGGTGGGGCCAGGTGTGGTGTTGCCATGGTGACAAGCTCACCTGCTTCCTTACAGCTTCATAGCAAACACCTGGTTTCATTTTCAGTTCTGGGAAGGAGTGGCCCCTGACCTTCAAACAGGTCAGCCAGCAGCCAGCTGGGCTGATAGGCAAGGCAGCCTGGGACCCTGGGGTCCCTGGGTCTCCCCATGGCAGCTCCCCAGGGCCAGTGCCCTCACGTCCACCCTGGGAGGACTGGCTGATGGCCCCACTTCACAGATGAGGGGGCAGGTGTCCAAGGTCACATAGGGTGGAGCTGCTTGGGGGTCCTGGTCCAGAATGCTCCCTCCCCCTTCGCCCAGTGTCTTTCCTCAGAGCGACTTTTAGCTCTGACCCAGTTAGTCCAGGACAAGCAGAGGTGGGGTCATTTCAGGTGTCTTGGCAGAGGAGGGTGTGGCTTGAGGCCTCCCCCAGGGGCTGCCACCCCTTCCCTCCTGGGGGAGGTGACCTGTTAGGAACACTCCTGGGAGGGCTGGCATACCGAGCTAGAAGTCCAGTCTCCTCACCCCAGAGCCCTCTCCGGTGCAGACCTGGTCCCAGTGCCAGGCCCAGGCTGTGCCTCCAGGGGGCCATACCTGGGGGAGTCAGAAAGGGCTGCTTAGAGAAGGTGGAATGGCAAGTGGGTCTTGAAGGGTGAATAGGAGTTTTCTAGGTGAGGATTCTCAACTTACCAACCTAGTTAGGGGCACATCTGTCATCACATGTGAGTGGTGAGCCTACTGCCCTGGTTTCCCACCTGTGCCCTCCTGGTGGAAAGTCCAGCCTGGAGGGGACTTAGGGCTCGGTGGGGAGCAAGGGGTGGTCTTGCACACAGTAGGGCTCAGTGGACATTTGTCCAGCAAATGATGTGGTTCCAGCTGCTCTAGGTAGGGAGAGCAGACCCCGAGAGGAAAATTGGGGGAGCCACCCCCCAACAAGGTTTGGTCGCCAAAGTCACTCACCGCATACAGAGAGGAGCTGGCTGGGTTAGGGCAAGACTTTGGCTGCAGAGCCCAAGGCCCCACTGACCACTCTGATGGAGGAAGCCGCCGCTGACCACCTGCCACCTATTCTGCACACCACGGCTGTGACTGCTGTGCTCAGTCTCCTGGGGGCCCCCTGAGAACACAGAGCTGGGGTGCTGTGGAGGGGCTGCTGGGTCCCAAACTCCTCAGGCCCCTTCTTCCCCGCTCAGCATTACAGACATCAGCCCAGGAGCCCACAGGCCAGAGTTCCAGCTGGGAGAGCCTTTGAGATGGCAAAGCATGTGGCTGCAGGAGCTGAGGGCTGCCAGGTCAGAGGCCAGAATGCAGGCCCCTCACCTCAGGGCCCCCACCTCGAGCACCCTAACCTTTGTCTGAGTTCCACTCCCTGAGTCCTGCAGTCCTGCTCCCCTTAAGGCCAGGGACAGCCTTGTCTGACCTCTCACCCCAACCTAGGACAGGTAGCATTAGAGGTACAGACAGAAACCCCTGGGTCTGATGCCAGCTCTCCATGGTTATGGCCTTGGGCAAATCCTCTCCTTTCCAGTCTGTAAAATGGGCGTGAACATAGCGTCCGGGGCTAAGGGCTGTGAGCAGTGCCTGACACACAGGAAGTATTCAGCAGAGGGTGGCTGTCTCTGACCTGTATGAACAGAGAGGTGCTGTGTCTGGCCAAGGACACACAGCGATCACAGGCAGGGCGGGGCTCCCATGCCCCCTGGCCACCCCTGCCAGCCCTGCAGGCTCCTCATCGGGAGCCGGAGGGCCGAGCCCCATTCCACGGGGTTCCTATAATGGTGTGAAGAGGATTAATAATGCATTTATAACACGTCGTTGTGGTAGCCAAAAATGATCTATAAATGGGCGGTAAATGTTTTATAATGTTTTTGTAACCCGTTATAAATGATAAATGGCAGACTATAGATGTGGATCAAATATTTATAACGCATTGTGTGCGACGTTGGGCTACTACAGTTCAGGAAAGCCATTAATAATAAAGTGGATGGAAATGTAAAAGTTGCAGACATGCCCAGCAAAGCCATTTATAATGAAATGTAAAGCTGGGCTGTTGGAAGCAGCCCACGAGCCCCGCGGAAACCCTGGCCGCTTTTCCCCGAGCCTGCGGAGGCCCAGGGTCTGAATTATTTGTGAGGCGCTCCGACGAGGATGTACACTGCCCGTAGCACGCGTATGAGTACCCCATTAACACACCCGAGGCGGCATGCGTTATTCATGGGGCCTAATTAATTAATGGTGGCCCCTCAAAGTGGGGTGTCACCGCCTCCAGCCCCCTCTCCTGCCTGGGGCCATGGCCTTGGGAATCGGGGGGAGGAGGGACATCCCTTGGATGTCCTGTTGTGAAGCCATTGTTACCCCTCAATGGTACTTCTGGGGTAGGTGGTAGGGGGCTGGTGTCCACTGTGGGGACTCTGCCCACCTCTCCCCAGTGTCCGCCTCCTACAGCCACGATTGCTGTGAGTTAGGCAGGGAGCTACATTTCCTTCCACAGGTTGGCCCTGGTGCCACCTTCCCAGAATGGCCTGGACGAGGGGCTGTCTTCCCAACAAGAGCAGGAGGCTCAGGAAAGTGAGTGGCCTAATGCAGGTCACGGGCCAAGCCAACGTCTGAGCGTGGGTCCCAACTCGGGCCGCTGTCTGACTCTGAACCCTGTCATTTGCACAAGGCCCACTTCTGTTCTGTGCAACTCTCGTTGGTGACATGCTCCTGCAGCAGGGGTTCCACAGGCAGGTTGGTTGGGGAACCAAGGTGTCATGTGGCCACTCCCTTGGGGTGAAGGCTTGGACAAACACCTCCCTCATTCTTCTTTCCATCCCCCCCCCCCCTTCTCTCCTGGTTTGTCCCCCTCTGCCTCAAAGCACTGCAGGGCTGGTGTGTTTGGGCAGATGACCTGGATCTATTCTAGTTCGGTCCCTTGGCCTTGATCAAATCAGTTACTTGGGGTTGAATCTACCAGCTGAAGGGTCTACACTCCAAGGCGTGGGGCCCAAGCCCCATCACTGCAACCCCTTTAGGGGCCCAGAAGCCATCATGTCCTCCAGGAGCTAAGCTGATGGGCAAGCTGGAGCTGGTTTTGAATAAAAATTCATGATGCCTTTGGCCCTGCCTCTCCCTGGGTCCGTCCCAGCACTGCCCCTCCACCATCACTGAGGGTCAGGACACATGCTGGCAGCAGCAGTAGGGAAAAGAGACTGTGTTGCTTGGAGGTCCTGACCAGAAGGGTTGGCATTCGTGCAGGACGCTGGCCTGGGCTGACCCTGGCTCCTTGGGCCCTCACCCCGCGTTGGGGTTAACCCTCATCCAGGTTCTGCCTGGCTGATCAGGTCGTCCCTTCTCTTCTAAGAATCTGTCTTTTGAGTTGCGGAGTAGGTAGAGTGAACCCACTTTTAAAGAGTAGCTGTAAGTTTAATGAGAAAGTGGGCCCGAAAAGTGATAGAAGAGGCTGGAGGGGGCTGTCTGGACCCTGCTCCCTCCTCCCCACTTCCTCTGCCAAACTTCCATGGGCTTCCTTCCTTCCTCCCACCATTCCCTCTGCCTGCGAAGTTCTTCACATCCCCTGACACACCGACTTATCTTCAGGGCTTAGTTCTCAGGTCCTTCATGAAAGCCACCTTCGCCTTCCAGGCCAAGACAGAAGCCCGTCTTTCACCATTGAGTGGCACCGTGTGTCCCCTTGGAGCACTGTGACAAGTGCAGCACAGCATGTGTTTGTGTTCATGTGTCAGTCAGGGAAGGATGCTAGCGAGCTACTGTAACAAACAGATCCCAAGTTTCCAGCAACTGAACCCAGCTCACATTTATTTCTCACTCATCCAGAAGCCAGTATAGCTGTTCCTGGTCAGTGGTGGCCTCCGCCTGACCCTGCAGTGTCCAGGCTTCTCCATCTGTGGCCCTGTCATCTAGCAGGTCCTTTTCATCCAGCCAGAGGATGAGGGAAATGGAAATTCTGGAGGTGCACACATCACCTCCATTGGCTGGAACTCAGCCGCACCGCCCCATCCACCAGCCAGGGAGGCTGGAAAATTTGGTCCAGACAGAGTCCAAAAGTCCTGAGACAGGGACACAGGGGTGTTTGAGGGCGAGTCATAGGGGAGGTGGGAGAGGTAAGGACTGGGGGCAGGGTTGGAGAGCCCATTCTAAGGCCTGTGCTTTCACCTTGAGGTGGGAGACCCGGGAGGGGTTTGAGCAGGGTGGTATGCTCTCACTCCCATTGTTGAAGATTCTGTGTTGACAATAGACCAGCTGGTAAGGCAGAAGCAGAGCAGGTTAGAAGGCTCCTGGACAAATCCAGGCTCTCAGTGGGGGGTTGGGGACGGGGGCCATGGAGGGGTGGCAATGGTCAGTTTCCTCCTAGATCCAATGTGGCCAGCGAGAGGACAGGAGGCAAGGAGCGCACCCAGGCTTTTGACCTGAGTAACTGCCAAGTGGGAGTCACCATCAGTGACCCGTCTGCCAGCTGTGGGTGCAACTGGTGTGGGCTCTAGGAGGAGGGGGTGTGGCTGAGTGCAGGGACATTGGGCAGGGCCGTGGGGAGGTGAGGCCAGGACGCAGCAGGGGTGATAAAAGGCCTGAAGATGTGATAAGGTCCTGGACTTTATTCAGAGTGCTGTGGAGGCCAAGCAGAGAAGGGCTTGTCTGATTGGTTTTCTAGAACCCTCAGCTGCTGGGGAGGGGACTATGGGTGCTAGAGGGCAGGAGGGAGCCTAGGAAGACGGGCACAGTGGTCAGGGGCAAGATGGCCTGGATGGGAGGGGTGGCAGTGGGGAGAAGTGGGTTGACTGGGGGTGTCCTGGCTTGTGGGCTGTGGAGAGGAGCTGCCGACAGGAGGCAGTGCTGTGTGTGAGGTGCTGGTGGGGACACAACGACAGTGCTGCCTCTGTCACTGTCCCCAGAGGAGGCCATGTGGTGATTGGTGGGGGCAAGAATACAACTTAAACTTCTAAAAATCAGAGCTCGGGCTGCCTCCGCACTCTTCCTTCTAAGGGAGGTGGGTCCCAAGCCCTGTGCTCCGCACCCTTTCTTGGCCTTTCCCTTCCTCACTGGCTTTTCCAGTTCTCCTAACTGCTTCCCTGGGGGTCAAGAAAACCCAGTTGGTTCCTGGTTGGTTCCTGTTCAGGGACCAGCCACCAGCATGGCCCAACTGGCACATCACTCTTTGGCCTCTTGCTAGAACATCCAGCAAGTCAGGGCAGCCGCCATGGCCAGCTGCAATCCCAGGACACAGGGGCTCCCTGTTGACCACCTGCTTGCAGGCCCTGTGCAACAGGGAGCGTGCCATCTGTGCACAGGCCTCACTCACACGGTGGGGCAGGGGGTGTCCACACCTCGGGGTCCCGCTGCAGGAAAGCGCCAGAGTGCCACATGCTGGCTCTGGGCTGCACGACCTCAGTGTCTGCTTCTTCAAGTGGGCACAGAAACCATCCTGTCTCCTTGCCACAGGCCACTGTCAGGGAAACATGTTCCTCCCTGCGGGCCTTGACTGAACAAGCCCTGGGGCTGGGTGGCCAGGTGGCTGGGCTCTCACATTCACGGCATTTAGGGCTGTCCATCACATGGCCACAGACAGGGCTCCACGAGGAGAATGTGTAGGGGACTCATTCTGATAATTGAGGGCCCCCAAGAGGTGTTTTTCTTTAGTTACTTGTGTCACAGAAGCTCAAAGTGGGACACTGGGAAACACAACAGATCGTCGTGCCCCCCAAGGATTTTGTGCTGCAGAAGCAGCCTGAGTGGACAGGTCCCAGGAGGGAGACTCTTTGGTGTGCATCCTCCTAGCTGGCCCACCCTGGGCACCGTGCCCCTGTCCCAGCCTCAGTTGCCTCTTCTGTAAATGAGGAGTAAGGCCCGCCTTGCCTGGCACCCCCACCGGCATGAGAACCCCGATGGGAAAGACCTTTGAGAGGGGCTCAGTGGGGTGGGGTCGGGGGTCTCCCGGGAGACCACAGGCAGGCAGAGAGGCCAGCTCCATCATTTCCCAGGCATGTGACCAGAGGCAAGCGTCAGTTTCCCCTTCAGAAAGGTGGCCATGTCTTCCATTTCTTAATGAGGGTTGGTGGTGTGCGTGTGTGTAGGGGGGTGCTTGGAAAGAAACAATTTGAAAGCCTCCCAGGAGCACTGGCGGCCAGGACCCCAGCGCGGGCGCCTCCCCTTCCCCGGGCTGGCAACTGTGAGGGGAGGGAAGCGGCGTGTGGGGGCCCCGGTGGATGGGCGGGGCTTTGGCGAGACCTTGCTCTGGAGGGGCGGGGCCGTGGCACGGCAGGGGCGGGGCCTGGTCGAGGTCGGAGCCTGTGCCTGGGCCCGGTGGGGCGGGGGCGGGGCTTGTTGGGGGCGGGGCTGTGCGGGTGGACTCCAGCTGCACACCCTCCAGCGGCGTTCCCGCCCGCAGCACGGCCGCGACTCCTCGTCCTTCCAGCTCCGGGATCGGGCTCCTGGTCCTCTGGGGTGGCCGGCCCGCGGTTCCCGAGAGGCACCATTCGGTCTCTGCCGCCCGGGCAGCCAGCTGTCCGCATGGCCGCCATCAAGGCGCTGCAGCAGTGGTGCCAGCAGCAGTGCGAGGGCTACCGGGACGTGAGCATTACCAACATGACCACGTCGTTCCGCGACGGCCTGGCCTTCTGCGCCATCCTGCACCGCCACCGGCCCGACCTCATGTGAGTGCCCCGACTCCCATGGGGAAACAGACAGGAACTATAGGACCACGGCCGGGAAGGGGAGCGCAACCCGCTATGGCCCTGGAGGCTGCCCCTGATGGCCTCAGTTTGCCCATCCACCAAGTGGAGCTGGGTCGGAGCCACGACGTCCGGCCGCCCCCGCTGGCTTAGTCAGGCGGTGACTCAGTCCGGCGTCCTGGGCTCTGGTCACAGCCTCCCCTCCCGCTCACCTCCCTAGGAAGGGGACGGCAGAGTTGTCCGGCGGGGTCCAGACAGCCTTACTGTCCTGGGACCTGCCCAGCAGCTCAGGGGGTGGGGTCACTCAGGGTTTCCTGTGTGGTACTGCCCCTCCTCCAGCCTGTCCAGGCACCTTGAAGGATGCAGCTCAGGGACACTGAGCAGGAAGCCTGCGACCCCCAGGTCCTGTCAGGCCTCCACACCTTAGGGTGAAGGGTGATAAGCGATGAGGTAGAGGCGGCGTCCCACCTTGTTTTGGGATCTCATCCCCACCCTAGACCCACTTCCACCATTATTCACTCAGCAAATGCTCTTTGGCTGGGACTGGGACCCGACTTGCTGAGACAGCTCTGTGTGGGGAGTCCCTGGTCCCCACCCGCCTCACCTCCTGTGAACTCTGGAGGGTCAAAGCTGCAAGGGGTGTGCCTGGGCTGGCTGGACAGAGGCTCTGGAAGGGCGGAGTGGGAAGGCCACCTGAAGTTCAGGCGCCTTCTGGAAAAAGCAGGCTTGAAGGAAGGCATTCATTCTCCAGAGAAGTCCAGGCTGGAGCCAGGGGTGGGTGGAGTGTGTCTGCAGGGAGGTCTTGGGGCCGGGAGAGGCCAGAGGCCACACTTTCTAAATGCTGCCCTCAGGCCTCTTGCTCCATAGGTGGGGAAACTAAGGCCCAGAGAGGAGACACCCTTGTTCAGGTCGCAGAGGATGTAAGGCAGAGTCAGGGCTGGCAGTTGGGGCTCCTCCCCGGTGCCCAGATATCCTTTCCACCCCAGGGATTGTCCCCGAGCACCTCACTACGAGGAAGCTAGTTTTGAGAGAGGCCTGCCTGCATGTAATTCCTCTTCCCGCCTGAGGTTGTGAAATGCATTTGTGGAGCCTCGTGGGGAGGCCCCATGTTGCAGTTGGGCAGCAACCTCTGCTTCCTGCCTGGAGAGGTGTTTGGTCACCACTAGAGGCAGAAGATGGGGCAGAATGTGCTTCCACATTGAACACCCAAAGCTGAGCTCTGACAGGTTGGGCTGAGGATGTGAAAACTGGGAGAGGGACCAGGAACAGAGGTGGGCAGGCTGAGCCCTGCCGGTGCTTGCAGAGTCCTGCATAAGGCTGGTGGGGGACTGAGCTGAGGCAGCCTGGACGAGGCCAGCGTGAGAAGTCTGTGATTGGAGGGAAAGATGGTGGTCTGCCGGCTCAGCAGCCTCGGGATGATGGCACAGATGTAACTGGAGATTTGGGGCCTTTCCGAGCCCTGGGAGCTTCCATCTGCTCCCAGTTGTGGTGGGTTGGAGGCTGTGTGTGTGTGTGTGTGTGTGTGTGTGTGTGTGTGTGCCTGTCCCAGCATGCACTGCCCATGGGTGAGCACAAGCATGCACATGTGGGTGGGTACACGAGCTGGCACAAGCAGGCATCATAGAACCGTTCATTTAACCATTATTGAGTGCCGGCTTTGTACTCAGTACTGAATACTTTACAACATGGCCTTGGCCCCTGCCTTAGTAAGTGACATTTGAGTCACAGAGACAGACAGTGAACAGATAAATGCCTAAAAGTTCAAGGCAACTCCAGAGAGTGGTGAGGGCCAGGACTAGGAAGAAGAGGAGGCCGTCCACCCTCCCCGTTACATGTGGGCATTGCATTATCTTGCTGCTGATTTGACTGTTGTTTATCTCCCCACTGGACTTTCAGCTCCAGAAGTGTAGAGGTGTCTGTTGTGTTCACGGCTGTGTCCCCCAGTACCTGGTGTGTTTGGCACATGACAGGTGGTCAGTAGCCATCAGCGTGTATTTGGAGGTCTACAGATAAGGGCTCAGTAGGTATGGCAGGAGTTCGGTGGGAGTTGTAAAGTAAGGCTCTGCTGGTGCGAGTGCAGAAGGGACGCGGAGGTGGCCATGTGACCACAGAGGCAGAGATTGGAGTGATGTGGCCACAAAGCTAAGGCAGGACTGAAGCCACCTGAAGCTGGGAGGGATAAGGAACAGAATCCGTCCAGAGCTCCAGAGGGGAGGGGCCCCGCGACACGGTCAGACGTCTGACTCCAGAACTGTGGAGAATAAATATCTTGTTTTAAGCTGCCCAGTTTGTGGTCATTTGTTACGACCAGCCCAGGACACTAACGCAGGCCTCGAGATGTGGTGAGGTGCAGTGGGGGCTCCATAGATCTGGCTGAAGGAGTACACGCATGTGCTGTGGGTGTGTTCGCACTGGAGTGTGGGCACACGCATGTCCCTGTGCCCCAGCCCTTTGATGTGCCTGTGTCTGTGTCTTAAACACCTGTCCCCACTCTGGTCCCTGCAGTGCCTTTGGGCAAGTTGGTGGCCGGGAGAGGGCTCTCACCAGGAAGCCCTAAGCTGCCCGCCCCGCCCCCAGTGGTGAAGGACAACGCAGGGTGGCCATCCTCTTGGGGTGAGACCCACCCCCACACTGCCCATCCTGTGAAGACCCTCTGGTGGCAGGAAGGTGGAGATCCTGTCTCCGTATCGCCTAGCTTTGCCACCAGGAAGTCCTTCCCTTTGTCTCATCTCAGTCCTTCCTGCTGCATGGGAGCCCGTTTCCTCCTCAGAGGGAGAGCCGCTGTGAAGGAGCCGCTGGGCACTGAGCCAGCCTGGTGGGGCCTTGGGCTGCCTGACGCTGACTCCTACTTCTGCCTCTGCCCAGGAGTTCACGTGTGGCCCTGCTCCAAGAGGCAGTGTGACCTGCTTTGGTGGCCCCACAGGGACCCTGGGAGGTGTGCGTGAATCTCTGTTGTTGGGAGACAGGCTCCCCCAGCGCTGTCCAGCTGGGAAGCAGCCGGCCCGTGCCCACCCCACAGCTGTGGGGTTTCTGCATGTGTGTGTTAGGGTGCCTGCCACAGTGCTGGCTGCCCGGCGGCTCTGCCCTCAGAGTCTGTTTCCCCATGAGGCCAGGTGAGCACAGGAACCACCCAGAACAAACAAACTGTCTGGACTGCAGCAGCCTTCCGTGGTTTCCAGGAGCAGGAGGAGGGGCCGGTGCCCAGCTAGTGGCTGTACAGGGAGCACTTCCCAGCAGCAGTCACAGGGTTCCAGAGCTGGTCAAGGAAGGAGGCGCCATGGAGGCCAGGCCATGTGTGGCAGTTGTGGACGGCCTGGCTGGGGTGTCAGGAACGGGGCTGGAAGCCTGCTGGCCTCTGCAGCCCGAGCCCGAGCCCCAGCCCCGTGGAGGGACTGACCTGATCTTTCTCTGGAGGGTGTCAGGGCTGGCCAGAAGCAGGGGGCGGCCCCCTGACTGTCTTGTAGACGCGCCTGCTGTTGGGGGTCAGGGAGACTCACTCCCAGAGGCCCCACCCCAAAGCTCTGAGGCAGTACTGCTTCCCTTCCTGGGCCAGGCTGACCCCCTCCTTCATAAGGTCAGCAGGAAGATGCGTGGGACAGAGGCCTGCTATGCCCCAGCCTCAGGCTTGCTGCCCAGTCCCTGCTGCTGCCTTCCAGCCGGAATCTCCAGGACGGATGCGGGAGTGGTTGCCAGCCCCTCCTTGGGGGCAGTCCAGGGCCCTGGGGACCCCACCCCAGACCACTGCAGAAGGCCCAGGGCTGACCCCTCCTGGCTGGGCCCTGCTCTGGGCTGAGGTGGGGGTCAGGGTGAGCTCTGGCTTCGGGGGAGACCTGCAGTCAGGCAGCTGGCAAGGGGCCTCATTTGCCCACCAGGTGCCAGAAGGTGGGGGCCCTGGGACCCGGCCCTCTCAGGCCCCCTTCCTCACCCAGTGCTGTCACCCTCTCCTAGCATGTCTGCCTTGGGTCTCTTTCCTGAACCCCATCTCTCCGCCTCTGCCTTGTGGCGTCTCCCTTCTGGTGTCTGTCCCTCTCCATCTTTGTCTGTTTGTGTCTGTCTGTCTCCAGCTCTTTCTCTGTCTGTCCCTCTGTCTGTCCCCACACCCTCTCTGCTTCCCTTCCCGCAGGATTAACTCCAGATGTGTTGGAGGTGCCTGGGGAAGGCCCAGGCACTTTCCCTCTGTCTGCCCCGCTCGCCCGCCGCACCAGGACCACCCCCTATCCCGGGCTGCATTTTGTTCCAGGAAATAAGCAGCATAAGGTCAGCTCTCTGGGAATTTGAAAGGGGGCACACGTTCCCCAGAGCCCCCAGGTGCTTGACAGTCTGAGGTCAAATTGTGGCCTCATGAGGCAGAGCGGGCCGGGCTGGGCGCATGGTAGCACTCAGCAGACAGTTCTGGCATGCAATCACGCAAGGATGACGACGTATAGACCCGAGGCTATTCATTCCAGTGCTGAAATGATAAACGAGTGCCACGAGAGTCTGCTCACTCCACAAGCATTTATGGAGCGCCAGCTGTGTGCCTGGCCCCTGGCAGTTACCTTGGCATACTAGAACACACCTGATTATAAATTTTGGGAATTTGACTGAAAAAACGACCTAACTCGGAGGGTGCCCAGGCCCCAGCCCTCCTGGCGGCAAGTTCTGAGGCTCGGGCTGCCTCCCCGAGGACCAGCTGCTCACAGCCGAGCGAGGGTGACAGTGATGCACTGTGGTCCAACAGGGCGTTAAATGCAAGCCAGTGCCTCCCCGAGGTCCCGCCAAAGCTGGGTGTTCATCTGCTGAGCAAAGCACTGCAAATGGGGCGGTTGAGCACAGCAGAGCATGCAAAAGCCCGAGGTCGGGTGTCGGCAGCCAGTCCCTCCTGAGGCCTCTGTCATGGGTGTGTGGACAGCTATCTTCCCCGTGTCCTCACGTTGTCTGCCCTCTGCATCCCTCTGTTCAGACTTCCTTTTCATAAGGACAGTCATTTTGGATTACGGCCCACCCCAGTGACCTCATTTGTAGTTGATTCTCTCTGTAAAGATGCTATTTCCAAATAAGGTTTCATTCCAAGGTTTCGGGGGAGAGTACTCCAACATATATCTTTTTTGGGGGCACAATCCAGCCCATCCCACCAGGCTGGCAGAAAGCGTGTCAGGATGGACTTCCTGAGGGCCGGGCAGGGTCTCCGTGTCTCTTTCACTCCAGTGATTTCCACCAGCACTGGTCTCAGACTCCCCCCTGGCATCAAGGGATGTGTGCTTGGGACTCAACCATCCAAAGGCAGGAAAGTGTCCACTTGGGGATACTTGGAGGAGCCTGGTCCTGGAGGGCTGGCCAGGGTGGTCCAGTCCAGCGTGGACTTGGTCCTGAGGGGCTGCGATCCTTGAACTTGAATGGAAGAGCAATTCTGTGGCCCCGACTTGCTTACCTCTGACCCTGCCCAGCAGGGCTGGCTGGCCATGTGGGTACCTGATCTACCGGGAGCCCTGAGGCTCACTCTGGGTGTGGAGGAAGAGAGGGCCGCACGGGACAACTGGCCACCCCAAGGGACATACTGAGGCCCACGCAGAGGGCCTCCTCTCGTTTGTTTGGAGACAAAACAGAACTTGCTATCTTGCCCTCCCACCACCGGGCATCTTGCTGAGGACACGGCGTTGGTCAGTGACCCAGGGCAGGTCTGGAGAAGAGATTGAGCTTTCAAAGGGATGGGGGCGGGGGCTTCCGAGCCCGACACCAGGGACGAGGGCCAGCGTGGCTGAGAGCCCCCAGGGTGTTGGATGGAGACCCGCGCTCCACGAGCCTGTGGACACTGGTGGGACACACTAAATGCACAGTGGGGGTGCAGGCTGTGCTGACCGATGCATCGCCCACCCTGCCCACTCCTTCCGGTCATTTGTTCACCCAGAGACAGATCTGTCCACCATCTTGTCCTATGCACAAAAGCACCCTCTGTGCTCGTGGGGTGGTCGTAGCATCTGGAACACGTTACCTGGGAGGTGGTCCAAGCGGAAATGGGGTGGTTTCCGGAAGAGCCAGGCAGGCTGATGGACGGCGGGGCCTCTAGGAGGCAGGTGGGCAAACCACAGCCCTGGCCTCTCCCACTCCCCACTGTGTGGCTATGGGCCCGCCACTGCCCTGGCCTCAGTTTCCTCATCTGTAACAAGCTGCCCAGGGTTGCGATGGGGTCCCAGGCCAGGTAGCCACAGCATCACCCCCTCCGTTTGAGACTCCCTGGCCTTCAGCCAGGGCCCTTCAATTCATCACCAGAAGATGCCCTGTCCTCTTGCATGGGACACTGGGGCCCCAGAGAAGAGAGGGCTCGCCCAGGGTCAGACAGCATGGCCTGGAGGAGTGGAGACGCAGCTTTCAGCCTGAGCTGTCTGTGCTGTGAGGCTTCCAGAACAATCTAGGTCACACTGAAACGGCAAGGCTGCCATTCAGGCCCCACAGACACTGTTTAACCAGCCTTCCCGGAACCATCAGCCCGAGTCAGGCTGAGCGTCCGGGGGGGGCTGCGTGCCTGCTGGGGTCCAGCTGTGCATTCTGCTGAGAGCATCCTCCCGTGTGTGCGAGGCCATGTGCACAGGGTTGCGGGCAGCCTGGAGCTGCCCAGGGCTCCTTTCAGAACGACTGTGCTCTTGGCCTCTCCAGGAAGTCCTGCTGTCCGGGTCGGGCCTGGGACTCCTGCCCCTGGGGTGCCCCACACCCCTGTGGTCAAGTGTGGGGTTGGGCAGGGGCTCTAATAGTCTCAGCCACGTGGGTGAGGGTTTGCCCCCTCAGGAGGAGGTTGGGTACCTGGTGAGCGCTTAATGCCACTCCCCAAATGGTTAAACTTCAAACGCCTGGACGCTAGGGCCCTGGCCTGGCTTTGGTCTTCCCGCTTGTGACCTCAGGCACGTCCCAGAGCCGCTCTGTGCCTCAGTTTCCTTATCTGTGAGAGGTGGACGTTGGCAGTGTGTACGGGTGTGAGCACTGAGTGAGCAGGTGTCGTGGGAGGTACCGGGGAAATGAAGTGAATGGTGGGAGGGAGATGGCTGAGCTCCATCCGTCACTGCACGTCGCTCTCCCCACCCTGGATCCCGCCACGTCCGTCCCGTGTTCTCACTGGCCTACGAGCTTCGCAGGGGTTGGGAGGCAGCCCTGTGAGCTGTGCCGTGGCTGGCACAGGAACAGTGGTCAGGACTGGGCTGCGGCTGTGAGGCCATCAGTGCCCAGGTCACTGGGGACACTGGAGCATTGCTGAGCCCAGAGCAGGGCTAGAGCCCCTGGTGCTGGCCCTGGGCTCCTCAAGGCCGCTGTGACCTCCTTGTTTCACACGGCTCCTATCACCCCCACGTCAGTTTCCCAATTTAGGTAGGACGACTTCTGAGGCCTTTCTGGTCCTCCCTCCTTTGGACACTTGTGTTTTATCTTCCAGAAACTTCAGTGCTCTCAGGAAGGAAAACATTTATGAAAACAACAAACTGGTGAGTTCTGGTCCTGCCCCACGCCATGGGAGTTGTGGAGGCAGGGCTTGCTGTCTGTGACCTCAGCTCCTGAAGTAGCCTCTGATCTGCAGCCAGGCCCACCTGGTCCCCTGTTCCTCATGCGGGCGAGCGGGTGAGGGAAGGGGTGGGGAGTGATTGGACCATCCTTCCCGCCTAAGGCAAAGCAGTGTCCAGAGGTGGTGCTGGGTGGGTCCTGGGACGGCCAGCGGCTGGCTATTCCAGGGACCACCGCCCCGGCCCCACCCACTCAGCCGTGGCCACCAGGGCCCTGAACACACTGCTCTGACCATGTTGTCAGGCGGCCTTGCCATACCAGCTGCAAGACCCTTCCCATGCCAACCAGCTTCAGTGTCCTTGCTGCAAAATAAGCTCTGTTTCCAACGGGCACAGAAGGCAGAGCCCCTGGCCTGTCAGGTGTGCACCGCGCTCCTGCCAGGGAGGACATGAGTGAGGCCCACAGGACTGGCTTCCGAGCTCCTTCAGTCCTGTGTGGTCGCGATCTGATCCCCACTGTGCAGATGGGTGCACTGAGGCCCAGAGGTCACGCAGGCCGAGCCGAGCTCGAACCCTGAACCCAGACCTTTCTGGGCTTCAAGAAGTGTTCCTGCCTCTGGCCCTTGCCTCCCTTCATCCTCCTCCTCCGGAGGGGAGCTGGTGGCCTGGCCAGGGGTAGGAGAGGTCTCCTGGCCTGCTCCCTGCTGACCGCCCCCTCCCCCAGGCCTTCCAAGTAGCGGAGGAGCAGCTGGGTATCCCTGCCTTGCTGGACGCAGAGGACATGGTGGCTCTGAAGGTGCCAGACCGGCTGAGCGTGCTGACCTATGTGTCACAGTACTACAACTACTTCCACGGACGCTCCCCCAGTGAGTTGGGACTCCCACACAGCTGTGGGCAGGTGCCACCTGTCCCCCCAGTAGGTGGCACCCAGCACTTCCTGGCATGCAGGCGTGTGCAGCTCCCAGTGCTGGGGCTTCCTCCCAGGGGGCCCGAGCCCCTGGCCCTGCTAGGAGTGCTGAGCAAGGCACTGGTCACTGGTCCTGCCACGCACCCTGCTGGGAGCGGCCTCAGCCGTCCCCACTCCACTCCCGCCTGTCCACTGATCAGAGGCACGCAGCTCCCACCTCTCCTTCCCCTCTGGGCCTCAGTTGCCTTGCCTGCACCCCTGGGGCTCTGTGCCCAGCAGTCCTGCCTCCAGTAGCTTGGTAGACCCCATACGGGCTCCCAGACTCTCTCTAGATGCACCCCACCCCCCCAATCTGGTCCTGACATTTGGCCCTGTGGAAACCCGGCTGGCCCTGGCTCCAGGCTCTGTGGGCAGGGGAAGGGCGGCTATTCCAGCTGCTTTGTACTTCCCTCCCTCCCCCCACATTCCTCATCCAGGCCTTAGAAATCCCCGGAATCGCTCTGGGCTCAGGGCCAGCCCTGCCTTTATATTCCCACTTTGTGGAGAAATAGAAAAGTCCCTTTTCTCTGACCCCAGATCTGGGTCTCAGAGGGAGGGAGAGAGGGAGAGGAGGCAGTGGGTGAGGCCAGGCTCAGCAGGGAATCTGGCTGGGGCTGCCCCTCCCCACTGGCCCCCCAACCGGCATGAGCTGCCCCCACCCCCTCCCGCGACTCTAGGCCCCTGCTGGACACATGCACCTCCAGGAGACCCAGGCAGGGGTGGCCCAGGGTGTAGGGCCGGGCCGGGCCCCCTGACCCTGTGTATCTTGTGCCAGTTGGGGGCATGGCTGGCATTAAGAGGCCCCCGTCCGACTCTGAAGAGGAGCTGTCCAGGAAGAAGGCCCCACTCCAGCCGGCCAGGCCCTCGCCCGCCCCAGCCCGCGGACCCCCGCTGTCTCCAGTCAGCACAAACCCCATTGTCAGGCAGAAGGACAGGGGCACAGAGGGCCCCCTGCAGACTGCTGTAAGCTCCCAGCCCCACCCTCCCTGTGGTTCTTGGGTTTTCCACTGGCTATCACTGAGCAGGCTGGAGGGACTGAGTGTAGACCCACCACAGTGCGGGGGCGGGGTGGGGGGGTGGGGGGGGTGGAGTCCCCTCAGGAGCACACCATACAGGCTCCCGAGCTCCTTCAGTCCTGTGTGGTCGGGATCTGATCCCCACTGTGCAGACGGGTAAACTGAGGCTCAGAGGTCACAGGCCGAGCTAAGCTCGAACCTTGAACCCAGATCTTTCTGGGCTCCAAGTGGGTTTCTCACTTCTAGCTGTTCCGTGTTGGGTGAGGCCAGGAGAGAAGTCTGGGTGTGTCTACTGCTAGGCCCGCCCTGCACAGTGAGCTTGGGTGTCCCCACTTTTCAGAGGTGGAGACTGATGAGGGTGATAACTTGTGCTTGGGCGCCCCCTGCTGTCCCCAGGCTGTCATACCAGGCTAAAGGACGTTGGGAATTGGATTGAATTTCTGTACCTTGGGGTGGGGTCTGGACCTCCTCCCTCCACCCCACAGTCAGGCCCCCAGCCCCATCCCCTTGGGCCAGGCTGGGGACCCTGAACTTGGCGTCCAGTGGCCTGGGCATGATCGCTGGCTGCCCCGCTGTGGCCTCCCATCTGTAGAACACATAGGGTCCTCTCAAGGCTCATGGGGCAGCTTCAGGAGGGTGGGCAGGGCCCGTGGTAAGAGCTCAGAAACGTCAGCTGGCACCCCTCCCAAGGGCCAGGACTCGGTGGACTGCTCCCCCGTCTCCCTCAGCAGCACCTGTGGGGTCTGCGGCCAGCACGTGCACCTGGTGCAGCGACACCTGGTTGATGGGAAGCTCTACCATCGGAGCTGCTTCAGGTAGGGCCTGTATACATGCGTGTGCGTGTGTGCGTGCATGTGAGCTGACAGGTGCAAGCACTTTCTGGGGTGTCTGCACCCCTAGTAAGGTTCTGGGTGGAGTCTGTGACTCAAAATGGTTAGCAGCCTTGAGAAGAGGTGTCTGTTGAGTGAATGAACGACCACAGGAGTGGACACAGGAGCCTAGGTGTGTGCTCCCAGGAAAGCGTGAGCGAGGGAATGAACCCATGCCCACAGCTGCCCTGGCTTCCTCTGCCCCCACAGGTGTAAGCAGTACTCCAACACGCTGCACTCAGGCACCTACGAGGCCACAGCCAAGCCCGGCATCTTTGTCAGTTCCAGCCACCACTCCACACCTGCCTCTGCAAGCCCCAGGTTGCCAGGCCTCGTCCCCACACAGCCAGCAGCCGACCCCACGGACTCGAAGCCTCTCAGTGCCCCACAGAAAGCCCAGGAGGCGTGTGGGCAGAGAGATGCTGGGCCAGAGCGCAGGCCCGCTGCCTGGGAGCCCGTGGTGGGCAACTCAACTGCCAAAGGCTTTGTCCCTGCTGCAGCTGACACTCCGGCCACCACCCTCTCCCATGTCCCCCTGAGGAGCCCAGCTGCGCACAGGCTCACGGTGGGTCCCCTTGGTGGCAGAGCCAGTATGCATGTGACCAATAATTCCCCAACAGGGTGGTCACGGCTGGCACAAGACGCGGCAGCAGTCAGCCCCCGTCCTGCTGTGACCCCGAGTGCCCCGGACCCTCGCCCGGCCACACCACAAAGCCGGGCAACCCAACTGTCAGCCCTGCAGACCAAGCCCAGTTTGAGTCCAGCGTCTTCAGGCCCAGCAGACACCCCGGCCTGGACCCCATCAGCCTCCAGGACACAGCAGACCCGTGAGAAGTTCTTCCAGATGCCCGCAGCTGCCCCCACCACTGGCACAACCGGCAGGGCCCCAGCTGCAGCAGAGGTGTCTTCATGGGTCAGCAGCAGAGAGCAAGCACGGAGCTGCCTCCGGAAGGCTCTTCCAGGGCCTGTGGAGACTTGCGTTCAGGCACCTGGCAGGTGGGTGGGGAAAGAGGGACCAGGGAGGTGGGCAGCCCCTACCTGCCCAGCAGCCACTGGGGCCTCAGGAGGCCTGAGGGGTTAGGGGTGGCTGGGAGGGTCCCGAGCTCTGCCCGTCTGCTGTGTGACACTGGGGCTTCATGCCCCAGCCTCAGATTTCTCATTTGGAAGATGGGGCAAATGAGACGGGAGCTGGAGTACCTGGGTCAACAGGAGGGGGACATGGTTATCAGTGTAAAACCACTGTCTCCACGCTCTGGGTGGGGGACCAGGTACAGTGACACTGCCACCTGGAGCCCCCACAAGACACACACTCAGTCCTACTGAGGACACCTGTTTAACAGATGAGGAAGCAGAGGCTGGGGTGGTCCAAGTGTCAGTTCGTCTTTCCCGAGCGGGGCTCTGAGCCGCCCTGCCCATGTCCCAGAGCCTTCTGCACACTGGACATGGAGCAGATGCTGTGATGGGACGGAGGGTCCCCAGGGTAGTGTTCTCGGGCTTCCAGGACAACGTACCACTGACTGACTGGGGGCTAAACTAACAGACACTTACTCCTTCTCGGTTCTGGGTCCACAAGTCTGAGGTCAAGGTGTCGGCAGGGCCACACTTTTTCCTAAGGCTCCAGGGGAGGGTCCTCCCTGCCTCTTCCAGCTTCTGGGGGCCCCGGGAATCCCTGGGCTCGTGGCCGCATCCCTATCTCTGCCTCTTGTCACATGGCTGTCTCCCCTCGGTATGTCTGTATGTCTGTTTTTCTGTCTCTTATAAGGACACTTGTCATTGGATTTAGGCCCATCCTAATCCAGGACGACCTCATCCTAACTTGATTAAACCTACAAAGAGCCCATTTCCAAATAAGGTCATACTCTGAGCTGCCAGGTGGACGCGAATTTAGGGGACCCCATTCACCTCACTAAAGTCACCTAGTGAGTAAGGAAATTCCACACCAGGCTCACTGAAAATGCTGTACCCACTGTCTCATTCTGCCTCTATCTGGGGGATGGTATTCCCAGCTCAGAGCTGCCCAACCCCCATTGGGTCAGCAGAGGTGCCCAGGGGTTCCCAGGGTGGCCACAGGGCCAGGACAGTGAGCTAGGCAGACCCAGGCCAGACCATGGCTCTAGGCAAGTGGGTGAAGGAGGGAGGGACGGGGGTGCAGCCCTTACCCACACAACAGATGCATGATGTGTTTTGGGACCATTTTAATCCCGCTGACAGCAGAGTTAAACAGCAGCGTAAAGTCATATGCCGACACAGGCTAGTACCAGAGGTGTGTGCCCGTTGCCTGTCCCTAGTCCCTCAGAGGGGCTGTCTGGCCTCCCACAGGATGGTGGGCATTGGGAACCAGCCAGCAAAGGGGCTTCTGCCTGGGGGCCCTCGGGGGAGGGGCTCCTGGATCCACCTGTGTCTGATGCTTGCCCTCACAGCCACAGGCCCTCCTCAGCCACCACCCCTGGTCTGAACTGCCATCCCAGAACAGAAGGGCTACAAGCAAGTCCATCTGCCAAGCTGTCTCCCTTGGCTCTTAGGCCTGCTGCAAGGACTGAGCCACAGGCCCCCTTGAGTATGGGCACCACCTCGACGGCCTCCACATCATCCCAGGCGGGCGTGAAGAGCTCAGTGGTATCCCCAGGGGCCGGCAGGGCAGGTGCTGGCTCCAGGCAGAAGCTGGAGACCCCACTGGGAAAGGGTAGGTACTCCCCTTATGTGGACGAGTGAGGGACACGGGTGTAGGAGGTGACCACAGAGGCACGGACAGTCCATGTCCATGGGCTCACCTGGACACACGCTCGCCTGTTTGGCAGCAGGGGAAGTTGAGGTCCAGAGACGGTGTGATTCCCCCAGGCACACACAGCACAGGTGGCCAGGCTGGAAGTTCTATGCCTAACTCCCGCCAGTGCTCCTTCCTGCGACCCTGGCTGGCTGTGGGGCACCTGAGGGAGAGACAGCTGTAGGAAGACGGGATAGGTGAGGTCCAGACTTTCCTAGCAGGTTCCCCCCCAATATGACCCTTCTCCCTATGCTCTACCCAGGCGCTAGTGCCAGCCCCCAGGAAGGCCAGGAGGCTGGGCCAGCAGGATGGAGGGGCCTCCTGAAGCCCGTGGAGAAGAAAAACCCTGCTGACAGGTGTGGGTACTCACACTGCTGGACCTGAACTTGTTTCTATTGGTTTGTGCTCAGGGCGCCTGAGCAGGAGCCCATGCCCTAGGGCTGCACAGGGCCCAGCACACAGTAGGTGTTTAACAAATGCTTGTGGATGAAAGGCGGCACACACACACACACACACACACACCAACTGACTGACACACCGCAAGCAGGGGTGTGCACGTCACCTGTGCATTGTAGCTGAAGCAGGAGAAGCCAGTTCACACCGCCTGAATGATGGCACGATCACACCCACCTCGGTAATGGGACAGTTCACACTGGCTTGAGAGCTAGGGGTCTGCTCACACCAGCCTGAGTGATGGGTGCCAGTTCATATGGGCCTGAGTGACAGGGTCTGCTCACACCAGCCTGAGTCACAGGGGATGGCTCATAGCCGCATGATTGACAGGTCACAGTTTACACAAGCCTGAGTAACACAGGGCCACATTCCTGTTGTGCAACTGGAAAGTCAGGAATGTGGGCGACGGGAGGGTTCATCAGCCCCAGGATCCTCACTTGTGTGAACCAGACTTGGTGGCTAAGGGACAAGCCCGCATTCAGTGGGCCTGACCCACTCGTCAGCTTGGCGGTAGTGGCAGGGCGGCTGCCCACAGACAGCTTGTTAGGACGGGGAGGCAGAGAGCGCCACTGCAGCCTCCCTGGGACATGCCACAGCTGGGCGGTCCACCCTGGGCACTGGGCACGGGGCTCCAGGGCCAGCTGTGCAGAGTGGCCGGCTGTGCACAGGGACATGCCATGCACGGGTGGGCAGCAGGCTGCGTGTGCACACTGGGGTCCTGGCCTGAGTGGAGTGTCTGCCGTGTGTTCACTGGCCGTGAGCACGTGCTCACACCTGCTGAGGGGGTACTGCGTAAACACACCTGTTGCTCTAGGAGGGCCACAGGTGGGCAGGCGCGTGAGCCCCAGGGTACAGCACGTGGTCCTCCCTTTCCCTGGCCTGTGTGCTGAGCTCAGGCTCGTGTGTGGCTGCGGGGCTGCCTGACCCTCCCTCAGCTGACCTGCCTTCTGTCCAGAGACCTGGAGCTGAAGGAACCGCAGGGCTCTGGAGAGCTGAGGGCGGGGCATGCGCCCCTGAAGGTCCCTGGGAGCTCCGAGAGGGGTGTCCGCGTCACCCTGAGTCCTGTGCAGCAGGACAGGACACCTGGCCCAGCCAACCCCGGGCCCAGTCTCTCAGGTAATGTTGGGTGGGAACCCAGGGCCTGATGCTCGCCTGCCCCGCAAGCCAGGAAACACGGGTTCGTCTCCTCTGGGGGCAGCTGTGAAGGGCCTGGGCCCTGAGGGACCACCCTACTGAGGGGAGGGGCAGGACCGGAGCCCGGGTCCGTGGGAGGAACTGGGAGTCCTGGGCCGGCAGTGGGGGTGCACATGGTGTGCACGAGTGAGCCTGTGCTGAGCACACGTGGTGGGGGTGTCTGTCCCCGGCACTCAGTGGCCCCTGTATCCACGTCTAGCTCCCACCTACTTCCTGTGTGACCTTCAGTGGGTCACCAGCCCACAGGGCGGAGGATTCTGCCCTCACTGTGTAGATGTGGCAGTCGGGCAGCATGTGGGCACAGGGCTGTGGGTGACGTGTTGGCTGGGGAGGCCCGTGGTGCCCTGTGGGTGTCTGGCTCAGGGGAACAGTGAGGGGAAGGCACCTCACCTGCTGGCCTGACATGTGGCTCTGCCTCCTGCCTGTGGCAGCTGCCTCCCCCTCCCCCGCCCCGCCCCCATGCCGCAGGAGGGTGGCCGTCCCTGCCAGCCTGGACGTTTCTGGTGACTGGCTTCAGCCCGAGTCTGCGGGGCAGGGAGGATCGGTCCGGAGCTGGAAGGAGGAGGAGAAGCCCTCGTCTCAGGGCAAACCAGGTCAGCCCAGAGACGCCGCCCCGTTCCTGCTGGGGTGAAGATAAAGGGGGCTCCTGAGGAGGAGGTGCCTGGTGGGGACTTGGGGGACGAACAGGAGCTCATCAGGCCTAGAGTGACGGGAAGGCACACGGGAGTGGGGCGTCCCCAGGCATGCACGCCTGGAGGCGGCTGAGCTGTGCAGGTTTGAGGTGGGGCAGGAGGCTTGGAGGACCCAGCCCCTGGCCCTTCCCCACGAGCAGAAGGGAGGATTGGACAGAGCCCGGTGCCTCCTGGCGCCTGGGGCACTGAGATCTGATAACATGGAGGGTTTGCTCTTGGCAGCTGGTGGGCCTGGCGGCTGGGGTGCTGGTGGGGTATCTGGTGCTGCTGACCTGGACGGGGTCAGAGGCCAGGGTGGGTGTGGGGACTTATGGAGACGGTGCCTGGACCTGCTGTGAGCTATGCCCTTTGGGCCCCAGTGGGGGGCTGCCCAGGGAACTGTGTGGGGGTAGGGAAGTGGGGTGGTGGTGCAGGGGACATGGGGGGCCTGGGTGGGGACCCAGCTATTGGAGGTCAGACCCCTTCCAGGCCATGTCTGGGTTGTCTTGGGCCTGGTGACCCTGGTTCAGGACGCTTGTCCTGCCCCTTCCCCAGGGAGGCCCTTGCTCCCGGTTGGTGTCCCTGATCCACCTGGCAAGGCGGTGACTTCCCCTGTCAGGGTAAGTAGGCCAGGGGTAGGGGTGGGCGAGGAGCTCAGCCTCCCTGGGAGTGTGGTCTGGCACCCTGATTGCCCCTTAACCACCCCTTCGTCCCCAGCTACACCCCGACTACATGCCCGAGGAAGAGATCCAGAGCCAGGTGGAAAGCATCCAGAGGCAGCTGGACGCACTGGAGCTCAGGGGCGTGGAGCTGGAGAAACGCCTGCGGGCGGCTGAGGGGGGTAAGCTATGCCCTCCCCACCACAGGCCCCCAAGCAGCCAGGGGCGGACCAACCCCCTGCCCAGCTCTGGCAGTGGCCAGTCTGACCCTGGGGACCCCGTGCGAGTCTCCCCAGCCTGGCTTCTCTCCGCAGACGACTCAGAAGACGCGCTCATGGTGGACTGGTTCCGGCTCATCCATGAGAAGCAGCTTCTGCTGCGGCTGGAGTCGGAGCTGATGTACAAGTGAGAGGCCCAGCCCACAGGCCCTCCTGGTGGCCACCCGTCCCTGTGCGGGCTGTGCACGGGCAGTGGGCCAGCCTCACGTCTGCGTCACCTTGGCAGGGCCAAGGACCAGCAACTGGAGGAGAAGCAACTGGACCTCGAGGGGGAGCTGCGCCAGCTGATGGCCAAGCCCGGTGCGTCCCGCCCTCCTGCCAGGGAGCCCAGGCCAGCCCGGGGAGGGAGCTTCAGACCAGGAGGTGCAGGCTTTCCAGGGCACCGTCCTGCTGGATGCCTGGGTTGGTCACCCATTGGAGAGGCTGATAGGTCCTATTTAGGGCACACGTCTCTGGAGCCCCAGTCAAGTCAAGTCCCAGCTGTTCCACTTCCTGGCTGTGCATCCTTGGCCAAGTCACTCACCCTCTCTGTGCCTGGGTTTCATCCCCACAGAGTGGGGACGTCACTAGCTCCCAGGTTCTCCAGCTGTTGTGGGGATTAAGAGTTAACGCCTGCAAGGTGCTGATAAGTGTGTTGTGTTGGCGCCAGGGATCCTGATCCTGGCAGTCCCCCCTCTGCCCTGAGCCTCAGTTCCCACATCTCTACAATGGGCAGATGTGTGAGGTGACCCAGAGAGGGGCCAGCAACACTCCGTCTCTGATATGGTCATTCATTCATTCATTCATTCAATCTGCTTTGCCAAGAGCCCAGCGCAGGCCACACACTCTGCCCTGGGTACCCCGAAGACCCTACCCCCTCCTCCAGGGACAAGCCTGACACTTGGGGAGTGGTAACGCTGTGGCCTGAGCGGGTGTGACCGCAGGGCTCCAGCTGATGGCAGGCTGTCCCTGCAGAGGGTCTGAAGTCACCCCAGGACTGGCAGCGGGAGCAGGACCTGCTGAACCAGTATGTGAGCACAGTCAACTACCGCAGCGACATCATCGACTCCCTGGACGAGGACCGGCTCAGGTGGGCGGGGCCCAGGGGAGGGGGGCCCAGGCCCCGCCCACCTCACGCCCAGAACCTTCCTGGCCTGATCTGATCTGTGCATTTCACAGCTGGGCCCTGAGGGCAGGCTCCACCCAGGCAGCCTGTCTTAGAGGTTCCCTGGCACAAAGCCCTTTGCACCCCATGTGCCTGATCCTCAGGGTCAGCTCAGACCGATGGAACTTCCCGCAGTGACAGAATGTTCTGTAATCGTGCTGTTTACGATGGCAGCCATGGGGCACACACGGTTATCGAGTACTTCCAGTGTGGCCTGTGCAACAGACACAGGGACAGAATTTTACATTTTATTTACATTTTAAATACACGTAACCACGTGTGTCTCCTGGTGCTGCACTGGGCCACCAGCTTTGTGACTACCCCACAGAGCTTTCCTGTCCCCATGTCTAGACAAGGGACCTGTCCAGGCCACACAGGGCTAGTGGCCAAGGTCACATGCCACTATGAGCTTGAAGGACCCTTGGCCCAGGATGTCCCAGAGACCTTCCACCCCCATGTCACTGTCACACGTTGTTCCAGGGCCCTTCTGTCCCCATATCAACAATGAGGGTCTGGGCCCAGGGAGCGAGAGGGTGGCGCCAAGGTGTGGCTTGTTGTCAGGTGAGAGGGCAGGTGCCCATGGTGTCAGATGGACTGAGGGCTCAGGTGTGAGGCTGACTGAAAGGGACCCATGCCCCTCACTCACGGCCCTGGTTCCTGTTCCAGAGAACAGGAAGAGGATGAGACGCTGCAGAACATGATCCAGAATCTGGGTAAGTGGGGGACAGGGCAGGTGGTCGGGGGACGGCTGGGCTCCTGGGATCGGGTGCTTCTGACTCCTTTGGGGGGAAGGCAGGCAGGCTCACCCTAAGGGAGGGCGTTCCTTCACTGGAGGGGCCTGAGAAGCAACTGGTCATCTCCTAGTCAGGGTGAGGGGCACACTTGGCAGGGCCTTGCCCTGCAGGGGAGCCCAGACCAGGTGGACACTCTAAAGACAGGCGTCTGGCTGGTTCCCCTGGGGAGGACAGAGGGTCTGGGCTTCTGCTGGGGCCTGGGGGCCCGGAGGGGCTGTGGTAGGTCGGAGGGAAGAGCACGGGCAGTGGCCGGGAGCTGGGCCAGCGTCCTCAGTGTCTCTGCCTGCAGACCTCCAGAGGAAAAAGCCCAAGTTCCGCTTGTCCAAGATCTGGTCCCCGAAGAGCAGAAGCAGGACCCCCGAGTGAGCTGCCTGGCCGGGCTGCAAGACCCTCGCCAGGCATGCTGGGCACCAGGGATGGGAACCAGGGCAGCATGACCTGCACAGGTCTCCGTGGGGTCCAAGCAGCCTCAATAAAGAAACTGACCTTGTGGCCTGGGCTCCATCTTGTGTTACCCATGTGCTCCTGGGCGGTTTGGGCCAAGTGCCAGGTCTGCAGCAGCCTGGACCTGCCTGTGGCCTTGGGCAGGTGCTGGCCTCTTCTGGGCCCTACGACATGGGAATTTTAGCTGCTTCCTGGCCTGGCCACAGGGATGGGCTAGATGTGAGCCTCACAGGAGCCAAGGGTGGGTGGGGCCTATGCAAGCTGCACTCAGGTGCCAGCCCCACATGGGCATGTCCATAGCAGGACGTCTGTGACTTTGGTCCTGGGATGGAGGAATCTGAGTGCTGAGCCCTGATGGCCAAGCTCCTGGTGTCCAGCAGAGGAGAAGGGCTCGCCTTCCCGACTCCTGGCAGAGAGGACACAGTTGGGCAGAGAAGGACTGAGGGTGGCAGAGTCCCTTGTAGCTCAACCTGATTCCTCGCTCAGCACTGCCCCACTCTCAGTTCCCTGGGGGAGTGGCTTCCCCTTGGGCCTCAGTCTCCCCACCTGTGTGAAGGGAGGGCTTGTAGCTGTCTTCCTGCATGGTATCCAGCCACTGTGGGAGCCCATGACTGTTGGAGGGTCTCAGCTAGGGATTCTTGGGACTTGACGTTGGGGTGTGACATGGGACAGGGAGGGCAGCTGCCTGGTGCAGAGGTGGATTCGGTCACAGCTCTACTGCTCAGCTGGGTGGCCTTGGGCTAGGGCTCTGCCCTCTCTGAGCCTTTGGTGGCCAGTGGACTGGCTGCATGTGGGCAATGGGGATGGATAGGGTCACATGGGTTTGTCTGCACTAACAGTGATGGTGAAGGGACTGCCTGCTTGCCCCGTGTTCACAGCGAGACCCCACTGGAGAGACCTGAGGGTGGGTCATGGGTACTGGCTGCCCTGGGCCCTCAGCAGGACCTGGGCCACAGAGGGACCCAGCTGGTAGAGCCGCTGGAGCTCGTTTCTTGGGCACAGGATGCCGTGGGCGGTTCTGAGCAGAGGCCCCGGGGTGAGACTTGCTGTCAGGATGATGGCCTACAGGGCCTGCCTGACCCTCTAGCTGAGACCCGCCACTATCCAGGACCTGCCCCACCTGACCCACGCAGTGTGGCCTCTTCACCACCAGAGGGAGGCAGAGGGCCACACATCTGGGATGGGGCGGCCTGGAGCGCCCAGTGGCTTCATTTTACAGATAAGAAAACTGAGGTTCAGAGAGACTATTGGACTGCCCTGAAGTCACACAGCAAGAAGATGTGGCCTGGGACTGTAATCTGGGATCCACCTCCTGGGGGGCTGGGGTATATATGGGGTCTTTGAGCGGGGCAGGGAAGGGTTCCACAGAGGGTATGTTGTCCAGCTTGTTACAGCCGTGGGCAAGTGGGGCTGGTCCTGCCCCTGGGGACACGCATGTCAGAGGCATTCTGCAGGGCGAGGGGGCTCCCCTTCATACAGCTGCTCCCTGGGACCCCAGAGGCTGCCTGGGGTGCCAGGTGGGCACAGATTGGTGCTCAGTAAATGTAACCCCTGCTACTCACCCAGGCCCTGAGCCACTGGCAAGGTGTCCTTGCTCTCCACAACACCGTGATGGCAGGACTGGGGTCACGGGAGTTACCGGGTCCTGTGACATCCATTCAGCCCAGAGACAGAACAGGCGGGGCCATGGGGACCACTGGGGTGGCCCCTGGGGTACATACAAGTGGGGCCTGGCTTCACCACTGCCCCACCCCCAACCTGGAGGAGAATCAGCCCAGGTCCCATCCACTCTGGGGACCGTCAACAACTTGCAAGGAAGCCCAGGCGGCCCACATCCTGGATAAGAGACAGACTCAGCTGTTTCCAGAGGCTGCAGCTACGGAGCGAGAGGCCTAGCTGGACGCAGGCCCACGTTTGCTGGGTGGCTCCCTGTGCTGTGCTTCCGCCTGCATGCAGGAGGCGCTCAATACGTGCCAGGACCTTTTTCTCCCCAGATGTGGCCCAGAAAAACCAGTGTTCTCATCAGTAGATGTGGGCGTGGGAGGAGAGCACGTCATGGTGGGAGCAGGCATGTTAGGCGTGCCTGGACAGCACCCCTCACCCCCACATCCACACGTGTCCTCGAGCCCCACAGCCCCGTGGGTCTGGGGTCTGGGGCCTGAACTGGAGGACATTCAGGGCAGAGGGGCCCATGGGCAAAGACCCGGCTTTGCAGAAGTTCACATGGAGCACACACATGAGGCAGTGGGTTCATGCGGCAGGAAGGGGGGACACTGGGTGGAGGGTGGAGGCAGGCCCTTCACAGAAATTAGGGAGTCATAGGCAACATTTTGTCCCTTTGACAAGAGGGGAAACTGAGTCACAAAGGAGGGCCCAGGGTCACATGTCAGGAGTGGCAGGTCCTGGATTGCCATGTCCTTGGCCCCATATGGGAGGTTGCAGGGAGTGCAGCCTGGAATCCCCAGTGAGGGGCCGCCCCTGGGGGCTCTGCTGCCCCTGCTCCATTTTGAGGCTCCCCAGGGGAGGGACCCTGTGTGACGGTCTGGGGGAGCTACAGTCACCCACAAATGGAACCTCTGTGTGGCCTTGTGTCTCCATACCCCGGCATCTCCAGGGTTCCCGCAGTAAGAAAGGGTTGCCCAGGCCGGCAGCTGTGAGCAGCTGACCAGTGACTGGCTACTGGTGACCGACTGCCTCAGCCGGGGGAGTGCAAGGCTCATAATGCCACCAGGGGCCAGGGAGCTGGGTCCTACACAACTAAACTGAGACACAACAGCTTGAACTGGAGTGGGGGGAGGAGGCGTGAGAAGGGGTAAAGGAAAAGAAAGAAAGAAAGAAAGAGAGAGAGAGAGAGAGAGAGAGAGAGAGAGAGAGAGAGAGAGAGAGAGAGAGAGAGAGAGAGAGAGAGAAAGAAAGAAAGAAAGGGACGGCCAGGTCTCTATGCATCCTCTCCAGGATCCCACCCAGCTTCCACCCACCCATGTCCTGCTGGGTCACCCACTGGCCACAGGGCTGGCCTTCCCTTCATGGTGGGGTCACTGAGAGGGTGCCCAGGGGCCTGGGCTGCATCTGCTCACCCAGCAGAGGGCCTGTCATGCAGGGTGGCCTGCAGGGTCTCTGGTCCTCCTCCCCACATAAGAACGCAGGACATGGTGAGGCCAAAAAGGAACAACCACGGAGCCATAGATAGGGGAATTGTACCACTATAGTCTCGCTGGCGGCTGGGTTGGAGACACAGGAAGCAGGAGCCACACTATCTGCAACCTGCCGTCCACTCTCTGACAACAAACCTCACTTGCTAGCTGCAATTCGCCATGCAAACTGCAATCCGCGCTTGCAGGCTCAGCCACCATCTTCTTGCTAGCCCCCATTTTCTGCTAGCGTAGCCACGGCAGTTTTATTAGTGGCCAATGGCTCACTGGTTACAGCTGATGGCCAACTAGCCACAGCTGATTGCCATCCAATCACAGTTGATGGCCATTTACTACCCGAGTGAGCACCTTTCCACATGAGGGTGAGAGCCTGGAAACTGCACTCCTAGCTCTGTCCCCCTAGGGCCCTTAGGGGAGCCTGGGGTCACCCCCTTCTCTTTCCACCTGGGGCCTGTCCTGCCCTGGGGGGCTATTTCTCCCACGTCGCCTTCTGCTTGTGCACACCAGTGGTTGGGGGCGCATGCTGACCCCGAAGGGGGTTTCTGAGCTGTGTGGTTAGGGCATTTGGGTGTCCCAGTACCTGCAGCATGCTGTGGGTGGTGGACATGACCCCTGGGTGATTGGGTCCCCTTGGCCCAGCCCACCTCTAACCCTGCGGGGTGGGGTGCAGTCCAGCCTCTCCTCCTACCAGGTATGTGCTGCAGACCTGGCTCTTTGGCAGCCTGGAACCTCCCTGCCCCAGAGGCTGCTGTGGCTCCCACTCACCCCACCAGTCTGGAGCTCTGATTCCCGGGACCCTCCTGCCCTGCCTCCCTGGGGACCACCACCCCAGCAGAGGCCTTGCTCAGGTGGCTGTGACAGGTCCTAAGAGCCTGTCTGTCACCTGTCCACCTAGTTATCTCATTCTGGCCCTCTGGTCCCAGGTGGGAAGAGAAGGGGGTGGCCCCGGGCTCCCCTAAGGGCCCTCTGCTGGGTGAGCAGAACCAACACAGGCCCCTGGGCACCCGCTGGTCCGGGGTTGGAGATCCAGACTCAGTGCTAACCAGGCCTCCCAGGACCAGAAGCGCTGAGGAAGATAATGGAGTGAGCGTGGCCCGTTACATTGTTAATAAAAAGTATCATGCACACACCTTAGTCTGCAGCCAGCTGACACTTTACAAAATGCGTTCAGATGTAATCCAATTGAAACCACAATATCGGGAACATCTCATCTCATCACAAATTGAAATTATATCACATTTCTCTTTTCTTAAATTAAAAAGCTAAAACCTTTCGTTTGCTCTCCCACGTTTGTGTAAAACTTAATCAGTGGTTTTAACACCATTATGTTTCCATATGGGCCATTTCTATTCTCATATACAAGGGAGAACTTTCTGGAAAGGGGTGAGTGGATCGTGTGTGGAGGTGCAGGCGCTGGGGCTGGTGCCTGAGTGGTGGACTTGCCCGTCCTTGTGCGTGGGGCAGCGTCCCAGGCCCTCCAAGGGACGGAGCGTCGGCGGAGCGTCGTACTGGCTGTGTTTTGATACTGTCAGTGTTCACAATGGAGGGAAAAGTCTGGAACTGGACACAATGTGACGATAACAGACAAGCTGGACAGCCAGCAAGGGCGTGGGGACACAGGGCAGCCCGCTGGGCATCAGCAGGTGGCCAGTTGACCTTGAGGACATGCGTGGGTCTGCTGGGCAGCCTGCAAGCAGAAGGTTTTCTACTGCCACTTTGAGGTAGGACAGGGCCCCTCCCTGCCAGATGATGATGAGTGACAGGATGGTATCTTAGTCTGCTGAGCTGCCCAGCACATGAGGCGTTGCCCATGTGTTGCTATTGGCACCTGCAATGTGGCCAGTCCGAGGTCAAAGTGGGGGCAGGGCCGCATTCTCCCTAAAAGCTCTCAAGAAGGTCCTTCCTGCCTCCTCCAACTTCTGGCTCTCCTGCCATGCTGGGCATCCCTGGTCTGTGGCCGCAGCACTGCAACCTCTGCTCCCTCTTCACTGTGGCTTCTCCCTGTGCGTGTCTGTGCCAAATGCCTTTTGATAAGGACACAGTCATATCGGACCAGGATGCACCCTAATGACTTCATTCAGCTTGACCAGCTGCAAAGACCCGATTCCAAATATAGTCTCAGCGTGAAGTTCCGGGTGGACGTGAAGTTTGGGGGACACTCAGCCACTGCATAGGGGATGACCACCCCCGTTTGTCTACACTCTTACTCAGGTTTTCTTTCTTTTCTTTTTCTTTTTTTTTTTTTTTTTTAAAGATTTTATTGGGGAAGGGGAACAGGACTTTACTGGGGAACAGTGTGTACTTCCGGGACTTTTCCAAGTCAAATTGTTGTCCTTTCAGTCTTAGTTGTGGAGGGCACTGCTCAGCTCCAGGTCCAGTTGCCGTTGTTAGTTGCAGGGGGCGCTGCCCACCATCCCTTGCGGGAGTCAAACTGGCAACCTTGTGGTTGAGAGCCTGCGCTCCAACCAACTGAGCCATCTGGCCACCCAGGAGCTGAGCGGCAGTTCACTGACTTCATTCTAGTTGCGGAGGGCGCAGCTCGCTGGTCCATGTAGGAATCGAACCAGTAGCCCTGTTGCCCAGAGCTCATGCTCTAACCAACGGAGCCACCCGTCCGCCCTTACTCAGGTTTTCTGATATTTGTAAACGAACATGTCCAGGGGTGGGGGTGTGACAATTAACAGAACCTCACATGTGGAATTGCCTGAGGATCACAGCGCACTGGACAGTGAGGCCCCACCCTTGAGGTTGGGAAGCTGGTCATTGTGATGGACTCACATAAAATTAGGTCCAGCTGTTACCTAGTGACCTTGGGTCTCAGCCCACGTATTCAATAAGGCCAGGAAAATAGTAGGAAAATATTCGGAATATCAGTATTAATTGACTAGTTCTTGTGGCTTTCAGTAAGACCTGACGAGAGAGTGATGACTTGGGGTTGAAGGCAGCCTATGTGAAAGCTAGAGGAAGGAAATGAGGGATTTACTGAGAGCAGTCTAAAGCCAGGCATGCCCAGTGGGGCTCTGCCACGGGGCAAAACCACTTCTTACCGGTGAAGCTTAAGCTCTTGCCAGTAGTAAAAAGGAAGTAGAAGGTTTAATAGGAGCAAACCTCGAGTTTCTCGGCCTCCCTGAAAACCTCCCATTAAGACTATAATAAGATTATGTGAAAGACACCACCGCCATTTTGCTGGGAGCCATGGTGGGACTTGGGACTCACGGTGCCACAGCAGCCAGATTGGGGCCATGAGGGAAGATATGCCCGCCAAGCAGACACTGGCAGGGCAGACAGAGGGAAGGAGCTTGGGTCTTGGGTGAGGTCCTGTTAATGTCACTAAGCCCTGCATTAGTTAATCTAGAACCTTCTTGCATGTAGACTTCTTTTTTTTTTTCATAAGCTCATTTCCTTTTTTTTTTTTATTTTTATTTTTTATTGGGGAAGGGGAACAGGACTTTACTGGGGAACAGTGTGTACTTCCAGGACTTTTCCAAGTCAAATTGTTGTCCTTTCAGTCTTAGTTGTGGAGGGCACAGCTCAGCTCCAGGTCCAGTTGCTGTTGCTAGTTGCAGGGAACACAGCCCACCATCCCTTGCGGGAGTTGAACTGGCAACCTTGTGGTTGAGAGGACGCATTCCAACCAACTGAGCCATCCAGGAGCTCAGCGGCAGCTCAGCTCAAGGTGCCGTGTTCAATCTTAGTTGCAGGGGGCGGAGCCCACCATCCCTTGTGGGACTCGAGGAATTGAACTGGCAACCTTGTGGTTGAGAGCCCACTGGCCCATGTGGGAATCGAACCAGCAGCCTTCGGAGTTAGGAGCATGGTGCTCCAAACACCTGAGCCACCGGGCCGGCCCCACATGTAGACTTCTTGTCCTGAGGGTAATAAACCAGGATTGTTTGAGATCTTTGACCTGAGTGTTCTGCCAGCTGGTGGAGCCCTTTCTCCTCCTCCTCCAGTGCCCCCAGTCAGGCTATTAGCTCCTTGGTTAGGAGGGCCTGATACTGGCCTCACGACCACACGTCCAACCCCTGTGAGGACAGTGCGGCTCCTGGTCCTCCCTCAGGTCTGTTGTGTAGCTTTGAGCAGGGCTCTGGCTTCCCCATCAGGAAAACGTGGACACCAGTGACGATGCATTCCATGCTCTACTGTGTACAGGCCGGGTGTTATAAGCGGGAGGTGCCATCACCAGCAGGCTGATGGCTGGGCCCAGGGAGAGCGGGCCACAGGGCAGCCCCAGTGTCCAGGGGCCGTGGCAGCCGCTTTACTGGGTACGGTGTGTGTGAGGTCAGTTGCCCCTCTGCCCTGGTCTCAGGTGTACCTGCCACTTGGTGGGGAGGGTTGGTAATGGGGGCACAGCTCAGAGAACTCCTCCAAACCAGCTTCTGCTCTGTGGACATCAGACCTTGAGGAGCACGGTACCCCCCCCCATCCCTTCCCTCCTCCCTCCCTCCTGCTCCCACATTCTCCCTGTCACTTTTCGCTGTGTGGGATAATCCGTTCCAGCTTCCAGCAACCACTGCAGGAGGCTGGGGTGTTGCCAGGGGTCACTTCACCCCTTGGGCTTGGATGTGGGGCTGGGGGTCCCTTATTCCTCCAGCTTGCTTAGGCTGACCTTCATGTGACCCCAGGCCAGAGCTCTGTGGCAGGGGCTCAGAGGGCCCCAGAGGCCAGTGGTGGGAGAGGCTGTCACTGCTGAGAGGAGTGGGGGGAGGAAGAGGGGCTGGACCAGCCAGCAGCACTTGGCGGGGCTCCAGGCAGCAGCCAGGTAGCCGGCTGCGTGCCTCCCTCCCCTGGAAGTGGGAGACCCCTAGGGACCCCCATGTCACATGACCCGTCAGCTGACAAAACAGGATGACTCAGCCGGCAGCTGTCGGCCCCCTGAAATAATGACAAAAACAATTAGCAATCCAAGCAGTAGCCTTTCCTTAATTATCTCCTCCGAGTTTAATTAACTAGCTAAATTATCAGCAGTAATGTAGGCATTAATTATGTCAAATTACAGTGTAAAACTCACAAAGTGTGGAAAATGTCAATTCAGCTTGGCTCACCTGCCAAGCGGGGGTGGCGAGCGTGTGACGGACCTGGGTGCGGACCTGGGCACCGACCTGCAGATGCCCAGCCACCTGGGGCCACTAGGGCGGGGGCCTGGGCAGGGGCAGTGTCCACCAGGCCGGAGCATGGGAAGGTACAGGGACGGGTGCCGGGTCCCAGTGACACCCGGCAGGGCGGTGGGGACGCTTTGGCTGGGACTAAGGGCGGGAAGGAAGCCTGCTCCCCGACCAGATGGCCAGGATGCTGAATTATTAAATTATGAATATTAATACAAATCAGACACAAAAGAGGTAATAATTTTGCTGCCCTACAGAAATAATTAACATAATTTTGATAAATTACATGATAAGAGAATCTCAAAATTGAGGTAGATTTATCTTAATTAATATCTTGGACTGGCTCTGAAAGGTAAATTGTTCCTTGGGGGGGTTGGGGCAGGATGAGGCAAGGGTGGGACGTGGCCCCCGGCCCAGGTTTCCTTTTGTCACTGAGGCTGGGTGGACAGGGCAAAAAGATGTAGGGACCCAGGTACACTGGAGCATCTTAGGCAAGGGGCAGCCCTCCTCCATGCCTCAGTTTCCCTTTCTTGGAGCCAGTTGGCTGGCCCAGCTGGCCTCACCAGACCTCTAGCTGTGACTGGTGCTTTGGCCAAATTCTCCCACCAGGACACTCTGCTGTGCCCTGGGACACCTGCCCACCAGGTGAGCCACACACCTGCCTACCTACCTATACACACCTGGCCCCCTGAGAGGCCCCTGCTCCCTGGGCCTCAGTTTCCTGCCTGTGTTGGAGGGAGCCGTACTGTGGGCCCTCCCAGGAGTGGCCAGCCAGCAGGGAGAGCTCAGAGCTGTTGTTCCAGGTCAGGAAATGCCTCTCTGAGGGCAGAGCATACGCATAGGACTGGCAAATACCAAGGCCCTGTGACAGGTTGGCATGGTGACGAGACAGGCAAGAGGCCACTGAGACCCAGTGGAATGAGGCAGGAGGGGGACACGAGGGACAAAACGCAACAGGGTCCAGAACACAAGGGCCTGACCATTTCTTCTGTCCAGGCTGGAGGCTAGATTCTTGGTCCCTGTAATATTTCACCAGTGGGAAACCAGGGCTGGGAGGGCAGTGCAGTCGAGATCCTCTATTTCCTGGGCAGCCTCAGTTTTCCCATCTGTGAAATGGGAGAATGACGCCTGCTTCACAGGTGGCCCCGGGATCCTGGCCTGGGGGTTAGGAGGGTTTTGTGAACCACAACAGGTGATGACCAGCAGGGAAAACTAGTGGTGGCCCCTCCCTCCCAATGCTGGACCTGCAAAAGTGGTGGACTGGGAGCCTGGCCCAGGGACTAGAACAGGTTGGCAGGAAAAGGCTCCCGGTCCTGTGTGACGTCAGAGGGTGGGAGGTTCCTTGTCCATCTTCATTGGACATGATCCTAAGGGCTCCTGGGCACCTTTGCAGGGTGTCGGGTGTCAGGCTAGGTTGACATACTTAGTCTGGGTTAGGTTTTTCTTTTTTTTTTTTAATTGGGGATTACTGGGGAACAGTGCACTTCTCCAGGGCCCATCAGCTCCACGTCAAGTCATTGTCCTTCAGTCTAATTGTGGAGGGCGCAGGTCAGCTCCAAGTCCAGTTGCCGTGTTCAATCTTTAGTTGCAGGGGGTGCAGCCCACCATCCCATGTGGGAATTGAACCGGCAACCTTGCTGTTCAGAGGTCGCGCTCTGGGTGGCCAGATGGCTCAGTTGGTTAGAGCGTGAGCTCTGAACAATAGGGTTGCCAGTTCGATTCCCACATGGGCCAGTGAGCTGAGCCCTCCACAACTAGATTGAAGACAACGAGCTGCCACTGAGCTTCCAGAGGGGCGGCCGGATGGCTCAGTTGGTTAGAGCACAAGGTCTCAACGACAAGGTTGCTGGTTCGATTCCCACATGGGATGGTGGGCTGTGCCCCCTACAACTAAAGATTGAAAATGATGACTGGACTTGGAGCTGAGCTGTGCCCCCCACAACTAGCTTGAAGGACAATGTCTTGGAGCTAATGGGCCCTGGAGAAACACACTGTTCCCCCCAAAAAAAATTAACAAAAAAAAAAAGCTCGCGCTCTAACCAACCGAGCTATCCGGCCGCCTGGCGCTCTGGTTTGGTTTTTCTTAAATGCTTAATTATGAAGCATTTCAAACACACGGGAAAGTACAGAAAACAGTATAACAGACACCCAGCTACCTACCACCAGACTGAACAGATGTGAACATTTTGCCATATTTTAATCAGATTGCTTGTATGTGCTCTCTCTCTTTTTAAAACAAATGTTTCATTTTAGATTTACAGAAAGTCGCAGACAGCACAGGGAGCGCCTGTGCACGCTGCACACAGTCTCCCCGACCGTAACAGCCTATCTTGCGCTGGCCTGTGTCACAGCCACAACACTCATGCCACACATGCCTAGCACTAAACTCCACACTTTGTCTACATTCCTCAGTTTCCCCAATGCCCTTTTCTGTTCTGGGAGCCCATCCAGGCGGCCACAGGACACTTCCTCATCAGCTCTCCTTGGGCTCCTCTGGCCTGTGACCTCCCTTGCCTGGATGACCTTGAGCAGTACTGAGCAGATATTTTGCCAAATGCCCTTTGATTTGGGTTTGTCTGAGATTTTTCTTGTTGTTAGATTAGGGTCCTGGATTTGGGAGGAAGGTTCACATCACATCTGGGTTCTGAGAACATGAGTCTGGCTACCTGGGGAGGTGGCTGGAGGGGCAACAGGAAACCCGTGGGCACTGTAGGGTGGGATGGGGCTCCACGGGAGAGGGGAGTGGGAGGGGCTGGAGGACAGTGAGGGGAGGAGCAGATGGGGGTCAGGTTTGGAACTCACAGAGTCTGAGTCTGAAGCAGCTGGAGACGTGGGGAGGTGGGAAAGCAGCCAGGAGGACCTCCCATTTCTGGCCTGGGTCTTGGGTGGGCGAGGGGCTGCTGACAGAACTGGAGGCAGGACAGGGACGTGGGGAGGGCTGAGGGTGTTGAGACCTGGGCCTCCTGCCCCTACACCCTGGCTTCCCAGAATGTGTCCCCCACAGGAAGGCTCAGTGCCACCACTCTGCACTCAGGGGTGAGGACGTACACCTGGAGTCTGGCGTCCTCATCATTAACTCATCAGGCACCAGGCTGGGACGTCTGATGAGGCTCAAGTCTTTCATTACAAACTCCTGTGTAACAATGCCTTTAATTGGCTTGGTGAGGAGACTCCCCGGGCCTCACGCTGCCATGCCCTGCTTCTCAGCCCCTCAAGTCCAGCCCAGGTTGTGAGGGGAGCTCTGGCGAGCAGCCAGGGCAGGTGGTCCCCAGGCCGCTGAGGCTGATGTGTGGGCCTGGGGGAGGAGGAAGACACCCTGTACAGGACTGTGGGCAGTGCAGGGGCAGGGGCCCCAGCAGGGCGCTCTGAGAGTCCTCGTGGCTATGCTGTGGTGACACCACCTGTACCGCCAGGCAGATGCCTCCATGAGGACAGCATGCTGGGCTTCACTGAGATCTGCGGTGTGACCCTGTACCAGTCACTTCCTATCTCCCACCTCAGTTTTCTCATCTATAAAATGAGGCCCATAGTAGGCCTTAGAGCCTACTACTAACCCGCCACCACTATGAAGCCGTGGGGGCATTAGCTGTGCACTTAGTTTCAGGTTCTCTACTCCTTGATCCATCTATTCACCCACCCACTCACCATCCATCCATTGGTCCCATCCTGCCCTCCCCCTCCCTCCCTCCATCCATCATCCATCCATCCATCCACCCACCCACCATCCATTCATCATCCAACTACCACCCATTCACAATCCATCCATCCACCATCTAGCCATCCAACCATCCACCCACCATCTGTCTGTCCATCCCTCCCCAACTCCTCACCTATCCATCCACCCATCCAAAAAGTACAGTGGACGTTGTAGGGTTACACTGACTGCCCAGCATCTGAATATTCAAAAGCAGGTACGTGACTTAGCTCAGACTAGCAGACACACTTGTGGTGGAAAGGTGGGCAGGTGTGAGCCTGGGCACACCTTTGTATGTGTGTCTGTGTGGGGGGGTCAGGCAAATGGTTACAGTCTGGAAGGCCCTCATGGTCCCCCCAGCATGACAACCCCCCACCCCCAGGTGCACCCGAGTGCAGAGCCAGCCATGTGCTTGGCAGAGGCTCTCAACAAGCAGGCTGTAGCTGTGCTGGCACCTGGGCCGATACCATCTGCCCCTGGCAGCCCCTTACCCTCCAAGATGCTCCCCCCTTGAGGGGGCCCTGGGTCATGGCGGGAGATGTGGACAGTGCTGGGCAGAGGTGCTCAACTTCCCATCGTGATAGTCATGGGAGCCAGGAGGGACCCCACAGGGGGCTGGGTGGAGCAACAGACCACCTGAAACCCCAGTTCCATAAGGACCAGCTCATCCCTTCATGGATTCCTGGAATCCTGTACTGTCTGGAGGAGCAGGGTCAGAACTTGAGCAAATATCTATTCTAGCTGTCCCCCTCGTACAGCTGGGGAAACTAAGGCTCAGTGGGGGTCAAGGACTTGCTGAGGGCTACTCAGTGAGATTGCAGCTGGAGCGGGGCCCCTGCCTTGCAGTCCCGACCAGGAGGTGACCTCCCACATCCCACTCCTGACTTCTGCTGACTTTACTCTGAAATGATAGTCTTGGCCTCCACCCCAAATTCCTGCCATGTCAGGGATGGTGACAGCTCAGAATGCAGGGGTGAGTCCTGCCCCGGTCACTTCTAGATACAGGCAGGTAGATCTCTGCGCCTCACTTATGAGACAGGTGTCAGCACACTTATTACAAAACAGTGTGAGGGTTACATGGGGTTATACTTGTGAATGAGAATGAATAGGGCCAGCCCCAGTGGCTCAGGTGGTTGGAGCGCCGTGCTCCTAATGCGGAAGGCTGCCGGTTCGATTCCCACATGGGCCAGTGGGCTGTGCCCTCTACAGCTAAGATTGTGAACAACAGCCTCAGGAGCTGGGCTGCCGGCTGCGGTGTGCTGCCATGGGCCACCGCAGGCTGGCGTGAGTGGCCGGCGGCCAGCGTGAGTGGCCAGTAGCCAGCAAGAGCTGCTGTGAGCTGCTGACCGACGACTAGCGACCAACTGCCTCAGCCAGGGGGGGAGAACAAGGCTCATAAGACCAGCATGGGCCAGGGAGCTGTGTCCTACACAACTAGACTGAGACACAACGGCTTGAACTGGAGGGGGTAGGGGAGGCAGAAGAAAGGGGGAAGAAAAAACACAAGAATTAATAATTATTAAGTGCATCTCAATTTACTAGGGGCTGGAGATCAGTGTTGAGTGCACACTCTGTGCCCAGTGCCCAGCACACTCTGTGCCCAGGCTGCTGAGCCCATAGCCCGCTATGCCACACCTTGCCACACCTTGTAGGACATCGTGTAGGACATTGGGGTGCCTGCTGGTGACTTCTCTGCCTCAGTTTCCTTATCTGTAAAATGGGGCCATATAAAGGCAGGGTTATGTGACACAGGGAGTGTGCATAGAGGAACTGTACTTATTGTACTCCTGGTACGTGTTTAGTCCTCGAAGCTATCCCCACTTCTCAGCGGGGGCCCCTAAAGCTGAGTCCCAGCTGCCCACTTCTTGGAGGCACTACTGGGTCAGGGTCCCCAGGCTTGCCTTCTGGACCGCGCCCCACACAGGACAGGGCGGGGCTTCGTGTGGGGGTGGGGTCTGGAGGGGCGGGGCCTCGGAGCCTCGAGTCCAGCCGCGCGCCCTCGGTGCGGCCCAGAGCGCAGCCGGCAGGTGGCGCTGCGGCGTTTCCTAAGCCGCATGGGCAGCGAGGCCCAGCTGGATGCGCTAGGCAGACGCTCCGGTTCCCCGCCAGGAATCGCGCCCGCACGTAGGCCGCACACCTGAGTATCCATTGCACACATGCACACACGGGCGCAGTCCTGCGCAGTCCACTGGTTACCTTAACCAAACGCCTCCTCCCCACTGAACCCCCTGCTTCAGGCTGCCTTCCCGCACCTGGCTCTCAGCAGAGCTGACCTCCGGCTTTCCCTATGCAGGACACTCAGAGTCTGGGACATCAGTGTCCGCGTTCAGCCTCCTCCCCAACTCACAGGTGGGGAGAGTGAAGCCCACCGAACGTCCTGGGGCCTGGAGCCAGAACCCGGATTTGGCAGCTCTGATGGGCAGGCAGGCCCTGAGCTGGAGCAGGGGCTGCAATGGGCATTGTCCTACACCACGCACACTGCAGAGCACAGCCCCACAACCCCCGCAGGGCAGTGGGTTTGCTGACCCCGGAGCTGTGACAACTGCAGCAGTGATGATGGCAGCTCTGAGTGCCACCTACTGGGTGCCATCTGGGGACAGAGACTGACAGGCTATAATGCTGTATCAACCCTGCCTGCTGGGTTCTCCCAGGGGGACTAACTGGGGCTGGAGAGGGGCACTTGCCTAGGTCACCTGCGTATGGGGCCAGAATCCCAGGCTGCAGGGCCCCGGAGCCCCCCTCGGACTGAAGGACTCTTATTTCTGGCCTTGGGCTCTTGGTCCTGTCCGAGCTTAAGTGAGTCCCTCAAAAGGGAGTCTGGCTGTGGCCTGCAGGGTCAGGGAGGGCCATCTGTGCCAGCAGCCCAGTGTGTCCTGGGCAAGCCCCTGCTCTCGGTAGCTCAGTTTCCTGTCTGTCCAAGAGGAATGACATTTTTGCCCGGCCTGCCCCTGAGGATGGACTGCAGGCTGTGTGTGTCATTATTTGCCTGGGGCCAAAGTCAGGCCCAGCCCTCTCAGATGCAGGTTTGCTGGGACCTGATGGCAGCTGAGAGGTGGCCCAGAGCTCCTGTTTTAACACACGCATCCTCCCAGGGCACCACAAGCCTCAGCTTCCCCATCTGTGCAATGGGTCATTATGCCCACCTCCCAGAGCACTGGTGGGGAGGGCTGTCGAGGCAGGAGGTGCTTGACCAGGGAGGCCTTGCTCGTGTATGCTGTGTACGTGTGTGCGCATCTGCACGTGTGTGTATACACACAGATGCACATACAGAGAGTCGCTGCTATGATAAACACCCCCAGTGAAGATGGGGACACTGCTGCCTGTACACAGAGTGGCCGGCATGCGGCCAGGCTGGTGCCCCATCTGGAAGGAACAGCCCTGGTACCCAGCATGCCGCCCTGAGTCCTCAGTGAGCAGTTATCCGCGCAGGTCAACAGCTTGCATTGTCTGCTCCGCGGGATTGTTCGAACACCCCAGATACGCCGAGAACACACCTTAATTAGTTTCCGCAGAACCCTGACACAAACAAAAGATATTACTATCAAACGGCACGACATCAACTGCAGGTTACACAGATCAGAGAACATTTGGGGCGCAAAGAGGTTGTGGGTGTGACGGGTTGTTACTTCACAAGTAAGGAACACAGCACGTGACAGGCTTGCCTGGGGGTGGGAGGGAGGCAGAGCTGCAGGCCAGGGGTGTTGTTCTTACAGCAGTGGTGCTCGCCCACAGTATCTGAGTGATGTGGCGTAAGGGTGGCAAAGGCCTCCCTGAGTGGGGTCTCCTGGCTGCTCTGTTGGTCACTCCGTTAACTGATTCCAGCTCAGGGTTCCCTGCAGTGGGGCGTATTTCTTCTCTCTCTTTTTATATTTTATTGCTTAAAACTTAAAAAAAATTGCTTTATTGAGCTATAATTCACATATGCTGTGGATTGAATGGTACCCCCTGAAAGATATGTGGAAGCCCTAACCCCAGGCCTGTGGGATTGACCTTGTTTGGGAATAGGGCCTTACAGAGGTAGTCAAACTAAGGTGAGATCAGTGGGGGGGCCCTAATCCAGGATGCCTGGTGACTTTATGAGAAGACAAGGTCACGTGCAGATGGGGACAGACATGGAGTGATGCTGCCAGAAGCCAAGGAATGCTGAGGGCTGCCGGCCACCCCAGGAGTTGATCGGGCAAGGAAGAGTCCTTCCCTCGGCCGTTTGGAGAAAGGCTGGCGCTGCCGACACCTTGATCTCGGATTCTGGCCTCCATAACTGAGACACAATACATTTCTGTTGTTTCAAGTCACCTGGTTTGTGGCACTTGGTTACAGCAGCCACAGGAAACTCATACAAAATAGCGTATGAGTCCGCCTCTGAATGGCACAGTTCAGTGTATTCGCAGAGCTGTGCAGCCACCCCGCTGTCTAATCTGAGAACATTTCATCACCCCTATCGGCAGGCACTCCCCGTTCCCCCCAAGCCACAGCCTCTGTCTCTACATGTCTCTATCAGAACATTTCACATCAACAGCACCTTACGGCATGTATTCTCTGCGTCCAGCTTCTTTCTCTGAGCAGTGTCTTCAGGGTACGTCCACAGTGTGGTGTGTCACTGCTTTGTTCCTCTATGGCTGGACAAGGTCACGTTTATCTGTTCACCTGCTGGGGGACATCTGGGTTGCTTCCGCTCTTGGGCTATGAGCAATGCTGCCATGAATGAGGGTGTGCAGACTGCATGGATGGACATTTTCGGTTTTCTCGGCTGTACACCTGGTACGCCTGAAGCGTCCTTAACGAGAGTGCACTGAGGCTGCTGGGAGGAGGCGACCGCAGTAACTCAAGGGCTAGAGGTGACGCTTCTGCCCCTGCAGACCAGGGTGCCTGGCCGCTGCCAGATCCCTGTGTGTCCAGAAGTGCTCAGCATCTGAGGACTGAAGTACTTCTCACCTGTCCCGGCAGTGGCAGTGTGTCACGCTCATCTTACTTCTTCTTGGCTTCTCTGTGACCGGCCATGTTCCCCATGGTGTCCTCTCAGGTACTGCGTGCGTAGTATTCCCGCCAGGGCCACGCGTGCTGGGCCTGTCCAGGCATTCGCCCCCTCCATGTCTGGGCCTCAGTGTCCTTAGCTCCAGGAGCAGGAAGCGCCCTCCCAGCCCCACTGGGTGACTGTGGGGCCATCTCTCCACGGCCGGCGGAGAGGGCTGAGTGCCTGGCAGGACTTGGTCCCTCAGCGGCCGGCATCTGCTTCACTCCCTTGTATGTATTCACTGTTTTCTTACTGTCTGTGTTCTGATGCCCTGACATCCGGGGCCCTGCAGACCCTGCAGGGACGGCCCCTCCCAGGGCCAGCCGAGTCCTAGAGAGTGAACCTCTCACCCAGGAGCACACCTTTCAGATGAAAACCCACGGGCCCAGAGCCCACACCCTCCCCTCCTCCGTGGGCTCTCACCCTCTGGGCCACTGTCCACTTGCTCTTATCACCCAGGGCCAGTACCAGACACCATGGGACGGACCTGTGCCCAGAGCCCGCTGGAGTTGTCCAAACAGCCAGTCCTAAGCCCATCACCCTGTCTCTCCCGCTCCTGCCACGCAAACCACAGTAAAGGCTCTTGTCCCCGTTCCCCTCCCTCTGCCTCCTGAGGACCCTGGTGCTTCCCTGAGTGGCCCTGCATGGCGTCCAGCCTCCTATTTCCAGGGGACTGTGAGTATAACACAAACCTGTTCTTTCCTGACTGTCATCTTTGATCTGTGTGTCTTCCCTACCTGGTTAAAACAAACCCCAGGCACCATTTGACACCCCCAGTACTAGGTGCCCGAGTGGCAGCTGAGGACACTCCTGGTGGCTGGAGACTGTCCTCTGAACAGACACTCAGTACAGGCACCACACTGGTGGCATTCCAGGCATTACCTCCTTTAGACTTCATGCCAGCCAGCCATTTGAGTCAGAAGCTAACAAGGACGAGAAAACTGAGGCTCAGAGAAGTTAGGCAATTTGCTCTAGGCTACACAGCAAGCCAGCCAGAAGTGTAGAGAGGGTGGTGCAGCGAGGGAGGATTCCAAAGATCTCTGGCCCCCGTGGGTGAGGTGGCCTGGGTGGTCTGGAGGCCTTCCTCCTCCCCCCAGGAGATTCTCATGTCAGGGGTTCGGAGGTGCATCATGGGGCGAGGGTGGCCCTGTAGTTGGGGAATAAAAACACGACTGTTTAAAATAAACAGCCTCTGATGGATTCAATTATATGTAATTTATATAATGGCTGCTGGAGTTTCCAGACAAAAAAATAAATAAATAATAATCGAATAATCGCATGACTTTTCTTCTAGGGCCCCAGAGACAAATTAAAATAACGTAAAGTGGGTTCCTAATTGGCCTGGGCTGCGGGAGCCTGGGCGGTGGCCTCCAGGTGTGCACCTGACACGGTGATGGTCGCTCCCTGAGGCCTGCCTGACTCCTGCCGCTGTCCTGTGTGTGCCTGGCATGACCAGACACGCCGTGTGCCCTGCCACATAGCTCTCCCTTGACAGCAGCTCCCAGCTCACTCGCTGGCCCCCCTCCCATGATAGCAGATGGGGACCAAGGATGGCCTGTGTGGCTGCCACTTCCAGTCCCCCACCCTGCATTGGTCTGCATGTGGAGGACAACTGGTGCCCAGGATGGCAGCCCCAGGGACACCCAGGTGAGCCCCGCCCCATCTCCATAGCCCGTCCCGCCCGCAGTGGCCCCTCCCAGCCCCGCTGTCCCCGCCCACAGCGGCCCCTCCCAGCCCTGCTGTCCCTGCCCCCAGTGGCCCTCGCTCTGGAAGTGGGAAGCTCAGTGGAGGGAGGACTCTCCTGAGCCAAACAATCCTTTTCTTCCTGCTGGGAAGCGCACCCCTGGAAGAGTCCAAAGCTGAGCTGGCATCTAGGGCCCCTGTGATCCTGAGCAGCCCCCGGCAGCCAGCCTCACACTCCCACCTGGGAAGCAAAGCCAGGTCCGGGCCTGGGAATTTGGACCTGTGGGGCCACACTCTCCCACCGAGGTGGGCACGGCCGTGGCCCTCCTGAGCGCTGCGTGACGCCCCCTCTGTGGGCCTGCGGCTGCAGCGGTTTGGGCGGCAGCACGTCTCTCCCTGGAGACCCTGAGCGTCCCCCTTCCTTAGAAGCACAACTGTCATTCCCCGTTTTGCAGGTTGAGGACTGGCTCTGGCGTTTGGAGTGGGGTTTGGAGACAGGTCCCCAGAACCCCAGGCTGAGGGTCTGGGTCAGCGGCCCACTAGTTTCTTGCAGGGTTCTGTGGTCCATGTGCTCACAGCATGTGGGGCACCCGCCTTGGGTGAGCAGTGTGGCTCTGGAAGGTGAGGGGCCAGCGCCCTGCATGTCTTCTCAGGCAGCTCCTAGCTTTCCTGCCGCAGAACCTCCGGCACCCCATCTCTCCCTCCTGCCCATTAATCTACATGCTATGCCTCCAAAGCACCCCCACTCTCCTCTGCCCCCCCAGGGTGCCCCTGGAACCCTGTGCTTACACCATTAGTGCATATGTTACAGGCTGCAACTGCTTCTTCCTGTCACAGCACACAGGAGCCTGCAAGGGCAGGGACAGTGGTTAGTTACCTGGAGGGTCCCTGGGGGCTTGGTGCCCCCCAAAAGGGGCAGAGCTTATGACCAGGGGGTTATGAGGTGGCACTACCTCACTTCCTGTTTGGAACTGGGTGGAAATGGATATATTTTAAATGAATCAATAAGTTGAAAAACAAACAAGTGGATGAATGAACATGCAAGAGCAAAAAATACACAGACACAAGGGAAGGAGAGAGGAGGCAGGGAGGGAGGGAAGGAGGAAGAACGAAGGGAGGGAGGAAGGAATAGAGAAGGCAAGGGGGCGAGACTTCTGCAGGGCAGGCAAGAGGGTGGGCCTGGAGTCCATGGGGGGGGATTGCTAAGCGCCTGTGTCCCGAACCCCATCTGTGGTCCACCTGGGGTCCGTGCCTCCTGCCCTGCTCTGGGGAGAGCCACTCTCCCTGGGGCGAGGCAACCGCAGGCCAGCGGGAAGGGCCACACTGATCAGCTCCTTTCTCTCCCCAAATCAATCACCTGGATCGGAAATGAGCAAAAAACACCCTTGACTTGGGAGACTGAACTCATTGTTGTAAAACGTGAGAGGGTGGGAGACTTGGGGGGGGTCCGGACTTCACTGCCCACCGGCCCTGTGCCCATTGGGCAGCTGCTCCAGCCCCTGTCTCTTGGCACTGACTGCGTACAGCTCTGGGCCTGCTCCTACCCTGTTTCCCCGAAAATACGACCTAGTCGGACAATCACCTCTAATGCGTCTTTTGGAGCGAAAATTAATATAAGACCCGGTCTTATGTTATATTAGATAAGACCCAGTCTTATATTATAGTAAAAGAAGACCAGGTCTTATATTAACTTTCGCTCCAAAAGATGCATTAGAGTGGATTGTCTGGCTAGGTCTTATGTTCAGGGAAACACGGTAGTCCTGGCTCTGGGTCACGCCCCCCCAATCGGCCAGGCCACTGGCCAGGCTGATTCTACCCCCGTTTTATAGATGGGCCTGCAGAGGGACAGGCCTCCCCTGAGATGGTGTGGCCTGCAAGGCAGTCACTTTGGGGATCCTGCCAGTCGTGGGTCCTCACCCACGCGCGCGGGCGGGCTGACCCCTCAGGTCACCTCTGCCCCCCACCTCCCCTCCTCTGGTTACAGGCCCTCCTCTCTGCACCTGACTGGCACCTCTGCCCTGGGCCCGCGCTCCACAGGCCTCGCTGGGCCGTAGGCTCCCGGTCCCCTACACGCCCCTCCCTACCCCCTCCCCACTCCGTCCTCACCCTCTCCTGTCTCTAGCTGCAATTACAGCTAATCAGATACCTGAGCCGCTCGAGAAGCTATTAGCAGCTCTCCCTGCCCAGTGGGAAATCAGCCGGGCCGGACAATTAGCTTTTTACTTGCAACTCAGATTCTGATGCAAGCAATAAACAACTCAGCATTCACAGCTCCCGCGCCCCCGCCCTCCTCCCTCCCTCCCTCTCCTCTCGGCCTCCCTCCACCTCCTGCTCCTCGGCCCTCCCGGCCAGCCCCACCCCGTGGACACCCGGGGCGCGGCCGGAGCACTCCCGTCGTCCCGCTCCCCGCCTGCCCTCCTTCGCGGGTTTGGAACAAGGACGGGTGGCGAGGTGACAGTCACCTGCGCCATTCCGGGGGATCTGGCGGCCGCATTACCCCCAAAACTGGCCCTGGCGAAACCCTTCCGCCCGCCCGCCGAATTTCTCACCGGCGTGTGCGTGCGCCCGCCCGCCCGTGCGCGCGCCTGTTTGTAATTAAGCAGTTAATTGCGCTGGGTTCTTGATTAGCTTTGGGGGATGGTGATGTTCTAGCGAGATGAGGTGTTGTGTACAGTTCAGAATCATTTAGAGAAATTGGAGCTAATTTTGCTGTCTGCGCTTATTACTGCATTAATTTAATTTGGGTTGCTTTTAGCTCATTAACACATCTAATTAATTCGTTGACATCACTATTAAGATGTCTCTTTGAAATTGGCGTCTCCAGATAATCAGGACGGAGAGGCTGACACATCAGGCGCAGAGCTGCCTGGGAACGCGGGAAGGGGAGGGAGAGACCAGACTAATGAATTTTCCATCAGAACCGCACGGTTTGTCGGAGGAGGTGCGAGGGGCGGAGGGGAGCCGAGACAAAGGAAGGGGGAGCCCTAGAGCTTGGCGGCGGCTGGCCAGGTCTTAAATATTGAGTTAGTTACGAAAACAAACAGCCGGGAGATGCGGGAATGTGCGCCCGGCAAGGCTGCGGCTGCCTCCGACCGCCTGGCCCGAGTTTCCTGGAGGCCCCCTGGTACTGGCCCGGCCAACGTCAGGGTCAGTTTGTACGGAGGCTGCCAGGGCCTGCGAGGCCAGGAGAAAAAGAGGGGTAAGACTGCCCTGGGCGGGGGATTGAGCTGCAGGGGAGTCAGGAGGGTTTAGGTGAGACCCCTTCGTGAACAGACGGGGAGCCGGGGAGCCGAGGCCCCGGCCAGAGCACTATTGCCAGAGGTCACAGGGGAGTTTGGGGACATCCAGTTGAGAGCAGGGACAGCCCAGGTGCATGCTGGGGAGCAGCCATATCCATGGCAACCAGTAAGCCCAGTGGGCCCCAAGTCCGCACTCACACCCCTGTCTCCTTGAAGCCCCATAGGGTTAGGTGCATACAAAGATGGGGCTGTTGATCTTCCAGGGCTTGGGGGATGGGGCCTGTGGGAGGGCAGGGACTGCAATATGGGGTACAGTGAGCAGGTTCTAAGTGTGGCACCTGCCAGGATGGGCCCTCCTGGAGGCCCTGGGCAGCCACCCACTTCTCCCCCTTCCAGTCTTGTACCCCACCATTTCACTTCCTTCTGGAAAGTCCTCCCTTTCCTCATCTTGGGCAGAGTAAACCTATCTGTGCTTCAGAGAGTGGTCTCAGATGTCCCCTTCTCCAGGAAGACCTCCTGGATTTCCCCTTAGACTCTGGTGGACAGCAGGTGCCCATGGCAGGGCACCAACTGGCCACATTCTTGTATTTAGCAAAGTGAGAACTTGATTGTCTCCTGTCGTGCGGGAGACCCTGCGGGGTCTCTGCTCCTGCTCCCCACATAAGAACGCAGGATATGGTGAGGCCAAAAAGGAACACCCACGGAGCCATAGGTAGGGGAGTCATACCACTATATTCTCTCTGGCGGCACTATCCTCTCAATGGAGGCTGGATTCACACTGTCCGCAAACCGCCATCCACACTTGCCAGCCCAGCCACCATCTTCTTGCTAGCCCCCATTCTTTCTCCCTCCTCTTTCTCTCCCTCTCTCTGCTAGCGTAGCCACAGCAGTTATATTAGTGGCCAATGGCTCACTGGTTACAGCTGACGGCCAATCAGCCACAGCTGACGGCCATCTACTACCCGAGCCAGCACTCCTCCACGTGAGGCCGAGAGCCTGTAAACTACTTTCTGGGGCCCTGCCCCAACAAACACCCATGGAGATATAGGTAGGGGAGTCATACTACTATATTCTCACTGGCGGCTGGGTTGGAGAAACAGGAAACAGGAACCACACAATCTGCAACCCGCCGTCCTAACAGCAATCCGTGCTTGCCAGCCCAGCCACCATCTTCTTGCTAGCCCCCATTTTTCTCCTAGCGTAGCCACGGCAGTTATATTTGTGCCCAGTGGCTCACTGGTTACAGCTGACGGCCAACTAGCCACAGCTGATGGCCATCCAATCACAGTTGACGGCCGTTTACTACCTGAGCCAGCAGCTTTTTATGTGAGGCCGAGAGCCTGGAAACTGCTTTCTGGGGCTCTGTCCCCACACCTTCTTAAGAGCAAACTCAGAGACTCAGCCCAATTCCACTGCCACATCCGCTAGACCAAACATCTGTTCATTCAACAAACATTTATTAAGCACCTACTGTGTGCAAGCCCTTGTGTCAAGTGCTTGAGCACAGAGATGAAAAAGATTCTCAGTGCTCACAGCTTCTTGGCAGGACCACATAGTTGCTCTGTCCTTTTTGTTTAGGGTCCTACAGTGGAAAATGAGGACGACCAAGTGACCTAGGTCACACAGGGCGGGGGTCTTCCCTCTCTTTGGGAGTCACTGCAGGGAAGCTTTCATGGAGGAGGTGACTCCTGAGCTGGGTTTCAAAGGGTGAACAGAAGTGTCTGTCCTCATGTATGAAGCCTGTGAGAAGCACACAGCAGGTGCCCAATCAATGATTGTCAGCTCCCGGAGACTTGGTGCTCAGTGGGGCTCATTTGCCTCCTGCTGGGCAGATGGTGAGAACACAGCTGGGACACACAGCTGGCTCCAGGTCCCAGGTGTCAAGACCCACCAGCCTCCCACCTACCTACCTCCACTGGGGGCACAACTGGCCAGAAGGGGTGTGGAGGGGCCAGCCAATGAGTAGATTCCACTGGGCAGCTCCCACCCCCTGCCCCCAATCAACAGATGGGAGACTATGGTCTGTGGCAGTGTCCAGTGACTGCCATGACCAAGTACTGCCGACAGGGCGGCTTGGGCAGCAGGACTTCATCGTCTCAGGTCTGGAGGCTGACGTCCTAGATCACGGTGTTGCAGAGCTGGCTCCTCCTGGGGGTTCAGACGGAGGGTCTGCCCCAGGCGAGCAGCTCCCCTTGCTGCTGGTGGGTGCCGGCAATCCTGGGCGTTCCTGGGCTTTTGGACACATCACCCATCTCTGCCTTCATCACAGGGCCTTCTTCCTGTGCCTGTCTATCCAATGTCTGCTTTTTATAAGGACCCAGTCAACTGAATTAGGGCCCCGCCCTACCCCACTATGAGTTCGTCTTAGCTAATCACATCTGCAACGACCCTGCTTCCAAACAAGGTCCTATTCTCAGTGTGCCACAGCTCAGCACTCAGCCTTCCAGGACTGCCCCTTGTCCCCTATCCAATCCCACCCACTCGGCCACTCTACGCCTGAGCATGTCCTGAATCTGCCCACTGCTTCCTGGTCCCTCTGTCTATGTCTGGACGGCAGCGTGCAATGCTGGAGGGTTCCAGGTGCATCAGTTACCAATTGCTGTGTAACAAACCACCCCAGAACTTAGTTGGGCCTCCTCGCAGCATGGCAGCTGGGTCCCAAGAGAACAAAGAAGCAGTGTCTGGCATTTTCATGACCTACCCTTGTCAGTCACTTCTGCTGCTGGTCGCGGCAGTCACTGAAGTCTGCCCAGGTTCAAGGGGAGGGGACATGGACTCTACTTCTCGACAAGGAATGTTCTGGAAGAACATGTCTGATGTCCACCATCCTTGGGAAATGCAGTTACTGTTCCAATAAGAAGGAAATACTCATGACATATGACAAGGAAATACCAATCATGTAATGTGGTGGTTGTGCATTCTAGTTACATGTCCTCAGTTTGCATTTAAAACTGACATTGCACAATATAAAGTGAACGGTAAAATTCATGCTAATACTTTAATTTTTAAAGCTTAGAATGACATTAAATAGCAAATAAAAACCACTATGGTGCCAAGACCATTCAACAGGGAAAGGACAGTCCTTTTCAACAATGGTGCTGGGACAACTGGACATTCGTGTGCAAAAGAATGAAGGACCCCCACCTCACACCACACACAAAAAATTAACTCAGCATGAATGAAAGACCTAAATGTAACAGTGAAACTATAAAACTTTTAAAAGAAAACAGAGGATAACCTTTGTGACATTAGATTTGACAATGATTTCTTGCATATGACACCAAAAGCACAGGCACAAGAGAAAAACCAGATAAATTCATCAAAATTAAAAACTGTGCATTAGACACGCTCAACAGAGTGCAAAGGCTCCCATAGACCGGGAGCAACTATGTGAGTCAGATATCTGATAAAAGGTTACTGCCCAGAATCGATAAAGAACTACAACTCAACAGCGACCACAAAAATCCGATTGGAAAGAAGGCAAAGGACTTGAATAGACATCTCTCCAAAGAAGACATACGAATGGCCAATAAGCACCTGGAAAGATGTTCAACCACCAAGCATTAGGGAAATGGGGATCCGAAGCACGGGAAGGTGCCACCGCGCCCTCATGACGTGGCCCTCTGGGAAGTGCCTCCTGGAGCCGTGCAGCATGTTCCCACCCGTGCCAGCTTCATGCACTCCACAGCACGGCCGAGACTTGTCCGTCGTGTGCACCCTCAGCTGCTCCTTCACTGCCGCGTATTCCGTCACACGCCCGCACCACACTTCAGTCACCTCCCTTTTTTGCTGCTGGGTGTTTGGGTGCTTCCAGTTTCTGATAGCCGTTTGCTTCTTTTGGGAGCATACACTGGACCCTTCTCTATTTTTAAAACCGTAAACTTTGTGAATACATTAACTGTCAACAAATAGATAAACGGAACAAAATTACTATGGATGGCTGGGTCCCCGGGGCTGGAGGCTCGGATCCTCAGGTCTGGGGGGTGGGCCCCAGAATGGGCTCCTGTGCTGGTCAGGGCGGGCTGGGAAGCCAGTGCTGGGTCCGCCCCAGTGGGGGTGTTGGCCCAGAGTGCAGCGTGAGGCCGGGGGCAGAAGCAGTGAAGTGTAAGAGGTACCTTCCCCTCCGCGGGGCTCTCCCAAGTCCCCTCCCCATCCACCCACCCAGGGTGGGTCCTGGGACTCTGGCAATGACCAACCCTCCCGAGCAGAAGCACATCTGGGACCAGAGGGAGGAGGCCTGGGCCTCAGCCGCACTAGACACATGGCCCCTGGGCCCGTCTGCTCGGGCCCTGCAGTGACCAGCCAGCACTCTGGCCCCTCTGCCTACTTCTGCGTTGGGGTGTCCACAGCTCACAGGAGGCTCTTGTTCCCTGATCGGATTCTTGGGGCTGGCTGGAGACGGGCTCTTCAGCACCTCATTAAACAGTAGTTTCATGACAGCCTTGGGGGTTCCCATGTGGGCAGGGAGCAAACAGCTGCATCTGTTAACCCCAACTGTCTGTCTCTGGGGGGCACGTAGGGGCCACAGCCCCTTGGAAAGTGCAGCTCAACTCCAAACACGGCAGAGGTGGTCACGCGGCTGTGGGTGCCCGTGGAGCTGCCCAGCTGCGCGCTAGCTGCCACAGACAGCCTTCCCGTCTTCATTACTAAATGAGGCCACGCTTGGAAAGGTCTCTGCGAGGTGGTGTGAAGAATAGTGCCACCAAGTCGCCCCATCACCACTGGATGCTGGGGAACAGTGCCCCCCACTCTGCCTCGTCCTGTTTTCTGTGATGGGGGTTCCTGATGGCTCAGCCCAGCCCGATCTTCCTGACCCCAGCTGGCAGGCCCCCCCAGCTTCGAAGGATCTGTGTGGCCTGGGTGCACCCCCTCCTTGTTCTCTGCCTTCACCTGCTGACCTCGTCTTCGAGCATCTCCACGCCCTCCCACAGTCAGACGCTCCACCTGGAGAGAGTAGCGCTCGGAAGGACAGGAGGGGCTGAGTGACCTTGGAGCCCCCCGATGCCCCCCTGTGAGTGTGGTCAGGACCTGTGCCATGTCCCAAACAGTGAATATGGCACAGGTGAGGGGTGCCACCCCCAGGTCAGGTTACCTCAGGTGAGACAGTGCCCAGGTGGCACACTGACTGTACAGACTCTCCCTTGCTGGCTTTGAAGGAGCAGCCTGCCGTGTGGCAGGGCCTGTGGCAGGAATGATGGGTGACCTCGGGACCTGGGAGCAGCCTAGGCAGAGAAGCCAGGCACCCTGTACCTGCTGCCCACAACCTGTGTGAGCAGAAGCAGCCCTCTGGGTGCAGCCTGTGGGTGAGCACGCGGCCCGGTGTTCCGGTTGCTGCCCTGGGGCCCCAGGCGGAGCAGCGAGCTGAGCAGTGCCAGATTCCTGGCCTACAGAAACTGGGAGCTCACACGTGCATCTGTCCAAGTCTCAGAGTTACGGTCACATGGGTTGAAGCAGAAAACTCGCCCACAGCTCACCTCTCTGAGCGAGTCCCTCCTTTCCCCTCACCTGGAAAACAGGTGGAACATGCAGTGCCTGTACCTGCTATTAGTTCCTGCTCCAAAGACTCAGTTCAAACCACCTCCTGGAGGAAGTCTTCCTGGATTGCCCGCACCCTCAGGGAGAGTTAGGGTTCCTAGAGGGCAGGGCCAGGACAGGACTTGGCACATAACGGGGGTTTGGAGAACAGAGGTTGCAGGCTGGAGGGAGGGGTCTCGGGGCCACTGGCCTTCTGTAAAGTTCCCACTCTCGCTGGCAAACTGCGGGGTGGGAGCACGAGTCTCTCTCGATTGTGGCTCCCTGCGGGTCCCAGCCTGCTCTCAACCCTGGAGCTTTCCATAAGCTGCAGCGAGTCCAAACCTGGAACACGCTTTGTGCTGGGGTTCCTGCGGGCCATGGAGAGGGCTGACACTGCCACTTCCCACCCCTCCTGTGTCCACCCTCCTCTGTCCGGCGTCCCACCAGGCCACTTTGCCCAGGGACGTGTGCTAGCCCCCTGGAAGCCCCCAAACCCAGGCAGTCTGTGGTGCTTGGCCAGGGGCACTGGTATGGCCGTCTCGCACAGGGCTCCAGGACTTGGCTCCCGTCACTCTGGCAACACCAGAGAGGAAATAAGGTGTTTTCCACCTCGAACAGGACAAGGCTGAGGCCCTATGGGGACCCACACCCGTGAAACCCCCAGGGGAGAGAAACCCGGCCCCGCGAGGCTCCCAGGGGGCTCAGGTCCTGGTCTCATGGGCTGTGTGCAGCCCCCACCCCAGATGCATTGGCCTAAAAGGCCAGCAGAGTCCAGGGAGGTGCCGGCATGACTTCTGACAGGGCCACAGAGCGCCTGCTGCTCTTGTGGGTCACTGTTCTGGGGCAGCGTGTGGTGAGGATACTCAGGCGGCCTTTCCCAAGGGGAGGCGCTGAGGCCCCCACCAGCAGCTGGCAGTGTCAGGAACCACCTGGAAGGGGGACCCCCACCCTAGAGACTTCAGTGATCACCGTTCACTGCGTGTGACGCCACTGCTTAGGGGGCTTCGTAGGGTAGCCTCACACAGTCCGTCCCCAGCAGTGTGGCCAAGTCAGCAGTGGGCTTTTCTAGTGTTGAGGAAAACCTGGGCTCAGAGAAGTTAAGTGGATTTACTGGAGACGCACAGCAGGGCCAAGATTTGAACTCTGACCTGCCTGACCCCAAAGATCAGGCCATCCTCCTGCCGCCCTGCATTTGTGGGCCCAGGGGACTCGGGGCCACTAACTGGGGTCCCCTTCTTCCCTAATTGGCTTGGAAATTTCAATCCGATAATGGAAAGCTGCAATAACGGTTATAATTAATTTATACGAAAGACATCACCCTCCGCAAATCCCAGCCCATCCACCAGGCTCGCCTGCTTCCCAGTTAAGCGGTGGGGCCTCATGAAGACAGGCGGGAAAGGGGCGTTTCAATATTTCTTATAATTTTATATCCTCTCTAATATCTCTCATGCTAATTTCATTATGCAACACAGTCGGCACGGTGATGTAATTACTGAAAAGTAATTTTGCAATAAATGGATTTAAATGTGTTGGAGTCCTTTGTAAATTCAATCTCATGGTGAGGGTGGTGGGTGCAGGTGGGTGGCAGCGAGGGCCCGGTCCTGGGTGGAATCAGAGAAGTCCTGCATGGCCCCAGCTGGGGATCTCCTTACACCTGCCAGCAACAAGCAGGGCGCTGAGAAGCTGGTAACATGGCCACTCCCTGTGCTGCCCAGCTGGGCCCACCTGGGCCCCAGCTCCCTGAGCCTCCCCCCACGACACCACCCAGATGTTCCTTATGTTTCCTGCCCATTTCCTCCCAGTCATCCCAGGTCACATCCTCTGCCTCTTGCCGAAGACGCCAGAATAAAACCCAGACCCCTGTCTTGGCTGACTGTCCCCTCAACTCTGAAGCTCCACCCATTTGACCTGCTCTGATCCTTATGCCAAGGCGTCCTGGTGTCCGTGCCCATCCCACCTCAGGGCCTTTGCACGAGCTGTTCCCTCTGGCAGGAGAGCTCTGCCTCCAAATGTTCCCAGTCTGGGGTCTCACCGGCCCCCCAAGCTGTCCCCAGTTGCTGAGACAACACACGCTCACAGCACTGACCACTCTCTGAGGTTATCTGAGCTATTCATCATGGGTCTTTTCTCGGCCTCTGCCCTGCCTGACTGGTGTCACTCCCCATTTACCGAGCACCCACTGCATGCCAGCCCCAAGGCCACTCCTGAGGTGCTCCCAGCCTGTGGGAGCACTTTATGCATCGGATAAATGACTCCTGATGACAGGGCAGCTGAGCTGGGGCTTGGCTGGGAAGGCTTCTGGGTAACTTGAGCTAAGCCTTAAAGGAGAAGAGGTGGCGGCACAGTGGGGGGCACAGTAGGGCAAAAGCCTGGTCTGTGGGAGGAAAGCGAGAGCGGTCCTCTGCTCACCCCCTTGTCCTCCAAGGAGCTCTCCTTGCCTGACCCTGCCTTACGGCCAGTCTCCCTCTGCTGGATGCTACGAAAGGGGCTCTCAAATAGTGATGCCCACAGGCCAGCGGGGACGGAAAGTGAGGTCACCACGGTGCACGCAGAATCGAGGTGTGTGGGGGCGGGGCCACGCTCAAGCCCAGTAGGGACGGGAGGACACCTGTGTGAAGAAGGAAGCATGGTCTGTATACAGCAGGTGCTCAGCAAAGGTGCTGCTTACCAGTGGCCGCCAAGGGGGAGCAGTAGGTCCGGTTCCTCAGCCACCCGCAGGAACACTGTGAAGGAGCAGGTTCCTCCCACTGGGCCTCGGGCCCCTCCCAGGAGTCACTGGGACACTGTGAGGTGGGCAGTTCCCTGGGTCCTGCTGTGGCCTCTGCAGTCACCTGGCCCCGCAAAGGGAAGAACCCATTCATTTGTTCATTCGTTCATTCATTCCCCATGCCTGCCCTCCTCTGTGGGGAAGGGCCCCAGCGGCACCCCCACCTCACCTCTGGAATTCTCGCCGCCTGGCTGGCACAGGCCAAACCCAAGCTGGGAGCTGTTCTTGGGCGATGTGCAAATTGGCACCTCATTGATTATTAATGAAGTGCTAATTGCTCTGTGCAACCAATTTTGATGCAAATGTAGCTAGGGCTGTTTGTGCAATTGTTCAGATTGGGCACCGCTTGGGGACAAGGACACAGGGCACTTTACAGTTTGCAAAGCCTGGTCACCTCTGCCAGAGCCTGATGGTGACAGAGCCTGGGTCTGAGAACCCGCCTGTCCCAAGTGGGAAACCACCTTTTGCCTCCGGCTGGCGGCCACCTGAAGGGCCTGGACAGCCGGGCTGTTTGGGCCACACCCACCCCCTGGCCAGGGGAGAGCCTCCACCACTGGGCCCCTACTTGACACCAGCGTGGCCATTCGAACTGCCAGCCTGGGAGAAACCGAGCATCCACACCTGCCCGGGTGTGGGACAGGCTGCTGGCGCTGCTTTGAGCCGGTGGGTCTGGCTCCCAGGCCGAGAGGCTGACGCAGTGGAAACACCACGGGCTTTGGGAGATCAGGACTGCGGTTACTCTGGTTTCACCAGGCGGTTGCTGGGCAACAGGGCTCAGGGACGTCCCAGTGGCAAAAGGGTGTCTCTGGGGACCAGCTCCCCCAGCACAGGAAGAGTTAGTTATCTGGTGAAGACTAGAGACTGAGAGAGAAGCTTCCTCTGCTTCCACTGAGCAGGGAGACTGGGGTGGCCACAGGACCCCAAAGTCCCCTACCTCCTAACAGGTGCCTGAAGTCCCAGCACCGATGCCAGCATGTTGGCTCCAGGCTGGATGGCACACGCGTCCCACACCAGCTGGCAGAGGGCCTGAGAATCTGTTCTCTGCCCGCCAGTGCCCAGGGAGGTGGTGTGAGAGGGGCGTCCTACAGGGAAGTCTAAGCCCAGGCTGGGTGCCTGGGGGTCCAGCTCTGGAGACCAAAGGGGGGAAACACAGTCCTGGGGTTTCTGCTGGTTGAGCCAGGCAGGCCAGCCTCCAGCGTGGGGCCACTGTCACCATCACCCACTCACTGCTGCCTCAGCTGAGCACTGGGCATCAGGGACAGCGGGAGGGGTGAGGGAGGCAGATGGGGTGGGGACTTTGCACAGGGCACTGTGGGAAAATCTTTGGGGGCTGGGCTCTCCTGCCTGTGAGGGGGTCTGTGCAGATCTCTCAGCCAGACCACTCTTACATCAGGCAGGGAAGAAGCCCACCCACATTGCCATATAAACCGACCAATAGGGCCACACAGCTCAGAGTCAACAACAAAAGGTTTGCCGAGAGTCTGTGAGGTGGGGACCATCCCACTGCACTCGGGCAGCTCAGCACAGTGGCCTGAACATGGGGGGGCCTGAGGGTTGAAGGAGAGGAGAGCAGGGCTCCCCATGGACCCAGCCTGGTTCCCAGAGGGTGGGAGGAGAGGACATTTGGGACCCAGGCTGGAGCCCAGCTTGCCCGCCCTGCTGGCTCTCCGGTTCTTGGGGTGGGGGTGGAGTTAGCAACCAGGCACTGTGGCTGTGGACAGATCTGGGATGCTTCTAGGTCAGGCGGGTTGAGGGCCCAGGGCCCACTGCTCCTTCTCCTCGGTGTCCTCACAGGGCCCTGGCTGTGACGGGACCCCCTCTGCCTGGTGTGGCTGGTGCGACCTCACCCCCCACCCCGCCACCTCCCTGTCAGCAAGCGCTGTCCCTAGTGCCCACTGCCAGGTTGCCATGGCTCCCCAGGCCCCCAGGGCCTGCCAGGTGCAAGTGCCCATGTGTCAGCTCACGGGGTGGGGACAGTAAGACCAGGGGAGCTGTGATCCCAAAGACGGTCTGTACTGGGCGGTCTGGGCATGTGGCACCTCCAGGCAGAGCCTCGGTTCCCTGTCTGCCGTGGGAAATGGTGCCTCACCGGTGGCTGAGCCACTATGACGGGAAATGAGATGGTGCCCAGTGCACAGGGAACTCAGTGACTTCAGTGGAACCCCATCTTCAGGGCATTTAATTCCTAGGGGTTCAGCTACAAACGGGGAGGGGGGTTGGGAGAGAGAAAGAAACAGAGACAGACAGACAGATCTGGCTGGTTGTCCACCATCCTGCTGAGTGTCAGGGTCTCAGCTCAGCTGTCTCTCAGAACCCTGCGTATTTGTCACAAAACCAGCCCTGACACTCCCAGCTTCCTCTGTCCGGGGCTGGAGGCAGGGACGCTGCTGGCTCCCAACACAGTGCCCCAGGATTCTGGCCCGGCGTCCGGGGCTGACCACCGAGAGTTAGTAGAGCCAGGACGACGGGAGCTGAGTGGGGCACGCACCCAGCCACCAAGAGCAGCAAGCGTAGTCCAATATTTAAAATACTCCAAATTAATACACAAAATCCCTGATGAGCGAAGTATCAAGATGCAAAATAAAGACAGAAGTGTGTTACAGGTTTTGCTTTTGGTCTGAAGCTCCATGCAGTGTGGCTGGTGTGGTCCTGGGTTAGACTCTAACCCAGGGGAGTTTCTGGTCCTGCACTGGAGCAGCTGGTGCTGGGGGCCCTGAGACAGCCCCCTCCCGCAACCCAGCAGGCCCGCATGGCAGGGGCCCAAGGTGGGGCCCCTGGTCAGCAGCGGGCTGCAGCCAGCTGGGAAGGGCATGGCGCTGGGGTATTGGGGCGGGGATTGTCTGTCCTGGGGCGGGTGATGGGACAAAGGTGTCCTTCTGAGGGTGGGTGAAGGGGGTGCCGGGGGGAGGGGACGGAAGACCCTGCACTGCCTAGCGTCCTAAGGCGGGGGGCCTCCTGCCCTCCAGACTAACCCCGCCCAGGGCAGGTGAAGCCTGGAGAGGCAGTTGTGTCTAGGCCTGCAGAGGGAGATGGAGCCACTTCCAAGATGTCTCTGAGGAGGGGCTTCAAGCCAAGTGCTGATTGTTGGCTCATCAGAAGAGTGGAAGGAGCCACACCTGCCTTCCCCACCATCAGGTCTGGATCGTCTTAAAAGTGGAACCCCAGTGTGACGTCCAGCTCTTTTCAATCAGCATGAATAGGTCTGTCGGTTGTGCTTTTTCCTGGCCACGTAGTACTCTCCTCCTGGTCCCGGCATTGGGGTCTTTGTTTCTGGCCACCACGGGCAGTGCAGCTAAGCACGTTCTGAGAACTGCCATTGCCCTGGCCCTGGGATGGGCGCCTGGGATGGTCCGAAGCTTTGTGCACAGACCCATGCCGCCCTGTGGCGGGTCCTGGTGGGCTGTTCTGGTTATCATGGGACCTCCTGCTCCTGTTTAATACTTTCTGCTTGAATTCCGTGATGTCTGCTGCTCACCTGCCATCTTTCCTTTTATACCAATCTCCCTGGTTGTCACTTCTGTAATCAGAAAACATTTTTGTAGCTGTTATGGGGTGGGGGCACCAGGGAGGAAAGGGGGGAGAGTGAGGCTCCACCTTGGGGGGATGCTGGGGTTGGCGGAACGGGGGGCCTTTCAGTTTCCACCACTCGTGGAACAGAGTGACCCCAACTCCCCAGACCCACCAGACCCTCAGGACACTCCCGTTCTTGGTCACCAGGGTGGGGTGGACACTGTTTGGGGTCTCTGGATGCTTGAGCCTGGGTCTGTGGAGCCGCCCCTCCACTGCCTCCAACACCTGCCCGCTTCCCCCGGGAGGGGAGCACCTGGGACCTGCTGTCCTGGGCCCATGCCAGGTACCAAGCTGGCTTGGCAGGGGTCTCAGTGGCCATTTGCCAAAGGCGGGTTCAGGGTGGAGGGTGGGGCTTTTGAACAAGTCCTGGCCCAGAATTACAGGGAGGCAGGAAAACAAAGGTCTGCTTTCAAACCTCATACGGTGTCTGTGGCACCCTCATCCTTGCTCACCTGGCCAGGCTGCCTCGCCCCACCTCACCCCTCCCGGGCCTGTCTGGTCTGTTCCCCTCCCTGGCCTTGGAGGTGTCTCCCGCCGACTCTGCCTCACACATCCCGTTATCAGCCTCCTCCTGCCATGTTGTGGTTTCTGAGAGGTGGGAAGGGGTTTCCTTGGGATTAAGACCTTGGGGGCCCATGCGGGGATGGTGAGTGGGGGACGAGTGTATTTTAAATATTATACAATACATACAAAAAATGCAATAAATATTTAATTTTATTTTATTAAATACCAAATTGGTGATGGCTGACACTTTATTAAAGTGTCAAAGTGAGTGTTCGTACACTCTAATTCCTTATTCTAACAAGGCGCGGAGGCCGGTGCAGCCGTCTGGGTGCGCGTGGCAGCGAGGGGAGCGGCCCGTGGAGTCACACCTATTAAACTATTATTTGCACCTAGAGGCATCTCATTAATAGCTCCACTAGTGCCTTCGCACCGCCTCTGCGGGCTGACCCCGGGCTCCCAGGGAAGCGGCAGTCCCGGGATCTCACCCCCGGCTCAGCCTCCAGACCAGCACAACCTATAAAATTAATAATGGCTCTCCCACCTAATTGAATTCCTGCCAGATGGAGAGCCTGCCGCCCGATGCCGGCTCTGTGAGTCCTGGGTTCTGGGGCTGGTCCCTGGCTGTGAGCTTCCAGCAGCGATGCCCCAAACCTACCTTCAGGCTCCTGTGCCACCTCTCGGGAGTGACCTGTCCCTCCATGCCCCCGGTCCCCTGTCGTGTGAGAGCTCCGGGCTGTGCTAGCTCTGTCACAGCTGTGTGAGCTTGAGCAAGTCCCAGCACGGCTCTGGGCCTCTTCCTAAGGGCCACAGCGAGTGAGAATTAAAGGAGAAAAGGTGGAAAGGACCCACTCAGCGCCCACGGTGGCTTCCGGAGGCTTGACCAGCCCCTCCATCCTAGACTTGGATTGGAAGCCACCACCCTGCTCAGACCTCACCGCACCCTACCTCCATCCACCCTCTTCCCCCTGCTCGATCCCATCCGGCAGCCCCTGCCGGCCTCCGTGCACACGGAGCTCACCCCTGTCTCCCACTGCTGCCCCTTCGACCCACCAGCAGAGCACTGGCTCCACACTCACTCCATCTCCAGCCCTGCACTGGCCATCTGAGCCTCCATGAAGACTGGCTGCTGCAGCCGGTGTTCCAGCACCTTCAGAGAAAAACCATTGTCTATCTGTCCACCCACCATCCATCCATCCATCCATCTATTGTCTATCTGACCACCCACCTCCTATCCATCTATCTATCTATCTATCTATCTATCTATCTATCTATCTATCTATCTATCTATCATCTATCTATCCTCTATCTGATTGTAAGAGTACATGGTCATTGTAAAAATGACAACATTCCAAAGCATACAAGAGGAAAGAGTTTACCCTGCACACCCTCACCCACACGTAGCTCCTGGTAACGTTCTCTGCACAGCAAGGGACATGTGTGCTGTGATGCTGTGTCAACACAAGGGCTAACTCTGGCTCTTGTGGCTTTCCGGACCACTGAGGTAAAAAAGATTCTGAGATCTGATCCAGGTGTGGTGGCTGCATAATGGCCCACACAGATGTCCCTGTCCTAATAGCCAGAACCTGTGAGTGGGTTACGTCATGTGGCAAGGGAAGTTGGTAGCTGTGAGTCGGTGAAGGCTGTTGAGACCATCCAGGTGGACCTGATGTAGCACCGGGGTCCTGACAAGGGGGAGACAGGTGGTCAGAGAGGCAAGAGGACATGACACTGCTGGCTTGGAAGATGGAGGCAGCCCGGAGAACCTAGAAAAGGCAAGGAATAGATTCTCCCCTCGAGCTTCCAAAAGGAACCTGCTGCCCTGTGATTCTCTGTAGATTTCTGACCTCCAGACTATAAGAAAACAGATTTACATTGTTTCAAGTTACTGAGTTTGGGATAATTTGCTACAGCAGCGGTGGGGAACTAACTCAGGAGGCTTGTCCAGAAGGGGTGGTGTGGCCACTGAGTGGAAGCGAGTAGGTGGTCAGCATATTACCATCATCCAACTTAAGCACATTCACACTGGTGTGCAGCCATCATCACCGTCCGTCTCCAGAACTTTCCATCTTCCCAAACTGACACTCTGTCCCCATTAAACTCAGTCTCCCCAACGCCCTCCCCCAGCTCCCAGCACCACCATCTACTTCCTGTCTCTGTGAATCTGACTCCCCTGGTCCTTCTTTTTTTTTTTTTTTTTTTAAGATTTTATTGGGGAAGGGGAACAGGACTTTATTGGGGAACAGGGTATACTTCCAGGACTTTTTCCAAGCCAAGTTGTTGTCCTTTCAATCTTGGTTGTGGAGGGTGCAGCTCAGCTCCAAGTCCAGTTGCCGTTGTTAGTTGCAGGGGACACAGCCCACCATCCCTTGCGGAACTCGAGGAGTTGAACTGGCAACCTTGTGGTTGAGAGGACACTGGCCCATGTGGGAATCGAACTGTCAGCCTTCGGCCTTAGGAGCACAGAGCTCCAACCGCCTGCACCACCGGCGGCCCATCCGCTGATCCTTCGTGTGAGTGAAATCACACAGGATGTGTCCTTCACGACTGTCTGACTTCACGCAGCATAATGTTCTCAAGGTTCATCCATGTTTTATGTGTCAGAATTGCCTTCCTTTTTAAGGCTGAATAATATTCCACTGTATGATGGACCACATTTTCCATCAATAGACACCTGGCTGCTTCTACCTGTTGGCTGCTTTGAATAATGCTGCTGTGAACATGGGGTGCAGGTATCTCTTCAAGTCCCTACTTTCAATTCTTTTGGGTGTAGACTCTGAAGTGGAATTGCCAGGTCACACATTAATTCTGTGTTTAATTCTTTGAGGAACAGCGACACAGCGGCTGCATCATGTTAGTCTCACAATAGTGGGCACGGCTTCAATTCCCCCACGTCCTCACCCACCTGGCTGCATTCAGTAGCCATCTGATGGGTCTGAGGTGGGATCACGTGGTTTTGTTTAAGAAACAGCACCTGGTTTTTAATCCTGGATCCTGTTGTGTCCTCTCCCACCTGTGTGACTTGGAATGTCGCTAGCTGATCTCTTAAAGCAGAACTGGACCTTTCCTTTTCTTCCTGGGTACCAGCGAGATGACGGTGTCCAGTCTCCCTTGCAGGTAGGTGCAGCCACATGACTGAGTTGTGGGCCACAAAATGTGGGCAGAAGTGATGCCAGCCACCACCGGGCATGGACCACAAGACTCTTCCAACAGTGCTCCTCCTGTCTGTCATTCCTTGTCGGCCAGCCAGCCAGATCCGGCGGATTCCAAGGCCTTGGGGGATGGCAGGGCCCCAGGACGGAAGGGGCCAGGTCCCTGAATCACCACGTGTAGACTGACTGCCAAACACCGACTTGGACGTCACACGAGCAAGTCATAAACTCTGAGTGTAAGTCACTGACATTTAATGGGGGTCATGTGTCATAGCAGCTGTGTTACTTACCCTATTAACACCCAAGAGAGTGACAGAATCTAGTTCATGGGGTTGCTGTAGAGATTCAGGGGCTGGTCCATGCATAACCCTCACTCAGTACAGTCTGAGCACTGGGTAAATGTTGGTGTAACACCAGTGTGGGGTCCCCCCTTCCTTTCCAACCCTCCAGCTCACACCCATGCCTAGAAATGCTTCTTACGAACAGTAAACTCTTTGAACTTGGGGTTCTTTAGAATGCTGGTGACAGAAAACTCAGTTCAAACTGACTGAAGTAAAAGAGTCAGTTGGTTCACTTAGGTGAAAATTCCAGGCTCCCTTCAGGTGCGGCTCCATCCAGGAGTTGAAATGCTGTCATCGAGCAAGACCAGGTGCTCTTCGCCACTGGGAGCCAATGTTTTCTGTCGTGGCATCTTTCTCAGCCCCCGTTGGTAGCAAGATGGCTCCAGGCCAGTCTGGGTCCAGCACAAAAGGAGCCTTACCCTCACCAGTGGCTCTCATTGGCCTGAATGGGGTCACATGATCATCCCTAAGCCCATCACGCGGCCAAGGCAGGCTCATCCGCCCTGCCCGGGGTCCAGCATGGGGCCCAATTCCTCTGTGAAGTGGGGATGGTAACAGTCCCCCACATTGTCACGAGGGTGCCTGAGAACTGGCACGCTGGGGAGACTGGATCAACGCCCGCTCCTGCCTCCTCTGGCTTGGCCTCGGTGGACTTCTTTCTCCCTAAGGGATGGCTCCAGCACCAGCAACAGTCCCTAGCACATAGTAGGCACTTGATAAATGTTTGTCAAATCAATGTTTGTGGTGTGCGGAGTTCCAGAGAGCAATGCTGGAAACTGTGGGGCAGGGTGCTGACAGGGAGAAAGAATCTGCTCAAAACAAGAATTACTTTCTAACTTTAACGCGTTGCATATGGATCACAAGAATCTTCACGAGGGATTTAAACCCCGCCGTACGCAACGTGCTAAGATGCCCAGAGAAAAAGTGGGCTGCCTCTAGGGGTAGAGAGCTCCCTGTCGATGTGAGTATTCAAGCAGAGGCCAATATCACCTTAAGGTCTTTTCTAGGATTCTGTGTTTCTGCATCTCCACCGCCATTCAGGGTGGGTGCTGGGGGCTCCAGCCCAGACCAGGTGTAGCTGGCTGGCTGGGCCCCCAAGACTGGGCTGGGGCCAAGTGAGCACTGCATGGGGGGGCATCGGCCCTCCCGTCCCCAGCCCTGCGTGGGACACAAATATCCTTACTTGTGCTCGGATATCCACATCAGGGCCGAGAGGGAGGGTTGGGCCCAGGCACATGGTGGCCGCGGCGGCCTGCGGTGGGCTGAGCTGGGGGCAGGCATACACAAAGACCATTTGTAAACCATTGTGCAAAGAACCCAGGGGAAACTGTAACCATTTTCCCTGACACATCTCTGTCTGCCTCTCCTTTCCTCTAAACTTCTCTCTGAATCTGCCCCTGAGACGCTGTGTGTGTCTCTGTCTCTACCACTCCATCTGTCTGTCCCTGGGGAGAGGGGCAGTGCGCTGAGGCCTTTGTGGCCTTTTCCCCACCTCCCCCCTGCCAGTTCCCATCTTTGAAGCTGTGTCTCTGCTGGGAGGGCCTCAGCCATGAGGTTGTGGGGGTCTTCCTGTTCTATCTGGGAGGAGCAGGTGCCATGGGGAGGGGTCCAGGAAGCCAGACAGTGTCTGAGCCTGATCTGAGGGCTCAGGAAGTCCCCAGGGGCCTCCGCCTCCCCTACCACACCCACATTTCCATTGTCCACTGAGCCGTCCATACTGCTCCCAGAGTGACTGTGGGGACAGAGCCCCAGAAAGCAGTTTCCAGGCTCCCGGCCTCACATGGAAACGTGCTGGCTCAGGTAGTAAATGGCCATCAGCTGTGACTGGATGGCCATCAGCTGGGGCTAGTTGGCCATCAGCTGTAACCAGTGAGCCATTGGCCACTAATATAACTGCCGTGGCTACGCTAGCAGAAAAAAATGGGGCTAGCAAGAAGATGGTGGCTGAACCTGCAAGCGGTGCAGTGAGGGTTGCGAACATTGTGGCTCCTGCTTCCTGTTTCTCCAACCCAGCCGCCAGCGAGACTATAGTGGTATGACTCCCCTATCTATGGCTCCGTGGCTGTTCCTTTTTGGGCTCACCGTGTCCTGCGTTCTTATGTGGGGAGCGGGAGCTGAGACCCCGCCTGGCACCCTGCACGACACATGGCGCAGCGAGCAGGGTACGGTGCTGGCCAAAGCTCTCTGAAGGACCTTGGAGCAGTTTGTGCGTATGAACACCCAGTCTGAGGAAGACCAGGAGGAGTAGCTGCCGGAGAGTTGGACCCCCGTGGAGGGGTGGGAAGATGTGGACGGTTCCCCAACCAGCACAGGCTGGAGAAAGCAAAGGTCATTGTGGCCCTGCGGGCTGGGAAGTGCTTGCTGAGGCAGCCCGGATGAGGGGCTTGTAGTCCCAGGAGGCAACGCTTGCTGAGTCCTCTGTGGGAGCTGAGGGTGAGGTCAAGGTCATCCCTCACCCAAAGGCCAGCCCTGGTGAATGACTGTGGACTATGGGGAATGGGTTCCCTCCCTAATTTAATGGACCATTTGACTGTTTGGGAACATACCACCATGTAGTGGAACTGGTGGATGTGGGGGATATTTGCTTTTGTGTCTTGACCGGCCGCCATGGAGAATATGTAAGCACCTTGACTGTGAGGTGCTGTTGTTCCAGCACGGTGCCCTGAGAGGCCCAGAGAGAGTGGCAGTGCCCTGAGAGCCCTGGCTGTGTCCAGGAAGTGTGGCTGTGCCCACAGAGAGTGGCAGTGCCCTGAGAAACCCTGGCTGAGTCCAGGAAGTTTGGTTGTGCCCAGAGAGAGTGGCAGTGCCCTGAGAAACCCTGGCTGTGTCCAGGAAGACTGGTGGTGCCCTAAGAATCCCAGGAAGTCTGGCTGTGCCCAGAAGCACTGGTGGTGCCCTGAGAAACCCTGGCTGTGCCCGGGGAGACTGGTGGTACCCTAAGAAGCCCAGGAAGTCTGGCTGTGCCCAGAAGGACTGGTGGTGCCCTGAGAAACCCTGGCTGTGTCCGGGAAGACGGGTGGTACCCTAAGAAGCCCAGGAAGTCTGGCTGTGCCCAGAAGGACTGGTGGTGCCCTGAGAAACCCTGGCTGTGCCCGGGGAGACTGGTGGTACCCTAAGAAGCCCAGGAAGTCTGGCTGTGCCCAGAAGGACTGGTGGTGCCCTGAGAAACCCTGGCCGTGCCCAGAGAGCCTGGCTGTGTCCAGGATATTGCATTCACCTCCCGGCTCCTCGCACAGGGCCCCTCGCGGAAGACGCTTGTCGCGTAGATTGTGAGGCGAGAGCCTGTAGGGGTGGGATGTGGGGACAGAGCCCCAAAAAGCAGTTTCCAGGCTCCTGGCCTCACATGGAAAGGTGCTGGCTCAGGTAGTAAATGGCCATCAGCTGGGGCTAGTTGGCCATCAGCTATAACCAGTGAGCCATTCACCACTAATATAATTGCCATGGCTACGCTAGCAGAAAAAATGGGGGCTAGCAAGAAGATGGTGGCTGAACCTGCAAGCGGTGCAGTGAGGGTTGCGAACATTGTGGCTCCTGCTCCTGTTTCTCCAACCCAGCCGCCAGTGAGACTATAGTGGCATGACTCCCTTATCTATGGCTCCGTGGCTGTTCCTTTTTGGGCACACCGTGTCCTGCGTTCTTATGTGGGGAGCGGGAGCTGAGACTCCACCTGGCACCCTGCACCACAGTGACCTTCCAGTTCTACAAAATGGGCCTCACCCTGCTGGCAGACAAGTGGCCAGACTGCAGTGCGGAGAGGGGAAGCGAGTGACTAACCTCCCCAGCGATACATGCCTGCCCATCCTTGTCCCCACCGCCCTGCAGCCCAGGCCTGGCAGGCAGGCGATCCGCGGCTCTGGACTCAGTGTCCTCGCCTGTGAAATGGGATTGTGCGCACGTGCGGGGTGGGGCGATCCCGCGCGCTGCCACCAGGGGGCGTCTCCGCCACTCCCGAGGCCCCGGGCCCGAAATCGCTGGGATTCGCCTCTTTTCATCACCCGCTCGCGTCCAGCTGCTCCTGTCAACACCTTCTTACAGAGTGTGTAATTCACCACCGACTGACAGCTGGAGCCCCCCGCCCGCTATGCGCACCTGAGGCTGGACCTGCGGGGGCGGGGCCAGCGGGGCGGGGCCTGCGGGAGAATGTGGGGGCTGCAGGGTCCACCCCACTGACTGAGGGCGTGATGGGGTCCGCGCCTAGAACCGCCTCTTCCAACCCCACCCCACCCCACCGTCTCTCCCCTGGGATCCCCCAGGGGAAGGGGTACGATGCCATCTGCCACCCAACCCCAAATCCCCTCCACCTGGATTTCTCACGTAGATCAATTTTGTTCCATCTGGTCTCCCCTGTGGAACGCACCAGGGCAGGCCGTGCATCAACAAATTACAGGAGGCTCCACTCACACCGGGCAGGGGGAGCAGGTAGGGGGCGCCAGGTGCCCACCCTCCTTCCCTGGTGGGTTCAGCTGGCTGGGTGCCCTGTGTGAGCCTCTCCAAGGCCAGCCTCAGTTTCCTGACCTGTGAAACAGACACTGAGCATGTGCCTGTGTGAGGAGGCTCACACAGGGGCCGCTGTCGTGCCCACGCTGGTGGCCTCAGCACTGGCCGGTGGTGGAATCCTTGAGTTATCGCTCTCAGCTAAGGAAACCAGCGGATGCTTGAGGGGGTGAGTGCATCTGAGCTTTGGCTCGAGATGCTGTGTGTCCTTGGGCTACTCACATGCCCTCTCTGGGCCCAGAAAGGAATAGGTGGAGAGAGGTGAGGTCGGGGGTCCTCTATGCTGAGACCTCAGCTTTCCTGCTTGGGTTTGGGAAGGCAGATGCCTACCTTCCGCGAGGCAAGACTGAGGGGGAAGAGGAGGGCATGAAAAGCATATGGTACTGCGCACCCAGAAGGGGAGACCACCGCCCTGCCCCCTCTCCCAAAGCCGCCAGAAGACGCAGTCACAGAAAGTGGACTCCTCCCTCCCTCTGGGTGCTGAGGTTGGCCTCCCACGAGGCCGGGAGAGCTGTGCAGGGACAGGCCTGCAGCAATGACAGTGATGCAGACTGCAGACCGAGTCCACTGGAAAGACTGGGAAGCTGACGGTTGGGGGCGGGGGGCAGAAGGATGCTCCCAGCGCTGTAGAGGGGTGGTGGGGAAGAGGCCGCCTCCCCCACACTCCCCACCCAGGGGCAGGGGCTCCGCCCAGCGTGATTTATGAGGTTGCCACAGTTTTTGTGTCTTCTTGGAAAGCTATGTATTTGGGGATGGGAGCTTTGATTGTAAAATCCAGAGTCCAGGAGTCTGTCCTCGGAGAATGTCCAAAAACCTCACAGCATCCCCAGCGCAGGGACGCTCAGCACAGAATTCACACCGCGGAGAATTGCGCCCACAGCTGCATCAGAGGGGGCCCTAGGACAGGCCTCTTGTGGGCCGGTGACAGCCCTGGGAAAGGCTAGTGCTGGGCCGGCTGGAGCAAGAGGAGCAGGCGCAATCTGTCTACACGCACCAACAATCCGTCTACACGCGCCAACAACCAGACAAACCACAGGCTCTCTCACCGCAGGCTCTGTTAGCATGTGCCACGGCGGTCACAGGAGAACCAGCATCGTTTCAACAGCAAATTATTTAAAGCCCCATTTGTATACTGAAGTATTTATGAGTGAAATGATATGGTGTCTGGGATTTGTTTTAAAACTCACTCCAGATGTATCCGTGCGTTACTTGTGCAATTAACAAGGAACTTTAATAAAAACCAGGGTGTGCTGGGAGGGTCTGCACAGGTCTTGGCCGGGGTCAGGGGCAGACTCTCCAGCTGCTGTGACTCAGGTCCCAAGCTGGACATGTGGTTTACATCCGTCAAGAGGCTTGACCTTCCTACGGAGCCCTGTGTGATGGGATCCAGGCCGGGGACAATAGTCCTGCTGCCGGGGCGGGAAGAAAGGCTGGAGTGAGGGGCCGGGGCAGGGTCCTGGCCTGCAGAGATGGCCGCCCTGGCAATCCTGGCACATGGAGACAGAAAAGATTTGTGTCCAGTCTCCAGCCCCAGGGCGACCCTGGCCTGAGAGGCTGGGTCAGGCAGGCAAGAGGATGCCCTGGGGTCCCGCCCAAGTTAGTCAGGCCGCTGCTGGCCCTGGGGACGCCCTTGTCCGAGAAGCTTGCAGTCTGGCTGAGGGCAGAGCTGGTGTAGGAAACCCACCTGCTCATTCTGGGGGCGGGGCTTCCTGGCTGAGCCTGCACTGGGTGCCGTCTTCCTGTGGCTTACGGGCTGCGGCCACCTGGGCCCAGATCTTCTGACCCCACACTGGTCCCCAAGGCAGAACAGGGTGGACAGGCTCGAATTCCATTTGGACTGTTCTCAGTGTTTCTGCAGCTGAAAGAACGTATGTTTTGCTCGACTGCTGAACATAACGGACACCTTCCTCAGCTCCTGTGTATCCCTCCTGGTCTTTGGTTTGAAGGTGGTGGGGTCCCACCACCTCCTCCCAGGTACTCACAGGACACGAGCGGCTGCTCAGCACCATTGCAGCCCCAGCCCGTCCGGGGGTCTGGCCCATGGGTGGCATGTGGTCCGGGGCAGCCCCTTGGGGCAGCTGTGCCGTGTCACACCCAGGAAAGTCAGTGAGTGTGGCTACGTTTTGACACCTTCCCTCGAGTGCCTCTGGGTGAGGGGTATTAGGGACAGACATGGCTCCTCCACCCCAGGTCCACCCTATCCACCCCTAGCTGCTAAGACACCTATGCTCCCAGTCTTCTGGGGTGGCCCTGCTGGGCCCTCCCGGTCCTGGACCCTCAGAGCCGGGGCAGCCCCTGCTTTTCCTCTCCAGGGGGGTCTTCACCTTGGGCTGCCTGACTGCCAGGCCCAAGGCCCCTCCCCTGCCTTTCCAGAGGCTTGTGCAAATTCAGGTCTTGGGAACGTCTGCTGTGTCAGGGTGCCGCCAGCTGGGTCCCTGTCCCACAACGAATGTGGCATAGCACATGGTGTGCGGTATATGACACAGAGACGGTCACATAGCAGACATGGGTGACGTGGGGGATGGGTGGGGCTGTCTTATGGGACGGTCTCAGTTTTGTAGATGACAAGCTCTGCTTGGACGGTGGTGATGAGAATGAGGGATAGCGGCCCCAATGCCCCACAGGTGTGGGACTTGCACGCGTCTGACCGCACAGCCAGACCATGGTCTGGGGAGGGACACGCTGGTTGAGCCGTCCCTGGTGCGAGGATTCAGGGCCTGAGGGGGGCTGGTGTACCAGGACATGGAGGCCGGAGTCAGCGTGGGGTTGGGGACCCCGTGTAGGTGACCCCCGTCAGAAGCCTCTGCAGAACCCCCAGGAGGGAAAGCTGGGAACACCCACCCGATGAGAAGACCCTGGGGGTCCAGCTGCACACTCCCTGGGGAGCCACACCTGATACCCCGTGGGTCTGCACCCCCAGGCAGAAGTAAAGATGTGGCGCCTCATTTCCCGTTATTATTCAGATGGACGGAATTTTTAATACGATAATAAAGTGACAATTTCCATTTTCCCAGGCAATTCATTTCAGCAAAATGACCAGGGTCAGGACCCACTTTGCAAAAACCAGCACTCAGTGATTAAATCAAATACGTAAGCTGAGTTTTAACAGGGCTGTTTCTTTAAATGGGGCCTAGCTGTGGGCACCCCCTGCCCTCCGGAGGTGCGGTGGGAAGGTGGGGGGCCAGGGCAGGGTGGGGGCACCCTGCTAGCTGCAGGCCCCTTCCAGAAACCTACTCAAGTCTCAGCTTCATCTGCTTCTTTAGAATGGGACGCTAGCAGCACCTGCCTCCTAGGGTGGAGGGAAATGTCATGAGAAAAACTAAAGCATCAGGTGCTGGATCCAGGCAATTGTTCCACTGATTATAATTATCTGGGCCCTGCGTGGGGAGTGACTTCATTGGGCTGGGACCCAGGCCAGTGTGACGTCCACCATGGACATCGCTCAGGAAGAAGCTGGGCCCCTCTCCTGGCCAGGACCACCTGGGGGCCCGCAGGCAAGCTCCACACCATGGAGGAGCCCAGGCCCTTCCTGGGAGCCAGCCGCCACGTGGACCTGTGTCAGGGTGCTGCTGCGGCAGCAAGCACGCCATAGTTCTATTTTATTGGTAATTCTGATTTTCAGCATTTTGGGATCATTATCGCATGCGATCCTCACCCCCACGCAGTGAGGCAGGCAGCATTATCCCCAATTTACAGATGGGGACACTGAGGGCGCACAGAAAGGCCCCAGGTGAGCAGGTGGTGGGGGCAGGATGCAGCCTGGCCCCCTCGCCCCTGTTCTCTGAGAGCCCTCCTCCCTCAGAGCCCCGCAGAGCGAGACCCCACATCGGTGCTGCTGCCAGAGGGGCGGGGGTCTCACCCCCACTCTCCAGATGTGGCCTCTGAGGCTAGAGCTGCCCAGGGACACAAGTGTGCTCTCCCCTCGGGGGCTCTCCCCTGGGCCCCCGAATGGCTGTGTGCTGGGGCTGCTCCCTGAGCACCCACTGACCCCAGCACGCAGATATGGGCCCCCCAGGCACACCCATGTGGGTGAGAAATAACTGTTGGGGTCAGGACGTGGGACTGGGGGTCTCAGCACCGCTAAGGAGACTGACTTCACTCCAGGAGTGCTGTGAGCCATGGAGGAGTCTGGAGCAGGAGAGAAACCTGATGGCTGAACCTCGAGAATGGAGGGGTTGTTGAGGAAGGGAGGAAACACGGGGGGCAGTGGCCCAGTGACCACAGGGAGGAGGGGGAGCTGACAGGTGCAGCGGGGGAAGAGGTGTGAGGGAAAGAGCAGAGTTACAGGGTGGGAGCCTGTGGATGGAGGGTCTGTCCTGAGGTCCAGGCAGCCTGCATGGGCAGCCCCACCCTGTGCATCCCAGAACTCCCACAGCGGGTGGATGTGAGACATTACACTGGCCTGTGGGCTGGGGCTCGTCCAGGGAGGTCCCTTCCTTCCCTGAGTGGTGGGTGTGCATGCCGAGTGAGGCTGCAGAGGCCCTAAAGCTGCCTGAGCTGTGGGTGGAGAGCAAGACCACCAGGCCTGAGGGGCCTCGCGGGGGGCCCTGGGTTCTCATTCCAAGAGCAATGGAAATCACTGCTATGAGGCTGAATATGACTCAGGTCTGTGAGTCACAGGGAGGCCCTCTGTGGCTGGGGATGGGGCCGAGGGGCCGGAATAGCTGCAGGGATATCGAGGAATCATTGAAGGTGGCAACGGGGGCCGGACTAGGTGGCTGGGCACTCAGTGGGGGTCATGGAGGCTCAAGCAGGCTAGGAGGGCATCCGTGCCAATGCCACCTGTCAACCCGGAGAGAGCCCTCCTGGGCCAGTGGCTGGGTGAGGGTCCGCCCATGCCCCCTGGCCCTGGCCGCCTGTGCTGCAGGTAACACAGTCGACTGGTAATTCTCCTGATCCCTTTATCCTGCACTTTAATAAATAATTTACCTGAATTATTCACAGGGAAATTTCAACATTATTAAAAATTAACCACCTTAAATGAGTCCATGGTAAATAGCTGGGGTGGCTCTTCTGAGGGTAGGAAGCTGCCCCCATGTCTGGCAGCAGGCACAGGCCAGCGGGTGCCCAGCAGGTGAGCAGGGTGGGGCAGGTGGGCCTGTGCAGCCACCTTTGAGGCGGCCACAGGGGCCAGGAGGCAGGCAAGGCACATCCCTCCCAGCCTGAGCCGCCCGGGGCTGTGCCTCTGGGCCCCTGGCATGAGGGGATGGTACTGCTTGTGCTGAGGGCTGCAGGGAGAACGGCACAATGAGGGGAACCGTCACGGGGACCACGGGGACTGGAAGGCGGGAGCGTGCTCCTGGCCTGGCCAGGCTGGCAGGCTGTCCTGACCGCAGGCAGCCGGGAGCTGCAGGGAGAGAGTGCCAACAGCGGGTCGCGGTGGGCGTGACTCCCAGAGGAGTGTGGCCATCAAGGTCTCTTGCACACAAAGTATTGCTGTCTCTTCCCCGAGACAGAGCAGTGTGCCCAGCTGCCCCCAGCGCTCCCTCACCTCTAACATGTAATCACCGCGGAAATCGACAGTGAGGGAGTTCACGTTTCTTTTCAAGACAAAGCTGGAACCCTGACATGCACACACAGCGCACCTCGTTTCAGAACAGCCTTGTCTCAAGCTCTCGGTGGCCCTGCACGGCGAGAGGGGGCCCTTCCAGATGCTGCTGGCTCAGGCGTGTGCACAGTGGTCAAAACTCATTGAACGGTATGCTTAAGGTGGGCGCATTCGTCACATATAAATTATACTTCAATACAATCGATTACTTGTAGAATTAAATAAAATTCATTGATTAAATAGACAGTGATTAAATTTTAAAATCCAGGCCTGCTGCTCAGAGGCAGGTGGGCAGGCAGCTCGGCTGAGAAGGCAGGTGGCCACACGTGTGTTAGAAGCTGCTGTGGGGTCTGCCGCCCAGAGATGCAGAGGGAGGATTTAATTAAAGCAGGCCCAGCCGCACCACACCTGGAGCCGGAGGGCCAGGCGGCCAGGCTTGCGGCCCCCGGGAGGATGGCTGTTTAACCTGCCTCGGCCTGACTTTGCGTTAATAAAATCACATCTCAGGATGACCTCACAGCCGCCTTTCCACGCTCCTGAAGGCCACTGGAAGGCCCTCATAAAAGGTTATTAAGGAAAGTAAATAACTCGAGGGTGGGGGGCTTCCTGGCAGAGGCATCCTGGCCCTGGGCCATGGCAGGAGTGGGAGGGAAGCCCGGAGCAGAGCCATTTAATTAACCATCACAGGAAGGGGGTGGGGCGGGCTATCACCCCCACCGGAAACTGGGGTTATAGATGTGAGGAGAGAATTGTGGGCGGGGCAAACTCAGGGTTCCTCCGAGGTCTGTCCCTCTGGGACGCAGGACGAGTTCGCTGCTGCCCTTCTGGGAGACAGTGCAGGGCTGAGCGGGTTCAGAGTGCCCGGCGAGTTCTGACGACAGGCCACAGAGGCTCCCACATGTTTGACATGGGGACTCCTCAGTCAACAGGGGTACCAGAGGTCCAGATTTCTCATCTCTACATGGCAGCTGGGCCTGGGGGTGGCCCCGTGTGACTTGTTGGGCTGGACAGTGCAGGTACCCACTCTGGGCCTCCCTTTGTGCATCTATAAATGGTGAAGGGTTGCCATAGTGACACGTGACAGGCCCAGCCCAATGCCTGACAGCACAGGCTGGATTCTATCCATCACTGTTCTGGAAACTGCTTTGTAAACTATAAAGGGCTGTGCACGTGTGAAGATGCACAGCTGTAGCTCTCGTGATGCATGGCGGACCCCCTGAGTCTGGGGGTTGAGCTACTTGCGGCTCGGGGTAGCTTGGCCAGAGGTGGGCATCCAGTCCCTCTGCAGGTCCTAGGCTAGCACAGCTGAGGCTAGACCTGTCCCAGGATCTCCACGAGCTGGCCCTTCCTGCTTCTCCAGCAGCTGGGCTTGGGCCTTCTGGACCGAGGGCCTGGAGCAGAGAGGTCCAGAGACTTCAGTTGCCTTGGTGCTGTCACAGTCTTCCCTGAAGCCACCTCCTGTGGTGGTTTTAAAATACATCTGCAGAAAGGTGGAGACTAAGTCCCTTCTTGAGTGTGGACTGAACTTAGTGACCTGCTTCTAATGAAGAGAATGTGGTAAGAGACTGTGCGGATTCTGGACGAGGTCATCAGGTCACTGCAATGTCTCCCACTGGGGGGAAGCCAGACGCCCGGGGTGATGGAGCCCCAGGAGACGCCCGGGGGCCGGGAACTGAGGCCTCCTGCCAACAGCCACGGCGCCAGCAGGAAGTGGAGCCTGCGGCCCCAGTCGGGCCTTCAGATGACGCAGCCTCACCAGGGACCCGAGCGGGCACCTGCCAGCTGAGCTGCCCGGATCCTTACTCCCAGAAACTGTGAGACCACAAGTGTGTGTTGTTATAAGCTGCTAAATTGGGGGGTAATTGGTTATGCAGCAAGACAAGGAATGGTGGATGGATTCTTGCTCCCCTCTAAACCCACCTTTTTCCCCGCCTTCTCCACACCACATGACATTTTTCAATTTCCTAGCAGGAACCAACACCAGAGGGTTTTAAAAGTGTGTGTGCAAAAATAGAATATAATACTCAGGAACAAGTTTAACAAAAGAAGCACACCACGTGTCCTCTGAAGACTATGAAACATTGTTGAAGGAAATGTAAGAAGACCTAGGTAAATGGAAAGACTCCATGTTCATGGGTTAGAAAACTTCATATTGTTAAAATGTTAATACTCCTCAATTTTTACAGATTCAGTGCAATCTCTATCAAAATCCTAGCTGCCTTTTCCCCCAGAAATTAACAAGCTTATCTCAAAATTCATATGGAATTGTAAGGGGCCCAAAATAGCCAAAACGGTCTTGAAAAAGAAAAAAGGTGGAGGACTCACATGCTTTTAAAACTTACTACAAAGCTGCCGTCATCACAACACGTGGCAGTGGCATGAGGACGTGCACAGAGGTCGATGGACTTGAACTGAGAGGCCAGGAAAACCCGCACGTACACTCGCTGCTAACTGATTGCGGACAAGGGAGCCAAGGCCGTTCAATGGGGAAAGAAGAGTGTTTTCAACAAATGGTGCGGGGACACCTGGGTGTCCACATGCAAAGTAAGAAGTAGGATCCCTAACTAGCCATATAAGAAACATTAACTCAAATTGTATCAAAACATAAATGTAACATCTAAAACTATAAAACTCTTAAAAGGAAACGTAGGAGCAAATCTTCATGACTTTGGGTTAGACAATGGTTTCTTAGCCACGACACCAAACGCACAAGCAACAAAAGAAAAAATAGATAAAACGGGCATCTTCAAAATGTACAACTTTTATGTTTCAAAAACGCGAGAAGACAACCTACAGAATGGGAGAAAATCTCTGCAAATCAGATATCTAATAAAGGACTTGTACCTAGAAAATATGATGAAAAAACAAACCACCCAATTTTTAAAATGAGCAAAGGAGCTAAATAGATGTATCTCCACAGAAGATATACAAATGGGCAACCCACACATGAAAAGACGCCTCACTAGCCTGTGGCGAATGCAAATCGAAGCCGGCCCAAGTGAGCCTTCAGATGACGCAGCCACCCTTGCAAGGGACCACGAAACACTGAGGCGCCACCTCACGCCCACGCATGGACCGAGCAGAACCCTCTTGTGCACGGCTGGTGGGATGTAAAATGGTGCCACCCCGTGGAAGAGTCTGTCTGGTGGGTCTTCAGATGATTACACAGAGAGACACTGCATGGCCCAGCCCTGCCACTGGGGCCACATGTCCACACAAAACTCTACACGGGTGTTCACAGCAGCTTGCTCCTGATATTCCTGAATGGGAAACAACCCAAGTGTCCATCAACCAGTGGTGGACAGCGTGGCCCATCCCCACAGCGGAATGTCATTCAGCCGTGAAAAGGTATCAAGTGCTGCTCCGCGACCACATGGAGGAGACCCTGGAAATACTTCACTAAGTGAGAGAAGCCAGACACACAAACCACATGTCACCCGTGAGTTCCTTTACACGACGTGTGCACAACAGACACATCTGTAAACACCAAGCAGAGCTGGAGTGCTGGAGTTGTGGGGGGCTCGGAGGGAAATGTGGAATGACTGCTAAGGGGACGGGCTGCTTTTGGGGGTCATGAAGGCTCTACAACTGGCTGGTAAAGGTCGCACAACTCTGTGAATGTACTGAAACTCACTGAATTGCACCCTGTAAACGGGTGAGTTCTATCTCCATGCAGCTGCCCAGACCCATGTCGTGTATGCACACGACCTACTAAGCTAGGTGCCCTTGGCCTCGCCGAGCTCCACGCCCAAGCTCAGGCCTCCGCCTCCTCTCTGTGCAGTCCGATGGCATGTGCTGCCCCAGCGGCCACGGCCCCTGCAGTGGTCCCCCTACTGGCCAAGCGGAGCAACCTGGTCTGGAGGTGCCTGGGCTCACGCCCCTCTCCCCAGGCAGCCCGCGCCCCAACTGAGTGATGTGGGTGAGAAAGTCCCAGCCTCTAGTCCCAGGAAGGGGTGTTGCTCCCACTGCACAGCCCCGGGGGCCAGGTCTCTGCCCAGCTCCCCCATCTTATCCTCATCCCCCGGGAGACCTCTCCCCTGACACGCGCATTGCTCGCCCAACAAGCTGTGACCTCACGAGCCCTCCTGGGGCTGGTGGCTGGATTCAGGGTGCGTCCAGAGCACTTCCTCTGCAAGCACCCCTGGCCAGTGGCGCTCTGCCAGGACCGCCCCGTCCTCCTGCCCTAGTCAGCTCCTTTCCTATCTCTGTGGGATGGATGGTGGACGCAGAGTCCAGCTCAGAGAGGACGAAGGACAGGCACCCCTCATCCAAGGGGTCGGCTTCCAGGATGGGAGCGGGACCAGAGCCTCCGGCCTCAGGCGTGGTGCAGGCTGCTGCCAGCCGCTGGCCCAGCTCGCTCTGTGCCCCCAGGGTCCCGCCCCAGAAGTCCTAACTCTGCCCCAGGGAGTTTGCTGTGCTGTGAGGATGGACCCCTCATGGTGTGAAGCAGGGTACAAACACCTCACCCCCACACTGCCCACGCTGGGGTCAGGACTCCATTGTCCAAATGGGGAAACTGAGGCTCAAAGATGGGAAGGGAGAAGTCCAAGTAAGTGAGGGAGGAGCGAGACCTGTACCTGGCGGGGCCGGGCTCCAGGGTCCTCACTCACCTCGTCGGTTCCCCTCCATGGTGACTGCCCCCCACTATGGGCGGATACTCCAGAATCTGCAGGACGGCAGAGCCAGGGTATATGATGAAGACGGGTCTCCCTGGCTGGTCCAGGCTGAAGGTGCCATATCTCTATGTGACCTGGAAGTGCCCTTGGCCTCTTCGCTTTAGTTTCTCCAGCTGTTACCCAGGAGGGGGTGCCGGGCTGTGCAGAGCCCGGCCTGGGGGAGGGGCAGGGGCTGCACAGGCTCTTCCCACACTCACCTGCCTGCTCACTGCAGGGTGCTGGGCCAGTGGGTGCCCCAGCTTTCTCACCTATGAAACGGGCTCATCTGGAACCCACGTGTGCCGCGAGGAGTGGGTGCAGCTCGCATGGCAGTTCCAGCTGCGTCTGCTCCCCCTGCCCAGCCAGGCTCCGGCCCCTGGGTGCAGAGGCTCTCCCGCCACCTGGCTGAGTGCAGACAGCACCCGTGCAGCCTCCAGCTCTGGACCAGGGCCCATCGACTGCACACCCCACAGCCGACACCGCCTCTGAATTAATCTGGATTTTTTAGCACAATTAACGAGGTAATCGGGGTCAGCAGAGCCTTTGAAGCACCGTTCAGCACAAAATCCTAATGCGGGAATTACACAAATGGATCCTGTCGATATAATGGATCCCACCACTCGCATGGAACAAGCTGCAGGGGCCTGTGCCGGCTGATTCAGCCACCTCGTCTCCATCTTCGAGGGGCAGGCGGAGGCCTGGGCTGCCCGCCCTCCACATCCCCATTACTGCGAGCTTGTGACACATTGCAGAGAATTCATTAGGGAGAAATGGTAACATTTGAAGGTATTTGTAAACCTGACCAGAAACCGCACCACTTGGAGGAAGGAAATGTGTCGATTCCAGACGAAGACCAGGGGGAGTAGAGCACGAGGGGCCCGGAGTCCGAGGCTGCAGGCAGGACAGAGGACACTCCTGGCACCCCAGGGAGCAGGGGGGTTGTGGTGCGGTTTCCATGGAGCTCACAGCAGAGGGACCACGAGGGCCAATGGGGCAGGAGCCCAGAGAGGGCAGGGCCTTGCCCAAAGTCACACAGCACAGAAGCGAAGCCAGATGGACTCCTGGGGTCTGTGGCAGAGGCACAGGGCTGGGCCCAGGTGAGTTGTGACAGAGGCCTGGCCAGGGTGGCCCTGACCACACCGGTCTCCTGGGAGGTGCAGGTCAGAGTGGGGAGCCCTTGTCCTCTCTGCCCGCCATTCCTCCGGGCCGTCAGCGGGACCTCCTTTAGCTGACGAATCTGGTGTGTGTCTGAAGCCCTGCTCCTGCCATTGCTCTGCCTCCTCTGCTCCTACCTCATCCCCAGGCACCAGGCTCTTTCCTGCTTCCCGCCCTGTCATAGGCCATCCCCCACGCATGCAGCTCCTGTCCAGCTCCAAGCCTAAGCCCCCTTCCGGGGCTCCCTGCAAATGTCCCCTAATGCCTCCTTTCCTTCCCTCCTTTCCTTTCCTAATGCCTCCTTTTCTTCCCTGGCGACAATTCCAACGGTGCTCACTGCCTTCTGGTCTGTCTGCGGCTCCAGACCCCATGCGCCACCCTGTACCTGGAACGATGGGCCCCACGAGCACGGGCCGGGCTCCTGGGTGAGGCCCCATGTGTGGACGTGCCGTGGGCCCCACATGCGTCTTCCTGTCCACCCCTGTGAGGATGGCAGAGGAGATGGACCCACAGGGTCACACACGCAGGGGGCGCCCATGGAAACCTGCCCTTCGTCCAGCCCACCGGTCATTCTGGGTGGGGACGACGGGGGCTGACTGCATCCTGGTGAGACTTGGCTGGGGGGTCTGGGGTCTTGGTGGACGGTGTGTGCTCAGGGCAGAGCCCCCACATGTAACCAGCGGGTGACCCTGCCGCTGTGACCACAGAGCATGAACCCCATACCCTTGCAGGCGGGTGGCAAGCCCCACTGTGACCAGCGCAAGGACAACTATGGGGAGCAAGGCCCATCGCTGCACAGAGCAAGGGGAGCCAGCTCGTGGCCCTGGGGCAGGGCTGTGGGTGGGAATGCCAGCAGGGGCCGTCCCCAGCAGGTGGGGGGGAGGGTGACTCCCCTGTCACAGCAGGCATTGGAGCTGCAAAGGGATGCTGCTCCCGGCCAACCTGGGATGGGACAAGCCGCAGGGAGACATTCAGGCCTGAAAGGGGCCGGGGGTCACAGGGAGTGAGTGGGACAGTGGATGGGAAATGGACTTGGTGGGGCTTCTTCCTGGGGGAGGGGGAGGCCCTCAGACAGCAGGGACGTCACCCTTACTGGCAGGTGACAGGCCAGTCCTGGCTCTGGACAAGAAGATGGGCCTGGGGGTCCAGGCTGAAGCTGTCACTGCCACACTCAGTCTTCTAGCGTTTGGGGTATCCAAGGGCCTGGGCTGCTCAGGATGGCTGCTGGGGGTGGTGCCCCTTGGGGCTGTCTCCTGGTCCCTCCCCAGCAGCACATTCTCCCAGGTGGGCTCTCAGGCCCCCCTTGGGAACTGTGGGCACTGAAGCCACCCCTTCCGGCTGGAGTGCAGAGGTTAATGAAGGCAGTGAGGGGTGGGCTGGGAGGAGCCGCTGTCTCTTCCGGCAGGACCAGGACACGATGGGGACATCAAAGCTCAGGGCTTTATGAGCCGTGGGGGCACCAAGCAGAACGAACTGGGGGTGGCTCTGGGGCTGGCGCTGGGCTTCCAAGACCTGCAGCCTTGAGGGGCGGGGCTGGGGGGTGGCAGGCAAGCCCCTGGGGAGGGTACCCATGGTGCAGCTGTGCTGAGGGCATCACAGCAGCGTAGGAGGAGGGCTCTCCCCACACTTGACAGATGGGGAAACTGAAGCTCGGGACAGACGATTTGCCCAAAGCTACACAGCTGGCAAGTGGCCAAACCAGTGTTAGACCCAGGCCTGGCTGACCCATAGGATTCCCGAGACCCCAGTGGGTGCTGCCTGCCCTGCGGTGGAGGTCTCCCTGCCAGTGGGCAGATGGGTCCTGGGGTGCTGTGGTGGCAACACCTGGGTTCTCAGGACTGGCATTGGGGGACAATACCACTGTGTGATTCCTGCAGGGCTCAGGGAGTGTGCAGGCCTGGGACCACAAGGAGGGGACCCTTCTGCCCCGAAGGCCAGGGACGGTCTCTCCTCTCTATCTCTGACATTTTCTCCGTCTCTGTCTGTCCCAGCCCCTCAAATCCTCCCCAGCACCTCCCTCCCGACAGCACCACCTGGCTCCTCCGCCATGTTTTCCCCAGGACATTGGGGCCCCTTCAGGTCCCATGGGGCTCCAGCCATAAGGGCAGCAGTGACTCAGCACTGGGAGGTCAGAAGCTATGCCCACAGCCAGGGAGCTCCTTCCCACTCCCACCCAGCCCGTCCCCATGGCCACCCCCTCAGGGCGAGACGCAGAGACGGACCCAAGCATCCCTTGAGGCTCCAGCAGCCCCGCTGCTCTGCCTGCCCATCACTGAGCCCCAGACCCCAGGCCCGGCATTCAGAGCAGCCTCGCCCGTCGAGTCCTGCTTCCCCCCTGTCCTGCCCCGGGCTGCAGCCTGTCTGAATCACCACCCGTCCAGGCCCCTGCCACCCCTCCAACAGTCTCCTGGACTGTTCTTCAGCAAATGAGCCCAGCTCATCCTGTAAGACCTGGCTCCACCATCACCTTCCCCAGAGGTTCTGTGGCCCCAGGTCCCCAGCTCATCAGATTGTGTGTGCCCTTGCTGCATTCTCGGTGAGGACAGACCACACCCACCCTGTGTGGGTCAGGCCTGGAAAGGAAGCCCCTATCACCCCAAGGGTCTGGTTCAGCCCTGCTAGTTACTGCTGTGTGACTCAGGAGGGGCCCTTTGCCTCTCTGAGCATGTCAACCCTCTTCATCCAATGCCCCCACAGCCCTTTTGGGCCAGCTGTTAATATCATCCTTATCTTACGGCTGGGGAAACCGAGGCCCGGAGCAATGAAGCCATCCCCCCTCCATCCCTGCCGGGACCACCCACCACTGCTTTCTGAGGGCAGATTTTAATTAAGCCAGTTTGTAATTACCTAACTGCATCTCTACTTAATAAAACTCGGGGGAGTCTTAATTTTTTTTTTTTTTTTTGCCTTATTTAAAAATTTCATCACCTCCTGCCGACATGGGGGAGAAGGGTCCTCGCAGAGTCAGCTCATGGGCCTGGTTCTGGGTTCAGAAGGGGTCTTGGAGAGCTGGCCGGCAGAGAGGGGCACCGGGCAGCCCCATGCCTGCCCATCCTGGGTGTCCCCACCCCACCTGATTGTCACCCCCATCTGGGTAATACCTGCCCCAGGATACCCTGCAGGGTCTCACGGGCCCCTCCTCCACCTACAGCCCTGCCTGCCTGCCGGAAACATGCTGAGGATCAGATGAGAGTTCTGCTCACTTTCTCAGTGGAGACACAGAATGTGCAAAGGTCCAGGGGCTTTCTGGGAGCAGACAGCAGGGTGCTCATGAGGGTGGGGGCATGGACCAGGCCTTGGAGGCTGCGACATGTGGTAGTGTGGCCCCTTCCACACCACCTGAGACAGCCAGCTCCAGCTTGCACTCCTCACCCTTCCGTGTACCCATCCCTCGAGAGTTCTCTGAGGACCAGCATGTGCGGGGGCCGGTGTGGGTGCTGCCATGGGTGACTCATCCACACACGGGTCAGGCTTGCCCAGCTGTTTAGAATCTGGAATCTGCTATCGACTGAAAGGCCAGGAGAGCTCACGGTAAAACTTGCCTTTCTGGCTTCTTGTAAAGCACGGGCAGACCCCCAGAGGGAGCATCGCGCTGGTGCTGAGCGGTGGTGGCCAGGTGTGGCTACCAGGTTGTGCTGTTGGCCTGGCAGCACTTCCTGTCCCAGCCGGGCCTGCCTGGCGCAACGCCCAGCAGCTCCGACCTCAGCAAGGAGCCACCCCCAAACCCTAGGCCCCAGTGCTTTGCCCCCACAAGTCCGCACCAGGCTGGGGAGCCTGGGCTGGAAGCAGGCCCATGAGCGGTGCCCCAGGACTGCCCTGCCATGAAGAGTACCCCATGACCTCCAACTCAGGCTCAGGGGCCTGGCCAGGGATGCCCTAAGCTCAGCGTACAGACCTTCATGCAGCCCAGGGTGGGGGCACCTCCTCCCTGGCCCTGGTCGGGCCAGTCTTGATGGGGGTTGCTCCTGGTCCAGGAAGCCCCGGGGGCTGGACGTGCCGGTCACTACTCCTCCTCTTCCCTAGCACGCTGTCTGTCCCAGACCCATCCCAGACCCATCCCAGACCAGCGCTGACGGATTGACGCAGCAGGTTAATAAGCGCTCTGCCTCCCTCCTGAAGGCTAATGAAATATTAATCGGCCTGGTGAGGTCAGCAGAAATTGCTCGGTGGTGGCAGTGAGATGTGTGTAATTAATTCTCCCGCCGAGGGTCTGGCTGAGGGGCCCCACGTGCACCCAGCTGCCCCCCACATCCGCCCAGCCTCTGCTCCCTCACCCTGCTGCTGGGGGCCCTCTATAGCCCCTCTCATTCACAACACCCAGCAGAGGTGAGCAGTGGGGCCACGTGCCTGTTCACCACCAGCCACCCCCACGTGGTCTCCGCCTGGCGGGAACCCTCTCCTCCCCTGCCCAGTACCCTCACTTTGTGCCCAGGACACCATCCACGTGGCGGGCTGGACCACGGCTGCCACTCTGGTCAGCCCTTGTGCGTCCGCCAGGCAGGGCCTTGGTGGGGGCTTCCTCCCATCCGTCTGCTGGGGCTGGACTCACAGAGCCAAAGGGGCTGGACTGTGACGTCCCTGCCTCCCCCTGCCACCTGGTTACTGTCAGAGAAGCCCCCACTGCCCACACCACAGCTGGCAGATCTGGGACTGGGGGGCAGGCTCACCTGGAGGTCCCCCAAAGAGGCTTCCAGACCAGAGGGCTCAGAGGTGCCCAGACACAGCCAGTGTGATCCCTAGGCCAGTGCAAAGGGAAGGCTGGGCCCCGTGGGCAGCGGCTGGATGCCAGAGTGGAAAGAGCCTTTAGAGGTCACCTCTTGCTCGTTTATTTAGGGAGGACACAAAGAGGCCTGCCTGGGGGTTGCTCAGCTGAGTGGGTGGCGTGGGAAGGAGGCTGTGGCCAGGACACCTGCCCGGGTACAGGCCTAGGCCCACAGGAAGGTCCCAGCAGCCGCCTGCAGGGCAGGGTCACCTGGAAGAAGCCCTACAATGTGACAGGTGGGTCCTGGGTCCGGGGTCAGAGACGGGACAGGGCAGCCAGCTCCTTCCCTGACCGATGGCTTCAGCTGGGCTGGGGGACACGGGGCTCCCAGGAATGTGGCCCCAGCCTGGCTCAGGTACCTCCGGGAGGCGGTGGGAGCCCTGCACCAGGTCTCTGATCCAGTTCCATGTCAATTTTTTATTTATTTGAAAGTGGGACTGGAAGCGGTTTCAAAGTGAGTCTAACGTAATTAGGAGCTCCCGCTGACGGAACACACTGGAGGGACATGGGGATTATTTATTACCGAGTGACTTGCTGGAAAGGTTAGAGGCTGAGAAGTAATTATTGTTCATCCCCCCATCCCCATCCTCTCTGTTGGAAGGGGATGTGTTGTAGGGGGAGCAGTCGGGAGGTCTGGGCCTATGCCCCCTCCCTGTCCTGCTCCGGGGAGGTGGGCCAACAATTGGTTCCAGAAAGTTCTGGGTTAACAGGGGCCTCTAAGCAGCCCACCCCACCCATCTTCTCTTTTATTCTCTCCCTGGTGTAAGGTCCCCAGGAGGTGAAAGGTGCTACCTTGCTGTGTGAGCAGCCTTGTGTGGGGTTTGGGGCATCTTGAGGCACAGATAACCGAGGCAAAGCAGCCTTGGAAGTTGGCCCAGAAGGTGCCAAGACCCTGGGGTGGGAACACGCTGGCAGCCTGTGGGCTGGGGCAGGGGAGTGGGGCAGGAGGGGACTGACAGAGGCCAGGCTATGGAGAGGGCATACATGTGACCCATCCACTCTCCTCACTTGGCCAGGGTGGGTTTTCAAAAACACAAAACTCACCCCATACCCCCAAACCTGTCCCAGCCTGACACTCACCTCCTGCTTTTTCCTATAACTGCTTTTCCCACCTTCAGGGGGCTTCCTGGTGCGGCTAAGCCTGGGTAAGAAGTGGCAGTACCAAGGGAAGAAAGCCTAGCCTGACTGGCTCGAACGAAAGAGGGATCTGTTGCTTCTTAGAGATGAACTGTCTGGGCTAGACCTCTAGCTTCAGGCATGGCTTGATCCAGGGCTCAAATGTCATCACCAGGTTCCGTGTCTGGGCTCTGACTTTTGTGCAATGGTGGGTCTACCCTCAGGCTCCAAAAACTATCTGAGGATTTCCACTTCCTTCCAAGATAAAGATAACAGGGACTAGATTTATCTTCCCTGTTAGGGGAAGAAAGAAAAAAACAAACAAAAATTTTAATGACCAGACAAAATATAAGCAACAATGGTTTTCAAGACACTGGACATCAGGTTGTGAAGTACAGAGATCCCTGAGAGATGGGAGAAATGAGGGAATTCTGCCACTGAGAGAATTTCCAGGCCAAGAGGCAGAAGGAGAGAACCCAGGTGTAGACTGTCAAGCTTCCCGAGACAGAGTTAAGAGTCTGGAGAGACCAAGATGGAATTTGCAGGACAGAGTACCCAGAAGGAGAGACCTCCACAGACAACAAGGACCCCAGGGACCTGCAGAGGGTCCCTCTTGAGTATTCAGGAGAGTACTGATCACTGCATGCACATGGGGAAATTATCCAATACCCAGGAAAGAACCATCTGAAAGGGACACGAGGACAATGCTCACACAGGGCTGGGAAAGCCAGACTCACAATAGAAAAACTCATCATTCACAGGCCCTGAGAAAGAATATTCAGGAAGGTCTTGCCTTGGTGTGGGGGAAATTAACACTAGACTGAGGACAGCTCCAGATGCACAGGTAGACAATAACAGCAAGATTCAAAAGGATCCCAGTAACTTAACTGCATCCCAAAACACAGCTCAAGTATATTTACAGGAATACAAAATTCAACAACCAGCAAGGCAAAATCCACAACATCTAACATCAAGTCACAGGTTATCAGGCATTAAAAGAAGCAGAAAAACATGACCCACAATGAGGAGAATACTCAATTAATTAAAACTGACCCAAAACTGACACACATGTTAGAATGAAAAGACAAGACTATTAAATCAGTTATTGTAACTATATATGTTTGAAACATTAAATAGCGACATGGAAGATATGAAAAAAAAAGAACCAAATTGAACTTTTAGACTTGAAAATTATCATGTTGCATGTGAAAAATACACCAGATGATATCAATAGCAGATTAGACATGATAGAAGAAAAGTTTAGTGAACTTGACGGCATTGTAATAGAAGCTCTCCAGATGAAAGACAGAGAATGAAAACATTTTTTTGATAATGAAAAATATTAGTTGCCTGTGAGACTACTTCCAGTAACCTAATATATGTATGATTGTAGTTCCTGAAGAAAAGCGGAGACAGAAAAACTATTTGAAGAAGTTTGGCTGAAAATTTGCCAAATTTGATGAATACTATAAACTCATAGATAAAAGCTCAACATATCTCAAGTTTAAGAAACATGAAGAAAACTACAACAAGGCACATCAAGTTCAAATTGCTCAAAATCTGTGATAAAATCTTAAAAGCAGTCAGAGAAAAAAAGATGTGTATATAGAAGAATAAAGACAAGAATGGAAACCACGAGGCAAGGAGACAGTGGAGCAACATCTTTAAAATACAGAAAAACCCATCAATCTAGAATTCTATACCCAGCGAAAACATCTTTCAAAACCGAACCTGAAATAAAGATGTTTCCAGAAAAACAAAAGCTGAAAGAATCCATTACCAGCTGACCGATACTAGTGGAAATCAAATGTTAAAGGAAGTCCTTCCAGCAGAAGGAAATCATACCAGATGGATGTGATTCCACACGAGTGAGAAGCACTGGAAATGGTCCCTATGTGGGTAACTAATGGTAACTATATGTGATACCTTTATTATGTAGATCTATTTAAAAGATAATCGACCAAACAAAAATGATAACAATGTATTGTGGAGTTTATAACACAAATATAAGTAAAAAGTATTTTAACACTAGCATAAACACTATGGGGAAAATGGAAGTTACTACATAATAGCAATGATGAGGCTCTTGTACAGAAGCTGTCCAAAAGAGTGAGTCAGTGTCAGGGCTAGTTTTGTAGACATCGCCATCGAGGAAAACTGGGGAAGGGCTCACCACAGTGCTTCCCGCAACTGCACGTGAGTCTACAATTATCTCAAAATTAAAACTTTAAAATTTTAAACTTTCTATGTTAAAAAATCAATAAAAAGGAATGGAAAAAGCCACGATGCACAAAATATCTAAGTTTCAAGTAAAGACAGGACCTGAAGGGGAAAAACTGTCAGAGAGAGAGAGAGCGAGAGAAAATAGTCCAGGCCACCCCTTCGTCCCGACCACACCACTTCCAATATTTTACTTCCTGAGACCATAAGCTCAGAAGACAAATCTTTCTGATGCTCAGTTTCTACGTCTGTAAAGTGAACATAAAAATACCTCCTTCAAAAGCTGGGTGATCTCCACACACTGGGATATCTATCACCAGTCCTACAAAGGGGTGAAGCGCTGACATCGCCGTAACATGGATGAATCTTGAGGACATGATGCTGAGTGACAGCAGCCAGACCCAAAAGGTTACGTATGGTGATTCCACTTACACAAACTGTCCAGAACAGGCAAACCCACAGAGACAAGAAGCAGATTGGCGGTGGCCAGGGGCTGGGGGAGGGGAGTGGAAGTGACTGCTAGTGGGTGTGGGGTCTCCTTTGGAGGTGATGAAGGTTTAGGACCCAGACACAGTAGGTGGCTGGAGAACATTGGGAATGTGCCAGATGCCGCTGAACTGTTCCTTGAAAATGGTTGGTTGTTCCTTTTACGTTGTATGAATTTTACCTCCATTAAAAGAAAAGATGGCTGCAAGGCTGAGCTTATATGAGGTGACTGACCACTGTGCAGACCAAGGCCAGGCCGGGCGGTTGCCGGGTGCCCCATGGACGGGCCATTCACATGATCATCCCCCAATTCATCCTTCCGGCTTCAGCGCCTGGGTTCGCCCCCACAGTAGCCCAGTCACCGGGAATTATTTTTACCCCCATTGCCCAGATGAGCTCATGAGGCTCAGGAACGATAAGGGGTTTGCCCAGGTGATGTGGCTTTCAGAGGAGGAAACATACACCTTCACCTCTCTCATCTCCCCCAGAAACAAGAAAGCAGGTGTGGGGGCTGAAGCCAACTGCTGTCCTGGGGCACAAAGAAGTGCCGACGAGGGTGGAGCCTGGGAGTGGAGGGGTGCACGTGGCCCTCCCTGGTCCACAGCACCCCCACCTCTCACCTGGATACCTGCACAGGTATCTCAGTTTCCCCTCAGCCCCCTGCCCACCCGCCTTATAGAGGGTCTTTTTAAAATGTCAGTCAGCTACCATCATGCACTGCCCCCCAGTAAGCCACCTCAGAGGCCTGACGACTCTTAAGAGGAATCCAGTGACCCCGCTGGCATCACCAGGCCCACCTGTCCCACGTACTTGCCCCACAGCGGCAGCCCCAGGGTCTCCTGCCTTCCCTCCTGCCTCAGGGACTTTGCACTTGCTGTCTTGCTCACCGGAAATGCATCTTCCTCCCCATCCCACCTGGTTGATTCCGGCCATTCTTTCAGGTCCCTGCTCAAGCATGAGGGACCCCTCTCCCCACCCCTGGTTCCACTTCCTCCATAAAGACCCTCACAGCATGTTCGCCTCATCAGAGGGCCTTGAGGACATTGGTGGGAGTGGGAGTCAGGTCCAGTTTGTTCACTGTTGTGCCAGCCCCAGCACAGAGCCTGGCATGGGGCAGGTACTGCGTACAAGGGTCAGCTGCAGAGCAGTGAGATAGTGACCAGTGTCTGGGGCAGCAGGTGGTCTTTCACTCCCGGCAGCAGATACCACACAGGGGACTGTGCCTGCCGGCTGCCTTCCTCCATGGGGGCCAGGGCTCCTGCTAACATCCCTTAGTGCCAGAGGCTGACGGCCAAACATCTGGGCGGAAGGTGGGGTTCTGGCAGGGGAAGGGAGCAGGCGGGCTGTGTTGTTGGGCCCGGGGGGCTGTTGATCAGCGGGGAGACCTGGATGGATTCCAGGCGGCTTTGCCCTTCTGGCCTGTTTCCACGTCTGTAAAATGGGCACGTTTCCGGTCTTCACCTTGCAGGGCTGTGATGAGTCAAGGAGACTCGTGCATGTGTGCCTGCTTTGTAAATTGCGAAGGGCTGTGCAGGTGGGGGCCACTCCTGACGTGCCTGAGCACTCTTCTGCAGGGTAGACCACCCATACCACTCCTTACACCTCCAGGGACTCTGCCTGTCCCCTGCCCCTGGAGTCCCAGCTGCCAGGCTCCCTGGCAGGGGGGAAGGATAGAAGACGGGGGGCCCTGCTGGCTGGAGGACCCCTTCTGGCTCAAGGGAGATGCACAGCAGCCCAGGGGAGAGGGTGGCCAGGGGGCGGGCGGGGTGGACTGCGGCCCCTCCCACCACCCTGTGCCTGCAGCCCCTCCCACTGCCCCGCGTCTGTCTGCGGCCCAGCAGTGGCTGTCTGTCCATCCGTCTGCGTGGGGCGGCCTGCTCAGCCAGAGCTGGCGGGCGGCTGCAGGGCACGCAGCTGTTTGCTGGGCCTTGTCAGGAACCAAACACGTAACTGTTTAACGATTGAACCACACTAATGAATATTGGGCCAGATATTTTCGAGGCCTGTTCCGACTGATTACTTGGAGAGCTGAGTACGTCTCCCAATTACCCAGGCAATTAGGCGACTAATTAAACACTTACCCTCCGCTTCATAAACAGGCGTACGCGGGTGGGAGCAGGAGCGGGAGCTGGCTCGATGCCTGTGCACCGTGGGCAGACCAGCCGGGGGCAGGCGAGTAAGAGGCCTGGCGTCCACACAGGCCAAGGGTCTCTCCTGACCTGCCTGGGGCAGAGTCCAGTTTTCGCAAACCCTGTCAGTTGCCTCCTGCTCCCGGAAGCCCTCTGGCCTGCCCTGGCCCAAAGGTCCGCTGCCTGCTGACTGTGGGGTCCTGGCCCCACCTGGCCTTGCCCACTGCCTGCAGGACACCTCTGCTCTCCAGGCCCACCCTCTGCTCCGCTGCCCCAAGCCGTTTCTATCTGCTCAGAGGAGCAAAGCCTGCAGGCTTCCCAGCCTCTGGCCGCCACTGCCTGCTTCCAGCCACAGTGAGTTCGCTGGAGAGTCTACCCAGCTGTGTCAGGTATGGTAGTTTAGGACGTGGCCCACCGTTACCTCCTGTCAGGCGTGCCTCCCCTAGCAGGGGCAGGGTGTGCTCCCTCCCGGCAGACGGCAGACGAGCCAGGCTTAGTGCCTGGTTCTGCTGAGGATGAAGAGGAGGCTCTGGGCCTTCCCGCTGCAGCAGGCGAGGCCCATTCCGGGACCGGCCTCCATCATGTGTGGAGGCCCAGGCCATGCAGGGAGGCCACACGGGGTCCCAGCATGTGAGTGAGCAGCAAGCAGGTCATTCCAGCTGGCACCAGGTAGAGACCAGCCAGTGCAGCCAAGTGCAGATTTGTGAGTAAACAGACGTGGTTGTAAGCCACTAGGTTTGGGAGCAGTTTCCTGGGGAGCGATAGGAAGCAGAACGTCTCCAAGACCCTCACACGCTATCCCCCCAGACGTCCACCCAGAAAGGACAGAACTGGAGTTCAGTAAGCGAAGGGCTTGCCCTAACGTGCTCTGCCAGCAAGTGCTGCATCTGGACTCGAACCCAGGCCTGCCTGTCCAGCTTAGCTTGACTCGTGCAGTGTCCCTGTCTCACTGCACCAGGCCAGTACCCAGGGGACATCAAAGAGGGAAGGATGGCCCAAACAACCCACAGGGACAGAGGGAGTGCTCCAGGAGCCCTAGGGGGTGGGCCCTCACGTGCTGGTCAACCCTCAGGGCTTGGACTGGAGGGTCACCTGTCACAGGCCAGCTGGGCCATGTCACTGACTCCGTGTGGCCCTGGGTGGACCTTGTCCTTCTCTGGGCCCATGTCTTTGGCTTTACAGGAAGGACTTGGAATGCTGTCCCCACCTGGTTCCCAATGCTCCCTGGAGAAGTTAGGCTATGGGGTCTGGCCTGGGCACCCACATTTCCCTCCCTCACAGCCCCCCACCCTGATTCATGCCAGGACCCTGCAGCCACATCCTCGAGGCCGCTCCATGCCACCCTGACCCCGCAGCCCCCTTCTCATCTGCATTCTGCCAACAGGAGTCAGGTCAGGCTGTCTCATCGTGGTGGCCAGGGCTTCTGCCTGTCCTTCAGCTTTCCTCCCTCCAGGCCCTTGCCCAGCCAGGCCACCTGCCCAGATCCTCTGCAAGGTCCCACAGAGGGTGCTGGAGCCCCAGCAGTGTCAGACGTGTAAGTAAACACAGCAGGAAAAAAGGGAGGGTAGGAGAAAAATGAACCCGTGTGAAAAGAGTGTGTGAATGAATGAATGAGTGAGTGAATGAATGAGGAAGCAGATGAGGCAGCAGGCCGCACAGGGGTGTTCCAAGAGTGAGGGCTCCACACAAACCCATGTGACTCGGCAGGTCACGGCATCACTCTGAGCCTCAGTGTCCTCATCTCTAAATGGGGTGACATCCTCCCTACCTCTCAGGGTTGCTGCAAGCTGGTGAGATGATGCCGACAGCGCTTAGCACAGGGCCTGGAGCCAGGCGCACGGGGACCATGAGTGTCCACGTTCCCCGATGCGGGATGGGGTTCCTGCCATCCCCAGCTGAGGTCCAGGCAGCAGGAAGATAGGGCCTGGCTCCGGGCCACTGGATGGGGTGCTGTGGCCTCCTGACACAGCTACTTGGCCCGGAGCATGAGGTTCTGCCTTTGCTTCTGGATTGTCCCATCTCCCTGCCCCTCTGAGCCTGGGGCGCGTCTGGTCAGTGCTTGCCCACAGGCCCGGCAGCCAGGACCCCCAAGACTGCCCTCCCTATTCAGGAGCACCCCCAGAGCCCAGAGGCCAGCCAGGCAGGGCGGCCAGTGCTGGGCCTCGGAGGGAAGCCCAGCCAGACAAAGGCGCTGTGTCGGCCCAGCTGGCAGGACGCATTGACGCATTTACCGCGGCGGCCGGGAGCTTAGGAAAACAGGACCTTGGGTCCGCGCGAGCGGCGGCGGGGAAGCCGGAGCTAATTAAATCTGTGTCTGGCCACAGAGGCCGATTGTGCAGCCAGAGGATGTTAATGCGCATTTTAAATATTTATTGTGACTGAGGCAGGTTATGAAAACAGACATTCCTCCTTTCAACACTCCGTGCATCAGATTTAGGGCTTGTCTGGCCGCTGAGTGATTTTGCAGCAGCCATGAGGCCGGGGCCCATCCATCATGCCCACGAGGGGCCGCGGAGGTGAAAGATCAGCGGCGGATTCAGGGCCTGGTGGCGAGTGGGGGCGGCACACACCTGTCCACTGTCCCGGCCTGTGGGCAGCAGGGAGCCGTGCATGGGTGGCTCTACCCAGGAATGTCCTTTTCTCTGGTGCAGAGGGGCCACCCTCCCACAGGGGCAGCCCCGTGTCTTGGTGACGGCAGCAAAGGCTGCAAATCCACCCTCCTGGGTCCCCCACAGCTGGCTGGGGGTTCCAGCACCCTGCTCCCCTCTGGGCCTCAGTTTCCTCATCCAGACTGTGGGACAGAGTGGCACTGGGCACAGTTGTCGGGAGTAGAAGGCGGTGGGAAATGACGTGGCAGTGTCTGTGGTGTGGATGCCCCACCGGCCGGTGTCAAGCTGCCCTCTGTGTCACGGGCGGCAGAGCACAGATCCATGAACAAGCGGCTCTGTGGCTGGACGGCCGCAGGCGGGTCCGCTCATGCCCTGGGGGCCCAGTGTTTGGTGGTGCCTCCCTGGCGCACAGTCAGACCACAGCAAGCGGCTGCCTCTCCCTTCATACTGAGACAAAAGGTCCTGGATGGCCCTAAGGGAGGGCTGATGAGGCTCGGAGTGCAGGGGACCCCAGGGCCCTGGCAGACTGTTGGAGTGTGGGATACTCATCTGGGGGATAGAGGGGGCAGGAGCAGTGGGGAGCCAGGCCAGGAAGGGCTTGGCTGGGGGTCTTGGAGCGGTCAGTCCTGCTGTCCTCTGGGCATTAATGTCCCCACCTGTGGAGCAGGTTGTGGAGTGTCTGTTGTAACTGGAGCCACACTGGGGTGATGGCTGGTCTGATGGGAGGGCAGCTGGATCCTGGTGAGGCTGGGGAATTGGGATGAGGAGGCCCCCAGGCCATGCAGGTGCTGACTCTGCTGCAGAGTGAGAAGCCCAGCTACATCCTCCCACTTGCTTGTCATCTTTTAGGGAGGGGTTTCTGGGGACAAGGATCCTGCCTCCTACAACCACCCTAGAGCTGTGCTCAGCTGAGCAGGTCCCCAGGGGACACTGCTGAGGTCTGTTATCCCCACTCTAACATGCAGGGCAGGAATCTTCTCTCAGACCTCCTGCTTGCATGCTCCCAGTGACAGGCAGCTCACTACCTTACAGGCAGCTTCAGATTCCCATCCCTCATTTACCGAAGTCCACAAGGGGAGCAAGCGGGACCTCATCCCACATGGGCAGGCCCCAACTTGATGAGGGAAGTGACTGCCTTCCTGAGCCTGCAGCTGCTGCCCCAACTCTGCCCCATTCTGGGGCTGCCCCCATCTTCCTTCCTGTGCCAAGACACCCCATGTCCTCCTTTCCCAACTGTGCCAGGGTGCCTCCAGAGTCCCCTCACCATCCTACCCCCCAGCCCTCACCATGCCTCCACTGTGAGATGGCTCCAGGCTGCCTCTGGGCTCCTAGGGACCATCCTCGGTGTGGAGTGGGCGACCAGTGCCTCCCAGGGATGCCCACTGATGGGCCTGCTCTCCTGCTGACATCCCTGCTCACGACCCTCCTTTGGGTGTTTCCTCCAGACCAGGTAGCTTTGGCCTGCAGCCCGATGGACGGACGCTGAGGCCGGGTCCCAGCACTGCTGCCCCGAGCAGTGGGCACAGCGGCTGGGCTCCCAGACAGACAGCACGTGCCCATCCTGCCAATTAGGACCAGCCGTAACATCAGGTCGGCTCATTAGCAGAGCGCGGAGGGAGCCGGCAGACGGTGCAGCCGGTCGATGGGGGACACGCTGCCCGCCGCTAGGACGGCCCCCCACCTTGAGATCGATGGTCCCCCCATCATGGAGCTGAGGGGACAGCGGAGGCTCCCTGAGGCTCAGGCCCAGCAGGAGGCAGTCTCCCAGTCCCCAGGCCCGACTGCAGGCTCCCCCAAGTCCCCTGGCCAGTCCTGAGCAGATAAGACTGGACCATGTCCCTCAATTTACAGAAACAGGACCGAGGCTGGGGACTTCCCTCTGCCAGCAGGCATCTGGGCTCAGCCTTGGAAAAGAGCCTTTCTCTGGTGCACACAGAAGAGCCACCCTCCGACTGGGTGGGGGGGTGTCCAGGGGGTGGGGGGTGGCGAGTGCTCTGAGCCTGGGGAGGCAGGGCCCTGACTGCTGTGCACCCTTGGACAAGCCCACTGACCTCTCTGGGCCTCTCAGCCTCCTCCTGCTCTCCCCTGCCAGGACCCTGGGGACTGTGCCCCAAAGGCAGGGCCCCTCTGGAGGCCGGCTCAGGTTTGAGATCACGGACAGCAGACGTGCTGACATTACTCATAGCTGCTCCAGCCACAGAAATAGAACATAAGCCACATAGGCAAGTAATTTCAAATGTTCTAGAAGCCAGAGTGAAAAATGTCAAAAGAGCAGGTGCAATTAATTTGAATAATATTTTTTCCTTATCCCAGCAGACCTTGAACACCATCATTTCAACATGCAGTAAATACAAGCAGGAGTGGGACTGAGACGCTGTGTGTGCTTTTCCTCGTACTTTGTGCGTTTTGCACGCCCAGCTCACCCTGTCAAGATGCATAGTGTTTGGGCGGCCGGCGGCTCCCATTTTGGGCAGCGCAGGTCTGTGAGTGATGAGTGAAAGGCAGGCTGCGTGTGGCCAGCCCCATCCCCACCTGGTGCCAGGGTCCCTGCCAGCCCCGTGGGCCCACGTGATGGATGCCCAGAGGAGCAGGTGTCTGGCCAGGCGGTGCTGCGTTAAAAGGCCGCGGCCGTTCCTAACCCTCAGAAAAATAGTGAACCTGGCCGAAGTTTCAAACACACAAACACCCACTTAGCGTGATGGCCTGATGGTCGGGGCTGAGCCCTGCCCACCGCTCCTCTCGCTGGGGTCTCCCCACGGCACTCATGTGGGCAGTGCCTGGGCTGGGGCTCCCTGTCTCTCCTGGTGACCTCAGAGCAGCTGTCACGTTCTCGCTGGCAGGGCCGAGCTCTCCCCATTTCACAGACAGGGGCACTTAGCTGCCATTGTTGCCTGGCCAGTGAGCAGACTTTGAGACTAGAGCCCAGGTGTGGCTGACATGAGTCGGTCTCATGAGCGGGCAGGAGGTGGGGGCTGCAGCGGCCCCAGGCCAGCCTCCCAGGGGAGCGCCATGATCCCCACAAGGGGTTCCCAAGACACACCCCAGACCTTGGACAGGCCCCTGTGCACCCAGTTTCCCAGCAGGTGACCTCAGTGGCAGGATGGGGCTCTGGGAGCCCCCGACCCCGCTTCCTCCTGGGAACACATGGGCAAACACGGGACTGGGAGGTCATCCTGGCTTTCCCGCCACCTCCTCAGCGCCTGGCTTTTGGTCTTTGCTCCAAATCCAATCAATTTCTCACTGCCACTGCCTAACAGACTTTCCTGATGTGGCTGTCAGTGTTAAAAATAGTCAGGTGTCCCCACAAGCCACCCCTGCTCTGGCCCATCCCAGTCCCCAAGTCCTGGCCTAGTGTGTGCCTCCAGCCCAAGGGTCAGGTCTCCCTGGTACACACCCATGCAGTCCCCAGTCCCCACTGGTCACCAGGCATGCCAGGCTGGCCACTGGGCCCCCATTCCCACTCACTGTCCCCTGAGGAGAGGAGGGCAAACAGAGCAGTGAAGGGACAGGGTGCCTACCCTGTCCCCGGAAATCAGCCACAGTGGGCTTTCAAAGGACGGTGAGTTGGCCCCGCAACACTCCAATCTCCCCAAAGCTGGTGGCCCCATTTCGTTTTTTACTGTGGTAAAATACACATAACATTTACACCTTAATCATTTCTAAGTGTCCAGTTCAGGGGCCTTAAGTCCATCCATACTGATGTGCAGCTGTAATCACCGTCTGTCTCCAGAACTTTCCATCTTCCCAAACTGACACTCTGTCCCCATGAAACACTCACTCCCCTCCCCTCCCCCAGCCCCAGGCACCCAACAGCTACTTCCTGTCCCTGTGAATCTGCCTCCTCTAGGGACCTCATATAAGGGGAATCACACAGTCTGTGTCCTTTGTGACTGGTTTACGTCATTGAGCATAATGTCCTCAGGAGCCATCCATGTTTTATGTGTCAGAATGTCCTTCCTTTTAAGACTGAGTAATGTCCACTGTGTGGCTGGACCACATTGTGTCATCCTCTCGCCCACTAGCAGACACCGGGCTGCTTCCACCTGTTGGCTGCTGTGAAGAATGCTGCGGGGAACATGGGCTGCAGGTGTCTTTTCGTTAGTGTTCTCATTTTCTCCAGATAAATACCTAGGAGTGGACTTGCTGGGTCATAAGACAGTTCTAGTTTTATACTGATTTCCATAGTGGTTGCACCAATTTGCCATCCCACCGACTGTGCACGAGGGCTCCCTTTTCCCCACGTCCTTGCCAACACTTGTTTTGTCCATTTTTCTTTAGTAATAGCCATCCTACTAGTATGAAGTGTTCCCGTGTGATTTTTGAAACAGTGTATTTCCGAGAAGAGCGTTCTGGTGCCCCTGCTTTGTTGATGCTACGCACTCCGGATCTGCCCCACAAGCTCCCAGCCCATCCCTGCTTCCCCGCTCCAGCGCTGACCGCCCAGCCCTCGTGCATCTGCGAATCTGTATGGGTCGCACAGCCAGTTCCAGCCCTGCCTTCCTGGTGCAGACTCCTTTATCCTCCCACCTCCCAGCCGAGTGGCCAGGCTGCCAGAAGAAGGCGCCTGAAAAGACAGGCATGGAGCAGAGCCCCCGCCAACCCAGGCGCAAGTCGGGTGAGATCCCAAATCTGCTTGACTCTACTAAGCCTCTGAGACATGGGAGCTCGTTACAGCCGCTCGTGGCTCTTCTGCCCACGTGCTGGTACGTAGGTGACTCTGGGGGGCGTGCTCTGTGCACACATAGGCACAGCTTGTGTACGAGGCAGACAATTAAGTTCCCAAACTCACCCTAGAAAAAGTGCCACATACCTCATTGCTGAATGTCACTACGGTCACCTTCGAAGTACACGCCTTGGGAAGCTGTGCACCAACGCCAGCACCTAGTCCACCCTTCAAAGCAATTTTGGAACTCTTTCTGGAATGGCCATCAGAGCTGTCATCGTGTTACCCTTGATGTCCTGAATGTCATCAAAATGTCTTCCTTTCAATATTTCCTTTATCTTCAAGTAAATAAAGAAGTCATTGGGGGCCAGATCAGGAGAGTAGGCAGGGTGTTCCAATACGGTTATGTGTTTACTGGCTAAAAACTCCTTCACAGGCAGTGCCGTGTGAGCTGGTGCATTGTTGTGATGCAAGAGCCGTGAATTGTTGGCAAAAAGTTCAGGTTGTCTAACTTTTTCACACAGCCTTTTCAGCATTTCCAAATAGTAAACTTGGTTAAGTGTTTGTCCAGTTGGTACAAATTCATGATGAACAATCCCTCTGATATCAAAAAAGGTTAGCAACATCATTGCAACAATTTCACAAACTTAATTGTCTGACCTCACATGTGCCTGTGTGTGTGTGTACATAGGCACATATGCCTGTGACACAGGAGCCCAGTGGGGGCCAGTGCCCAGGCTGAAGACCGCGTGGGGCGCGAGCAGGCCCTGTTTGGGCCAGTCTTCCACTCTGCTGTGTGCCAGGAGGGCCAGGGCTGTGGGAAGCCACCCACGCCTGCAGGGTTTGGAGAGCCAGCTCGGTGCCCCTGGGAGCTCTGAGCCTTGTGCTCGCCTCCCATCCACGCCCCACCCAAGCCTCTCCCCACAGTCTGGAGACCAGGGCCCACGAGGGAGACCCGGAGTGACACAAGGGGAGGTCCCGGCTGCCTGTGGGCTTCCCCAGCATGGCTCAGCCGTGATTCTCCGGGTCAGTGTATCAGCCCAGCCGCCGGTCCGCCAGCCAGATGGTCGCTTCAGCAGGGAGAGAAAAACCTGACACGCCATTTCAAACCGATTTCATGGCGGGCCTCCAGAGAGCCCCAGCGAGCTCCTGACAATCCGATCTGTTGTGAATAAATATGACAAAATTGCCAATTACGGGAGAGAGGCTTCAATGTCGGGCAGCCGGCTGGCCATGGCCACGCACTCGGGGGCTGACACCACCGGGGACACAGCCCAGTGGACCGAGAGCTCTGAGTCTGATGAACAGGAGCTGGGCCAGGGCCAGAAGTGGTACCAGCAGGCACAGGGCTATGGCTGTGGCCAGGGGCCTGCCAGCCTGGGCAGAGGGAAACCCACTGCCCCATGGCCAGCTTCCGCAACGGCCCTCGGCCCACATGGCTCCACCATGAAGGGGACGAGGGCAGGCGGGGAGGCCCATGCATGACCTGGGCCGCAGGTCCACAGCCCTCACCAGCCCGGCTTGGACGCAGCCTCCTGTCTGTCAGCAGCCAGGCCCAGATTTCATAACATAATCCTCCTCCCCCGTGTCCCCAGAGGAGGCCCGGAGATGGCAGGGGCCTGCCCAGCTGCCCAGCAGCAGGAGAGGAGCAGATGACAGAAGCACCTGTCTCCCCGCAGCCCATGCCCCCCCCCACAGGACCCAGCAGGCCCCTGGTGAGACCAGTGCGCCTCTGCTCCACCCACTTCGGCTCCGAGGAGCCAGACAGCAGGTCTGTGTCTGAGCCCAGAGCTGCCTGGCCACGCGACACTAGGCCACCCCTGCCATCTTGAAATTTGTTTTCGTCAGTTATGGTAAGATGACAGACACGGAGACCACTGCCTTGACAGCAAAGTGTAGTGTTCGCACATCCCCAGAGAGTGGCACGTCACACCACGCACTGGTCAGGAGGCAGAGGGCTGGTGGGTGGGGCGTGGCCCAGAGCCTATGCTGTGGTTTTCGGGGGAGGGGAGGGGTGAGGCAGGGTCAGCCGGGGAGCAAACTTAGGGTTGGACAGCTTAAATAATTTGGGGCTATAGGATGATCTCTAGTTGTCTGGTACCTGGCCCTGGGTGATTTAGGAGTGTGAGAGCTAGGTAGAGGAGGCGGTTAGGTGTGGGCTCTGCATCGTGTGGTTTGCATGTGACAGACGTGCCCATGGAGCGGGGGAGTCCTGCTATGTCTAGGATTCGCTAGCCCAGGGAGGGCAGTTTCTCCCCTGAGATGTCAACACATCATAAATACAGACGATAAGAAACATGACTGACACATCTGCTCCTCTCCAGGCCTCAACTTTCATCCGCAGAATAGGAACTCCGAGGAGGTGGGCCCCACCCAGCGCCAGCCGTCTGCACCCCTACAGCTTTCTGCCCCAGCTCCTTTTGTCCCCTCTGCTGCTGACCTGCCCTTACCCCTCCAGGGGCAGGCATAGCTGGGAGGTCACCTCTGTGGACCGGATCTGCCAGCTTGCTCTCCTCTCCCTCTGCCAGCGGGCGAGCAGGCTCCAGAAGCACAGCCCCAGTCCTACCCCTGACACCCGGCCGCCCTCAGCCTTGGTCCAGCCCAGGCACTGGAATCTCATGGCCTTGGGTTAAAACACGAGCTATCAGCCCTGCCCTTTAATAGCTGAATGACCAGGGCAGAACAGTACCCACACCAAAACATAGCCTCCTGTCTTGTGCATAGAGAGCACCAAATAAATGGCAGCCACCATTACCACCATCACCACCATCACCACCGTCACCACCGTCACCACCATCGCCACCGCCTGCATCATATTCGTGATTGTCATTCTCATCTCCTCATCTCTCCCTAGTTTCTGAGCTGCCTGGTGACTAGGATTTCTTCCCGTTCTTGTGGGTCTTATGGTTCTAGAACAGGGCCTGAGGTCACATGGGAAAAGCCCAGACTCTGAACTCAGGCTGACCTGGATTTGAATCCCAACACAGGCTTTGGACAGTGGTGTGAGCTGTGGACTGCAAAATCCGAGGAGAACCATTCCAGGGTGCTCACCACTTACCAACTGCTTGCCTCTGGACAAGTTATTTGATGTCTCTGAGCCTCCATTTCCCCCTTGAAATACAAGCTTGATTTTCACAGGATTGTCTGAGGCTTAAATGGGGTGATGCAGGTAAAGTCTGGGCACAAAGCAGGCACAGAACCAGCAACCTCCAGTTGGTTCCCCCGCCCCCCAAGAGAGCAGCTGGCAGCCCCCTGACACCCCGGTTACCCTTGGTAGAGACCCCTCCATAATAGCCGAGAGCTTCTCCTGGAGCCCTCACAGCACCCGCCCCCTCATGATTCCTGCCAAGGGGGCTCCACGCTCAGGGTCGTGTGGGCACATCTGCTCCTCTGCCTGGATGGCCCTTCTGAGGCAATGCCCCTGTGAGAGGTGGCATCCCAGCCTCCCTGCCTCTCTTCAGTCCTGCCCACCTTCCCCCAATCACAGACCCAGAGCTTTTTCGTAGGAGAACATTTGGAAAATACAGAAAAGCACAAAGAGAAAAACCAGAGTTACCCATAATCCTGCCATCTGGCAATAAACCCTGTTTGTTAAGTATTTTAAATGACCAATGTGATGATAACACTTTAGGGAAAAGTCAGAAAACAGAAAAAAAAAAAAAGCCCCTGTCCATCTCCCCACTGCCCTGTCCCGTCCAGGCCGGTCCGGCTGCCTATGTTTTCACTTCGTCACACCCTTGACACGCACAGAAGTCTGTACGCCCCACCATCCGTGTCACAGGGCTCCTAGCGCTCACGCCCCAGGACTGCCTGCTGTTCCCTCGAGTGGGCACCTTGATGCACTAGACTGCTGGACACTTCAGCTGCTTCCAATTTTTTTTGTCATTAAAAATAATATTTCAGTGAATATCGTTGGGCTAACACTCCTATATTTTGGATAATTTCACAGAAGAGTGTCCGAGGTGGCGTTAGTGGGTCAAAGACAGCAAGTACCTGCATGGCGCTTTATTCAAGCTGCCAGATCGCTTTCTGGGGCTGCCTGGTTGCCAGCAACCCCGGCAATGGGTGCCTTTGTGAACTGGGGACTCGGAGTCTCAAGGGCTTATCTGCTAAGCAGTGGGGCCCCCCCAACCCCCTGCCAGGTCAGGGTCCACCCCTCCCGTCAGGCCCCATCCAACACCACTCAGTGCCCTTCGACTCTAACCATGCACCTGGATCAAAAGGTGAGCGAGACAGTGGCAGGTTTGGGGTTCACGGTGCAGTGGGGAGAGGCATCTGGGAGTCTGTGTGCAACTAGTTCCCAGTTATACCTCCAGCCCTCCCCCCACAGAAGCTCATCTACAACCAGCAGCTCCACCTGGACGTCTGCTGGACACCCGCCTCCTGTGGCCCAGCTGGTGCTGGACTTAGGCCCTCGTGTTGCCTCTGTCCTCGTGCTCAGCTTGGTGCCACTGGCCACTCAGGCCAGGAACCAGGTAGCAGCTTTTGTACTCATCACTCCCACCGTTGCTCCCTCCCCCCTGAGCAAGGTTGGACAGCTCTCCCGGCTGCTATGTCCCCAGGCCGAGCTGCCAACCCCACACAGGACGCCTCAGCACCGTCCTCACTGGTCTCCTGCTTCTCGACCGCTTGAGTCACGGTGCACGTTTTGAATCAAGGTATGCCATGATGGGAACCTCCAACACTTTCCCACTAAGAAGCTGACTCTCACGTCTCACCAGGCCTCTCGGGACCTAAAGATCTAGCCCCTGGTGGCCCTCCCCACCTTGTCTCGTTCCCTGTCCCATGTCCAGGACGCCCAGCCACACAGGCCTTCTTCCTGCTCTGAGTGTGATGTGCTGTTTCCAGCCTCCCAGCCCTCACTTGTGCGGGTGCCTCCCCCAGATCCCACACGCCCGTTTCTGCCTCACCTTCACATCTCGGCTGAACACCTGAGTAAATGCCCTCTTTCCTCAGATCCCATCGACACCCAGTCCTTCCTTCATGTGTAATCCACACATTTCTTATTTCCTTGCTTTTCTCCCTCATGGAGCATAAAAGTGCCATGAAGTCAGGCCCTTGTTGCTCATTACTGAACAATGAACCAGCACAAAGCCCGGCATTTAAGTTGCTTCATAAATGGATGGATGAATGGATGGATGGATGGATGGATGGTGGGTGGTGCGTGGGTGGATGGGAGGATGGACCACACAGTGCACTTAGTTCCCCCCTCCCTGAGCTGCCTTCATCCCGCGACAGTTTCTCTGACTTTGTTTTCCACAGCAGTGACATCTCTGGCTAGTTATTAGGTTGGTGCAAAGTAATTGCGGTTCAAAAGGTTAAAAAATTGCAAAAAACCGCAACTACTTTTGCACCAATCTACTATTTTGCAGAACAGCCTCCATTTGGCTTTGTGGGGCTTCCGCATTAGCAGGTACTTCTGTGCGGGAATATCACAGAAATGATGCTGTGTCTTCCCAGGGCCCCGGGTCAGGAGAGCCTGGGACAGCTATCCCATCACAGGTATTGTTGACCACTTGCTGACACCTGTTGGGTTTCTCCAGTTTGAAGGTACTATTTTTCTCTTTTTAATCAGTTAAGTACATTCAGCTTTCAAAAGGAAGCACATTCTGTCACCTGCTACAGCGTGGATGGACCCTGAGGACACTGTGCTGATGAAACCAGCCAGTCACAAAGGACACACTGTGTGATCCCACTGACACGAGGACCTAGAGATGGTGGGTGCCTGGGGGCTGGGGAGAGGTGGGGAGTGAGTACTGAATGGGGACAGAGTGTCAGTTTGTGAAGATGGAAAGTTCTGGAGATGACAGTGGGGAAGTCAGTGTAGGTGGACTTAATGCCCCTGAACTGGACGCTTGGAAATGTTAAGACGGTAAATGTTACATTATGTATGTTTTATCTCCAAAAGGTGAAAAAAATAAAACATAAAATAAAAAAATGTAAGGGTCTGGAGGGGGCACCTAACGCCACTGGGTTCCTGTGTGTGTCACACTGTCGCCCCCTAATGCCGGCATCCATCATGGTTCTTCCTCAAGCTGGGTTTCGAAGACATCTAGAGGCAAACCAGCTTCCTTCTCACATTCAGAGAGGCAAGCTGCTTAATAACCCCAGGGCGTGATGGGTCCTGGTGACACAGGAACCAGGACAGAAATGGTGGCCGGCAGCCGTTTCCTGCGGGCTCCTGGTGATAGTGCTCTATACCAAGCTTTCTTTCGTCCCCTCAGCAGATGCACAGCCGGGCTCCAAGCTCGCTCTGCCTTCTGGCCCACAGAGTAGGTTCAGAGGAGGCCAGGTCCCTGTTCCTGGTAGGGAGGCTGCTCTGGCCTTGGCCTGGGGCCTGGCCATGGGCCCACTTTCCCAAATGAGCTATAAATATCTTGCTGGGAGGAAGAGGAAGGAGGAGCTGTAGAAGGGACCTCTGGCCCCCGCAGGTTGCTGTCACCCCAGGTCCCTGCTGCACCCCAGAACACAGCCACCTCAGGGGGCAGCCTGAGACGTCAGGGCACCGGCCAGGCCTCGCACCCCATTACAGTTTATGGTCCCGACAGCCTGTTCAATCCTCGCTCGGCATGCCCGTGGGGCTGGCTGGCCCGGCTTTGATTCTCTCCCACCCATCCAAGCGTTTTAGGAAGGTTCTTACAACCCTCTCCAGTGTTGTCCAGCCCTTCCTGCCATGTTCTCTTTTTAGGGACAGAGAGACAGACGGGCTGGTGGCCCTTCCCCTTCCCAAGGCGGCAGCTGTCTTTTCCACCCCGTGTCTGGACTTCTGCCTGGTTTCTCCAGAGCTTCATCTCATCTCTCCCAGGCCTTTGAACCAAAGCTGGCAGCCATGCATCATGGCCAGATAAATGCTGTCCTACGTGGGAAGCCAGAGGCCCAGGTGATGAAAGGGTCTGAGTCCCTGGCCCCCTTCCCACAGGCCACCACAGTCCCTGGGGGCCGAGCGTGAAACTCCATCTGTGACAAGCGTGACAACCACAACACACCTTGTATTCTCATCTTTGCCCGGCCCGGCCCTCAAAGCCTGGCTCATTCACCTTCCCCCCACAGCCGTGAGGGAGGGGGAAACACCCGCTTTCCAGGAGAAGAAACTGAGGTCCAGAGGGGCAAAGCCACTTGCTCAGTGAGTTGGCAGAACCCAAAAAGCCTGGCTAAGATCCTGCTGTCCTCCCTCCAGCTGCTCCAGCCGTTCTGTGGGAGTGTCCCCAGGGGAGTGAACCTTGGAAGCTCGGGGGGTGCCCAGAGACGGAGCCCATCATGCAGAGCCCAAGATCCCCCAGCGCCCTCCGCAGGTGGGGCCTCACCCCTGCAGCTGGGCCCCATGTGCTGGGACTGCCGGCTGCTCTAAATGTTAGTTATGGGTGGCCTGTGTGCTGGCAGCCCCAGGTAGCAGGGTCACCCTGTTTGTTCTGTTCATGAGAACTTCCCATGGCTGGCCTTCTCACCTGCCTCTGTCACCGCCCCGAGCCCCTGAACCTGACCCCACCGCACCACCCCCCAAGCTGGCCAGAAACCTTATCCACCTAGCTGGAGGCTGCTGCCTGGCCCTGGGGGATGGGCTTGGGGTGGGGAGGGGATGGACACCAGCCTGTGCCTCTGCTGCCACCAGCTTCCTGTGTGACCTTGGCTGGCCCCAGCCTCTCTCTGGGCCACAGTTCTCCAATCTGAAAAATGAGGATGTGGCCCGATGCTGGCAGTTCAGACAAGCAGCTGTGGCTGTCTGGATTCTAGTCGCAGAGGGGCCACTCACCCGTTGTCTGAGGCACAGCACTCCCACCCCTGGGCCTCCATTATCTGGTCTATAAAATGGACTAAGGCGTCCTTTCCTGGGCCTCCAGGTCGCAGTGACTGCAGCAAGGCAGTAAAAGCTTACAAACTCGGGGGGCCCTGGGCCTGGCAAGGAGTTTTTGCCTTACGGGGGGCCTATGACCTGGATTTCCCACCAGGCTCCAGGCCCCATCTCCATGTGTCACCTGACCCGTGCAGTGCCCCCCGCAGCCCCTCCCTGCCCGTCTGGGGCTTCTCTGTTCTGAGGCCTCCCGCCCACCTGCTGGGCTCAGATGAAACCCACCATGTGTTTTTTCTGAAGGGGGGGCGCTAATCTGCTGGAACAGGGGCCTCTCAAGCAGCGGGGGTAGGGGTGAAGGCTGCCAGTTCTCAGAGCAGCCAGAGGTCAGGGTTCAGGAAGGTGAGGACAGGGAGGGTGGTGGGGCCCCTTGACTCCTGCCGAGCACTGTGCATGGGGCCACCGAGCACCCCACCCCCTGGGTGCTCCAGGCCGGGCTCTGGCTGCTTCCTCCCCTCCATCCAGGCTTGCACTCTTCCTGGATGGGCCACTCAGCACCCGTCCAGCAATGTGTCCCCATCACCCTCTGAAGGAGACAACTAAGAGACGCCTCACCAGGGGGACATTTGGGCCCCGCCCACTCCCTGTGGTCTCCATGCACCCCCACAGATCCCAGGGGAGGCCCCGCCCAGCCCTGAGAGGCTTAGCCCGAGGCTATAGGATCCCTGTCTCATCTTGGTGGCATGAGGGTCTCTGAAAAGCTGCACAGAAGGGTGAGTTCAGCAGCCTCTTCCATCTTGTTGAGGCCAGAGCTAGGAAGCAGACGGGTGATGGAGCCCCATGCTGTTGGAGCACGGTCCCCACAGCCCACACCCCCCCAGGGCCCGGCTGGGGCCAGGCCAGGGAGCAGACCGCACACGTGTGGGTGGAGGGCTGGCTGAGCCCCTCAGAGAAGCCTAGCCCTCTGCCTCGCTGTGACCTGGCCCATGCCCAGCCCTCCTACTGCTTCATCTGTGGAATGGAGCTGCAGAGCTCCCCAGGTGCTCTGTGGACTGCAGAGTGCTGTTGGCATGTTTGTGGAAAGAGCTCTTGATGAGAAGGCATGGTGCCCACCTACTGTGCAGCCACAGGACCCCATGGGATTTCTAGCCATGGGGAGCGCAGCCCCTCTGCTGCCCAGGGCATCTCGTACGCCTCTCCTCCACCCCTGGGTTTGGGCCAAACAATGGCCGGGGCTCTTTGGGGAGCTCCCCAGGCTGGGCCCCAGGGTTCCCTTTTCATGCTCTCACTGACCTGCCTGGTGACACAGCTAGACCCATCCCCCTGCCACCCTGGGGCCCAGAGCAGATGGGGAGGCAGGCTCCTCAAAGCTGGAGCGTTTCTTCCCCTGTGTTACCTGCCATGACATGGGGAAGCTCAACAGCCTGTGAGAGCCAGGGGAGGGGGCTCCTGCCTGGTCAAGGGCGGAAGGACCCGAGAAGCCTAGGAAGGGGCCCAGGCGGTGAGCTCAGGAGGAGTGGGAGAGAGGCTCCCTGCAGAGTCCTCAGCAGGGCAAAGGCCACCATCGCATCCTAGGTGCCACAGGGAGAGGGACTCAGCGGTGTCCCCACAGGCTGAGCCTCGGCCAGAGATGTCTCACAGGTGTGTGCTGGGTGGCCCAGCGATTCCGGACTCAGGAGCCATGTGCCCTCTGCCGCCAACATCTGGGTGTGTCCAGCGTGTGTCTGGGGGATGCTCCTGCTGGCCCTCGGGGCCTGGCTTGGAGCAGGGCCCCAGAATGGCACAGCAGCACAGGCTCACCACACAGGACTGGGCCAGGAGTGCCCACCGGCTACCACAGCTGTGTGACTCCATCTCTCCATCTGGACAAGGTGGGGGGAGAGTCACCCAACCCAAGCTTGTGCTGGTCATTAGGACTCTGCAGGGATAAGCAGGGGTGCTGGCACCAGACGCCCTGTACCTTGGCCCGGCCCACAGCAAGCAGACCTGCTGGGAGCCATGTGCTCACCCCAGACCTTACCTTTGCCCCAAGGGCCACCCCACTCCTGCTCTTCTGCCATTGGCCCTGCTCTCCTTCCAGAACTCGGCATGGCCCATGGGTCTCAGCCCAGAACGCCACTCGAGGCTGTCGTGGCAGCCTGAGCCTCAGTGTCCCTTTGTGAAATGGGGCAAGAACAGTACATGCCCCCCAGGCTATGGGAGGGCTCAGTGGGCCCTCCCGCTCAAAGCCCTCATCTGCGGCTCAGTAGCGGCTCCCAGCCCATGGCAGGAGTCCCCTCTGGGCACCCTTTTCCAGGGTCTGCTGCTGCCCACCAGACACATGGCACCTTTGGCTGGATTTACGGGTCCCAACCTCACCTGTCCCTGCAGCCTCCAATGGGACAGCTGCTGGCAGCACCTCCAAACAGCGGGGGAGGCTGTCCATGGGGATTGCCGAGGGGGTGGGGGGCCCTCTCAGGCAGCCCAGGCCCTGACACTATTGCACACACACCACCTACTAGGTGTGTTTTCACACCCTGTCACCACTGGGACGTTTTGCATCAGCTTCCAGGGAGGATGACAATCTCACTATATGGAGAATGGGCTGGTGACGGCTAATTGATTTTACAGCGGCACCGAAGGACAGACAATGAAAGTGCCATCAATTTAATCCACTATTTAATGGTTCCAATTTAGCCTCTGTAAATGCTCACTAAACTAATTTCTCTGGGTTCAGCAATCTGAAAAGCTATCATATCTCTAATCTCCTTCAATATATTCATCTGGAAAAGGGAATTTAGCCAATTGTGATGTGCGGAGATGGTCTGTTAGCACAGTGTAAATGTTTATAACACGGCAATCGAGTTCGTTTATAAGGATATGAAAAGTTTTATTGGGGAGGGCACTGGAGTGGAACCGGCGGATAATAGGCAGTTACCCAGCAGGCCCCGGGCGCCCGGGAGCGGGCAGGCATGCAGAAAAACACTCGGATTTGCTCTAATCCCAAATTGTGAGCTCAAGTTCGGCCCAGCGCACAATGCGCCTGGAACTTGGCGGCACAAAGGAGTGGATGCCACCCCCCAGACCCCACCTCCCGCCAGCACTGTGCCCCCACCCACACGAAGGCGGCTGGTGAGTGGGGCAGCGGGACCAGTCGGGGGCTTGGGTCCCAACCGGGTTCTCCCCTTCCAACCTCCAGGGCCCAGGGCATACAGAGATCTGGCCTTTCTGCTCCAGCCATGGCGGCTGGGCCTGTGTGGCAGTGGGTCTGTCCCCAGCAGGGTAGTCGGATGGGATTTATTAGAAAAAGAGAGGTGACCAGCTGTTCTCCATCTTTTCTGAGGCCTGGAGCAGAGGAAGCAGGCTTAAATTACGGAGCGGACTTAGGTTCCACACAAAGGGTTTCCTCCCTGGGAGGGGCTGGGAGGCCTGACACACACCCCCATCCCAGTGACCTTTCCCAGGGTGGGTGCCCGGCACAGGGGCACAGGCGGCTGGGGACAGTGAACCGGAGCCCTCCTCCAGGCGGGGACCCAGGCTCGGGTGCTGAGTGGCCCAGGCCTGAGCCTGCTTGCGCGTGTTTATTTTTGTTTCCCGGGGTGGTTGAAGACCCATTATTCAGCGCTAACGAGCAGCTAACCCACCCATTAAGTGTGGTTTTGGGGCATTGTTGTTCTTCTCACATCCATCCTGTTTTTAGAGAAAATACCCCACAGCAGCAGCACATAAATTAGGGTACCGGGTTCTGGGAAGTGCCACAGGCCTCCTGCAAATTTGAGAGTAACCAGGCGACTTGTGGAAAGGCAGAGAGAGCGGCCCTGGGAGAGACAGCGGGAGGCAGGGCGCTGGGAGGGGCAGCAGCCCAGAGACCACCCCCGCCCCAGGCCTGGGGACCCAGGTGGCCCATCTTGGGCCCAGCCCTTCCGCAGGGCCTGGATGATGAGGACAGAAATCGATTGGCCACACGGCCGTGACAGATTCTCCTGTCCCACCTCCAAGACAGGGGACCCCGGAGGGCAGGGCCCACATCTGGTCCTGGGGTCTCAGGTCCCAGCAGGGCCTGGTGTGCAGCGGGCACTCACACAATTTGGTAAATGGGAAGATGGATGCCTACCTGCTTGCACTTGGTTGGGGGCAGGAGTGGAGAGCAGGGGGCACGGTCAGAGGCTGGCAAGCAGTCCAGTTCTGGGCCCTCCAGTGCCCCTGTGCCAGGTGCAGGGTGCCAGGGAAAGGTGACCTCTCACCAGCGCACTTGGGTGGGACCCCTCACAGCTCAGGCAGGCTGGGTCCCGGCTGCCCAGAGCTGCCCATACAACCACATTGACACCTGGAAGCTGGCTGTGACTCTGGCCCCTGGCGCTGCTGCTCTGGGGTCAACTGCTTTCCCCAGAGCTGCAAAGGCAGAGACCCAGACGCCAGTCAGAACTCGCCCGGGATGACTGGTGCGGCTCCCTCCTGCTCTCCCGCTCTTGCTGTGCCAGCATGTTTCCAGGGTCAACAAAACCACTTCCCTATTCCACTGCCTGCGGCAGGAGGCCCAGTGGGGAGCTGGTTCTCACTACAGTGGCAACGACTGCCGACTGCCTGGCGAGGCTCTCTTCCTGGGAGGGGCTGGACTGGGAGGACACAGGTGCCCTGCGTCACCCTCTGCCTGGGGCTGGTGTCTGGTGGGGAGTTCTCCAGGCCTGCACTGCACCTGGCCATGTTGGGGCAGGGGCCCCAGGGCCAAGGCCAGGTAGGGCCAGGAACCCATCAGCACCTAGGGCCACTCAGCGTCTGCCTTCCTGTTAGCAGGTGGCTCCTCCCTCCGTTTGGCCAAATCAGAGCTTGACCGACATCCAGTCTGGGAAGAGCTGGGGACTGGGCCGCAGTGAGCATCCACTGCCCTCAGGCCTCTGGCCTGGGGGTGGCCAGCGAGCTCGGCTCCTGGACAGTGACACGGTGTGGGCCAGCGGGTGGGTCTGTGACGGCAGGAACATGCTTCCCACTGTAAACTCTGTTTAACATTCCACAGAGCTTCACTGCACTTGTGTTTGTGTCTGAAAAAGTCTGTGTTTAACGTCAAGGGCTGGTAAACTTCCCTGCTTATGTTGTCACGCGACTCCTTATTTGAGTATTTCGATTTAATTTCACAGTTCATATACCTTAAGGTTTTGGCTTTCCCCCTCCCCTCGCCACTCACTCAGAGATGCCAGCCCATCGTGCCCATCCTAGGATGGCTCTGTGGCAAGGGCAGGACCACGCCACCCCAGGATCGGGGCCTGATGGCCTGGGGCAGAGCACGGGATGTCTAGGCGTCCAGGGTGGCACCCTGTTGGGGACAGGAACACGTGAAGAGCAGGGAGGGAGCCAGGAAGTGGGTTCAGAGCCAGCCATCACCCTGTGACTCAGTTTCCGCAGCTGTGGAAGGAGGGGAGGGGCTGTGGGACCTGTTTTCTGCAGTGCCTGCCGGCCCCTTATCTCGTGGTCCACGCCGTGCTGCTGGGGTGGATGGGGACGAGGGAAGAGCAGGAGGCCAGAGAGAGGCCAGGGGCCAGATCCCCTGCCTGCCCTGCCCACCTGCCACTCTTCTGCCCAGGGGGCATCCAGACCACTGTGGCAGGGTGGCTGTGGGCAGGCTCACTCCCTCCGGGCCTGCAGCTCTATCCACCAGGAGCCCATCGGCTCATGGTCAGGCCAGGCTGGCACGGCTCTGCTGAGGCCCACACTTCACCCCCGCCATTCTGGCTCGGGCAGAAACTCTTTTTGGAAGCAGGCGAGACCCTGCGAGGTGGAGGAGCCAGGGGTGCTGCACAGCACCCTAGGGCATCGCTGGGCCAGCCTGGCCCCAGCCACCCCCTGTTGGTCAAATGGACCAGATGGGAAAGGCGCCAGGGCACATGTCATCAGTCAGCACCATGGGAACACCATCTCCATTCTGTGCCTGAAAGTGAAAATCTTCCCAGGGCCTCCGGGCATCTGAAGGCCTCAGGGAAGGGAAGGCGAGGACATGCCTACAACACCTATCTGAGCCGCCCTGACACAGGGCACCCATGGCAGACGCCCCCTGGGACAGGGACTGGAGCCATCAAACAGCCTTCTCCTTCCCGGGGGTACTGAAGCGGGGGGTGTCTAGCTCCACAGTCTTTCCAGAAGTGGAGGAGGCAGGTGGGGGCCCTGGTGTCCCCAGGACTCACACCTGAGGCTCCGAGAGGTCCATTTACTTGCCCAGGATCGCGCCACCGCTCACCCTTCCCCACGAGGCTGCCCATCCCGTTGGGGACCTGTCTGTCCTCAGTGGCCCTGTGCTCCTCATGCTATGGTTCTTCCCCAAGGACCAGCAGTGAGAAGCCCAAGACCTGCCCCAGGTCTGGCCACCCCAGGCCCCGTGCACCCCTGGGGGGGGTGTTCTCCCCAGCACAGGGGACAGTGCTGGAGAGCAGGCCTCTCTATGGTTAGGCAGCACCCTGGAGCATTCTCTGAACAGGACGGGGAAGGAGGGAGGCTGGGGGCCTGGTGAGCGCAGCTCCCGTGAAGCCTGCCCTCCAGCCCCAGATGGCGAGTAAGAGGCAGCCTGAGCCGACGGCCTGTGCCACACGCATGCCGGCTGAGCACGTCCTCTTTCACAGACAGGACCACCGGCCTCCTCTGGCAAGCGCGCCACCAAATGGCAAAAGGAATGAAGTTTGCCGCCTCTGGACTTCATCCCCATCTCTGCGATGGCTTCCCTGGGAGCCGCCCTGAACCAAACCTCCCAGGGACCCCCTTTCACACCCCCCTTTCACACTTCCGCCTCCTACCAGCAGGAATGCCCAGTGTCCCTCCTGTCATGCACTGGTGCCAGCCCTGGTGGCCCCGCATGGAGCCCATGGGGGCATCTAGCAAGTGAAAAGGGAATGGAGAGTGTGGATACACACCCCAAGAGGCTCTCACCTTCACCAAACTCCCGTCATGCCATTCCCCGCAGGATCTGAAACACGCAGGAAGGATGGGACACAACACTCAATTGCCTGAATCTGGAGAGAAGCTGGAGGTAAGGTCAGCATTTGTAAGTGCATGCGTGCTGTGAGTGAACAACAGGCTGTGGTTGACTCTAGCTTCCTAGGGGCCAAGGCAAAAAGGGGAAACACACTCCACTGCAGTGTATCCACGGCAGCACCGGTGAGAAAGAAGCCAGGCACTCAGGAGGAACGCAGCTTTTTTGTTCAGGAGGCCTGAGAGGCTTTCAGCTATCGCTCCAGGAAACGGATTTCTGGAGCTGCTTTAGGCAGTCTCTGAAGGCTGCACAGTGCCATGGAGGGGACACTGGCCGGGGCATCTGGGTCACGTAATCCCAGTGGGAATTGGTTTGCTTGGTGGTCTGTCTCAGTTTTCCCATCTGGAGACAGGTGATGCTTCGTGCCATGTGTGAGCAGCTGGGGAGGCCCTGGCAAGGGGCCGTGGCATGAGGCTGGCTGCGTGGCCATGAACCAGGGGGCTGTGGCTCGCCTGCCCAAACGCGTGCTCACCGTGCGTGTAATTTAGCATCATTGTTTCATCAGTCACAAAATCCAAATGGAAAAACAGACATAAATACGCTCGCCCAGGGAGCTGTGGAGCGAATGTGGGCTCTGAGACGTAAGTGTGGGTGCCTCAGCGAAGGAGCTGCAGGGTCCCTGGGGGGTCAGAGGCTGAGCCTGGGCTGGGCGGTCCCAGCCAGTTCTGAGCAGCAGGAGGGCCCTACGGGGATCCTGCTCTGTCTCTTCACAGATTCGCTCCTTCCCCAGGAGGCCCAGAAAAATCCATGGCCTGAAAAACCAATTTGGGTTTCAAGGCCAGCCTGAGCCAGCTGCCCCTACCAGCCTGGGGTGGGGTGGGGGAAGCCCCTGGGGTGGGGGGCTGGGCTCCACGCAGCATGGTGGGAGCCCCACTCAGCAAAAGGGCTCAGGATGTTTGGAGGCAAAGCCCCAGAGGAGGAGGCCCAGGCTCTGGCTTTGAGACCCTGGGCAAACCCACCCCTGCCTCAGTTTCCCCTTCTGTACAACATATATTTCTGTAAAAGTAGTCATTGTCCCGAGTGTCTGGCTGGGGTGATAAGAATGGGCGCCTCCAGCTGCGCAAATTGTAAGGTGGGGGAAGGGGGCCTGTGAGTCCAGCCCGCAGTAATGGGATGGCCCGAAAGATGCTGTTCCTGGACGGTGCTGTGTGTCTGCGGCTGTTGTGTGACACCCACACCCCGCCAGACTTGTTTTCAAACGGCACTTCCTCAGCCAGCGTAAACGCAATCCCACGCGTGCCAGCCTCTCTTCTCTTTCCCTGCCAACCTCAAGGGTGGCACTGCGGCTTCCAAAATCTCATTACCATCACCATTTCCCGTCCCCGGCAGCTCCCTCCTCTGCTGCCCCCTCTCCTTTTGGAGGATAAATTTCTGTAGCAGCCAATTACAGCCATTTGATGTGCATAATGATGAAACCGTGGAAATTGGAATTGACACCTCGGAGGATCGCGGAGGGAGACCACCAGGTACATGAATCGAGCATTTTCTGAGTTTTCTCCCATTGCCAACCAACGCGGGGCTGGGCTCGGCTGGCGGGGGGTGGGGGGGCATGGCCGGTGGGGGACGTGGGCAGCCCGGCGCCTGCTCTAAGCACCGATCAATTACAGCGCAGACAAGCCAGTGTCACATGTGATTCACAATGTCAATTTCATGCTCGTGGTAACCATTTAAGAAAGCGCCGGGCCGGTTTTACATTTGATAAGAAATCAGCAGCGTTTGTGTTTGTAAAAAGACCGATCACAGAGTGTGACAGGTCCCCGAGATTGCCAGCCAGCGTCGAAGGCCCGTCTGGAGTCTGTCAGGGACCCGCAAGTATTTATTTCAAATGGGTTCCCCCCCGCCACCCCCCTCAAGCCAGGACGTGAAAATAAACTGTCAGTCTCTATTTACAGCTGTACAAGCTGGAAATACAGAGGATTTTAGGTTAAATTGTCAGTTAACAGAATTCAAAATAGAAAAAAGAAATGGGCCTCGCTGCTTTTATTGCCCATTTTGATAGGGAAAGTCATCTGCTCTGGGACGGTGGAAGGAGCCAACAGAGGTGGGGGCCGGGCAGAGGGCTCCCAGCGTCAGGCGGAATCGGGCAATATTAGGGCTAATTAGATGGAGACGGGAGCTGTGGAGCTGCCCTGGCTCTCGCCTTGCTTCTTGCCAACGTGCAGATTTAGTGTCTTCAGGAGCGTGGGCACGGCTAATCCAGCCCAGATGACATCCTTGGGCGCTCGGCTCCTGCTAAAGAGCTGGGAGCTGCCCGGACTTGGTCTGGACAGGGGCCCGTCGGCTCTGCCCTGACACAGGGACACAGAGGCTGAGGGAGGGCCTTGGGGCCGTGCCCACGGACCCATTTCCTCCCCTCCTGGTCCAGGATGGGGTCCGTGGAGCCGGTGCACGACGGCCCTACTTAACTACCAGAGCTGTGCCTGGCTGGATGTGGGTGTGAGGTGCGGGTGCAGCCCTGGCACGAGGACAAGGAGGCAGGTTTCCCATGGCATCTCCAGGGCAACCAGCGGACAAGCAGGCTCACTTCTCTGGTTTCCAGGAGCTAAGGCTCCTTGGCACAAGCCTGGTAGGCAGGGGGGCTGCAGGCCCCAGGGAGCTCGCTGCTCCAGGCCTTGGCGGGAAGTGGCTGCATGGGGAGGAACCGCACTGAGGAGGCTCGGCTCCATGTTAGGGGCCCAGAATGTGACTTTGGAAGCCTTGGTTTTCTTATCTGTAAAATGGGGCGAGACAGGTGCTAAGAAGTGGGGCCTCCTACGTGCTGTGTGACCATGAGCCCTTCCCTGCCCTACCCACCTGCCTAAGAGGAGTGAGGCTTGGGCTGTGGATGGCAGGGGCTTGATCTCATCTTTCTGTCAGCGGAGGGCCCCTCCCCAGCCCCTGCTGGGCACCAGTCGGCTGCATCCAGTACCAAGCCTCTCTCTCAGGGGCCTCGGCGGGGAGCACAAAGAACTCAGTTCAGCCACCATCTAAGTGGCTCGAGGAACCCAGGAGTGACACAGAATCAGGGCCCCTGGCCTATGACTCCCCCCCCCCCGTGGAGCCCATGCTCTGAAGACCCCTGAGGCTCTTGGCCCACCACTTCTTGACAGGTTGGGTTTCAGCCCGTTTAATGCCCAGACCTTGCCCAGCCACGGGGGCTGGCGCTGCAGTGGGAGCCTGCCCACTAGGTAGGAGGCACCGTGCGCACAGACCCCACCCACCTGGTTCCTCTGGGGCCCCAGATGTCCAAGCAGCCGAATCTCCATGGGTTGGGCGAGTCCACCAGTTGCCCAGGCGTCATGAAGGCCACGCCTCAAGCAGGGGCGGAACCAGGAGGTGGGGGCATCTGCAGAGAGGCCAGTCACAGCAGATGGGAAGCAGAGCCTGAGCGCGATGTCCCGGCCATGTGGCACCCTTGAGGCCGGCCGGGCAGGCAGCCCATGGTACTCTGCCACTGGCACGGGAGGGGATGGGCAAGCCTCTGTCTGGACAGACCCACTGCTCCTGGGAGCCCCTCCCCTCAGTGAACTTGCACTTGTACAGCCCTCTGGTTTGCAAACAGGCCGATGTGGTTTCTCACAAGGTCTCCAGTGCGCCTGGATGCCCACCAGACAGAGGAAGACCCAGGCTTGAGGAGGTCGGGCACCCAAGGGTCACGGGCACGCAGACCTCCTGACACGTGAACTCCTGCTCTGGGGGCCACCCCTGTCCCCTACCCTGGCCTGGAGAAGCCAGAGGGAAGCAGTTCAGCAGAGGTCATAGGACCCCAGCCGCTCTCACTCGAGGGTGGGGAGACTGAAGGTGGGCAGGCCTGGCCGTCCTGTCCCATCAGCTCTGCTTGCAGCAAACTCCTCAGAGCCGAATCCCGCCCGCCCGCCCGCCCTCCGCAGGGCAGCCACAGGCCCTGCCAGCCTACAGCATCCCTCCCTCTGTCATGCCCCCACCTCCTGGCACCTGCCCCTCCCCTGACACTGTCCAGGGCTCCACCTCAACCCTTCCCCCACCCGCCCCCTCTCCAGGTGGCTTTAAACACCGCAGATGCCACCCACCCTCCCTCAGCCCCAGTGTCTGCTGAGCCCATCTAAGCCTGTCTTGTCCCCGCCCACACGTGGCCTGCTGAGAGTGAAACGTGGCCCAGGAAACTGAACTTTCTGTTGTATTTAACTTTATTTTAAATTGAATATGAGAACTAAAGCGATGTACAATGTCTCTCCTTCCTTTAATTACAGGGCTGAGCATGGGAGTGGGCGGGATTGTGGGGAAACGCTCCGGCTTTCCAGACCTCGGCCCAAAACAGAGCAGAAAGCTCCTCACCGACAGACTCGTGTACACCGACGACGGCTTGCAGTGAAATATTTGGGATCTATAAACAGAATGTAACATTAAAACAATGCCACCTGTTTCTTTTGACCTCTTTTTTTTAACATGGCGACTACAAAATGAACAATCCCAGATGTGGCTTGTGTGGTATTTCTACTGGACGGCACTGGGCCAGTCTCCTGTTTCCCCGTGGCTGTAACAAAGCACCTCCCACCTGATGGACAACAAGCAGAGCTGTCTTTTCACTCTGCCCCCGTCTGCCTGCCGGTCACCCCGTCTCTAAATCACTGGCCTGTCACGACCTTTGTCGCTCTGTCTCCCTCCCGCTCAGATCCCCACTCCACTCTGACCACGCTGGCCCCTCCCTGAGCCTGAGAACATCCAGCTCCTTCCCACCTCAGGACCTCTGCACAGGCTGCTCCCTCTGCCTGGATCGCCCTCCCAATGCTGCCTCTGCTCCACGTCACCCCGAGAGACCACCATGCACAATGCACCCCCACCTCACTGCGCCCCCCATCACACACTGAGTCCCTGCGTGCGTGTCTCTCCACTCCTACCCAACTTCACCACGCCTCCCCGACACCCGGGACAGCTCCAGGCCCAGCATAGACCTCCACAGTGTTTGTTGAATGACTGAAAAACCTCACCCTGCCCCACTCACCATGCAGATGTAGAGGAGTCCTGAGGTCAGGTAAAAAGAATTGGGAAGGAGCCAGGGCTGCGGGGGAGGAGGCACATAAAGCCGGGTGGTGGGAGGTGGAGGGGCCCGGAGATGACGATGGAGACCCCAGCTGGAAGGGAGATGTGAGCCCCAAATCACAGCCTGGCCCTACGGACAAGGCTGCACCTGTGTTGGCCTCAGAAGCCTCGGCTGCTCCAGACAGGCACAGAGGGTGCCCAATGCCCCATTCCGCCCTGGGCAGGAGGACCCCAAGTTGGTGGACTGGACACACCTGGGCTCCTGCTGCCCCCACCCCCGTCTGCCTCCTGTGGAGGCTGCCCTGGGGACCCCCACCCTGGAGAAGCCTGCGAGGTGGCAGGGGCGGGGGCTCCTGTCTCCCGCACAAGCGTTGTGGTTTACTGACAGTGCAGCTTATCGATTTGTTAAGAGCTTTTGTACTTCCCTCCGTTGGGAAGCAGTGTTCTCTCGCCCTGTCCAGCAGGGGCCCTAGGTGAGAGGTTCTCTCCCCTTCACCATAAATTTCCATCTGGGTCTCCGGAGTGTGGGGCCGGGCAGGGCTGCTGAATGGTCTAACGGCGCCTCTGGGTCAGGCCAACCAGAGCCACCGCCACTGCTGAGAAAATCACCCCGAACCCACTGGCCCGGCAGGTCCCCTGATCATACCCTCAGCAGCTCCAGGGCCCTGGGGCAGAACTGACCAGGACCCCCTGACCCACAGAGCTACAGCCAGAATTGAACAGGGCCCAAAGCTCCGTGGAGGCCCCCGTCTCTTAGCCTTCCCGAAACACTGGCCACCCCGGCTCAAGCCGTCCATACATCCTGCCTCCGAGCTTTCCTACGAGCTGTCCTCTTGCCCCACTTGTCACCGCGACCCACCATCTTCATGATCCAGCCCAGCTGACCTGCCCACGGGGCCTCCCTCACCTCCAGGCCAAGCAGGCCTGTCCCTGGCCTGTGCACCTGCTCCACTCTGACCCCCACCTCGTGACACATGGTCTTAGCCTGTTTTGGGGTCCAATGCCCAAGAGTGGGAAGAGGCTCCTGAGGGGGTCATAGAGTCTGCATGGTCTCCAGAGCCCCTTCCCAGGCTGCCTGGGGGGTTGGGGGATACTACGCCAGACCTGCCAGCTTTCTAGCTCATCGGAGGGGAGCCCTGTTGGTTCTCTGTTCACAGGGAGCCTGGGTTGCTCCAGGCCCTTCCCGGTCACTGTCCTGTGAGGTCAGCTCTAGGGGAAGAACAGAGGCCTAGAGCAGGGAGGCCCTCTGCCCGGGGACCCTGTGCCCAGTCAGCTCCCTGCTCTGGTCAAAGGTCCCTGATGGGCAGGTGCCTGGGGGGCCGAGGGGGTATTGCCAGGGCCACTCTGAGCAGGCAGGGGTGTGTGGCTGTGCTCAGACAGTGCCCAGCCTGACAGAACCACACGGTCAGCAGGGGCCCAGCTCCATTCCAAATATAGCCCTGGCTGAGACCCCCTGCCTGCACCGGGTCTGACTGAGGCTGAAGTGGTGGGGGTCCCCCAGATTAGGTGCAGAGATGAGGTCAGAGAGTGGCCAGGCCAGCCCCAAGCTCCCCATTCACCCCTGGTTGTCCTCAGGCTGCCCAAAGGCTCTGCAGCAGCCTTGAGCACCAAGGGCACCCAGGGCCGCCATCACACCTGGCCGTGTGAGGCCCTTAGGTACACGAAGACGCCACACAGCTGGGGCCAGAGCCCTCGTCTTGTTTCTCCTAATTATATTTTCTGTACTTTAAACACTTGTCCAATCATTTAAAACAGATGTTCAAACAAAAATTTGTACTCGGATGTTCACAGTAGCTCTGTTCAGAGCCAAAAGGTGGACACAGCCCGAACATGCACAACAAGTGGAGGAACACAGCGCGGTTGGTCCACGCCATGGGGCAGCGTTCGGCCAACAAACCAGGGAGGCACTGACACCCGCCACCACGTGAATGGACCGAGGACAGGACGCTCAGCCAGCGACCACTCGGGTGTGATTCCATGCACATGACACATCCCGAATGGGGACATCCAGACAGCAAGTAGCTTGCTGGTGGCCAGGGGGTGGAGGGAGAGAGCGGGTGATTGCAGGTAGGGATGGGCTCCATTTGGGGTGGTGAAGGTGTTTCAGAACAAGAACGACAGAGGTGATGGTGGCCCAACCCAGCGAATGTGCTAAATGCCACTGAGCCATGCACTGATGTGGTTTGACCGGCGACTTCCATGTGATGTGGGGGTCGCTCTGAAGTCGGGAGGAGCTGGGGCTCTGACCTCATGTGCTTGAGCCTTTTCTGCATTTTCTAGGTCGGCACCGTCCAAAAGAAACACCGCATGCAGCACATTTTCTAATTTTCACGAAACCACGATAGAAAGTGAAAGAGACAGGTGATGTGATTTAAATAATATATTTTATTTAACTTAATACACCAAAAATACAATCACTTCAACATGTAACTGATATAATATATTAATAAGCCGTTTGCGCTCTTCTCACAAGAGTCGAGGAGCTGTGGGTACTTCCCGCTTTCCTCACACCTCGGTTTGCACGGGCCACCTGTCTGGTGCTCTGTAACCACAGGTGGCCAGTGGCCCTTGGGGACGACTCTAGTGTCGGGTGGGGGGGGTCCCACCATCACCCATCTCCACTTGGGGTCTGGAACTTCCCATTAATTCTCCCAGGATTCCAGACCACCTCAGCAGGCAGAGGTGAGCACAGAGGCTGAGCGTCACCCCTTTCCCGGGACCCAGGGCCCCCAGCACATCTCCCCACTGGCACCACTCACACTGCCCTCGACCCCTCCCGAGGGCTCAGCGAGTGCGAGACAACTCGTCGCTGGCCGGTTCCATCAGGTATCATCACCCACAGGCCCCACGCCCCACCGGAATCCCAAGACAAGGCCCAGGTGTGGAACCCCTGCTGGCTGAGTACTCCCACATCCCAGCCGATGGCTTCCCCCTCACACCGGTGGGACGGGGGCTTGGGGGAGTCCTGCCCTCCACCCAGCATGACACCCTTCTCCTCCCAGGCCACGTGTCATCATTCACCCGTTTTGCTGACACTCCAGAAGCACCTCCACTGTCTGTGGTCCCTTGTGAGCCTGACATGGTGCAGGTCATGACAGAGCTGACAGCTGGGGTGAAAAAGACTGAGCAGAGAGTCCTTGGTGAATTCTCCAGTTGGGGGGCAGGCTGGGGAGCGAGAGGCCTCCGCTAAGGAGCAGCACTGAAGCAGAGATGGGAGGAGGCGTCCAGGGCCCCAGGGCTGGAAGCACTGGGGAGCCCCAGCATAGCACGTGCAAAGGCCCGGGGGCCTGAGCGGGCTTGGAGTCCTCAAGAAGTGGTAACTGGCAGGTAGATGTGAGTGGAACGTGTGAGGGGAAGGGGTCACTGGGACTGACCAGCCTGGGGCCCTGGAGACTTTGGACCCGGGAGCAACAGAATCAGTCAGGTCTGCATTCTTACTGTCCTGCAGCTTTTGATTTTCATTCACATGACACAGAACTCCCCGTTTTGCAGTGAACAGTCAAGCAGCATCTGGCACATTCACCGCGTTGGGCAACCACCCCTCTGTCTGGGTCCAAAACATTTCCAGCCACCAGAGGAGACCCCACGCCCACCAGAGTCACCCCATTACCCCCGACCCCCCCCCCCCCCCGGCGACCACCCGTCTGCTTCCTGTCTCTGCAGATGTGCCTGTTCTGGACATTTCACACAAATGGAATCACACGCTGTGTGGCCTTCGGGTCTGGCTTATTTCACTCAGCCTATGTTTTTTATAGCTTTTTATTTTTAACTTTTTATTTTGGAAGAATTTCAAATTTAGAGAGAAATCGCAAGAATCGTACACAGGACTGCACGGCCCCTCTGTCCAGGTTCCCCGGGGTCCAAGGACATCCGTTGTAGTGAAGGACCCTGTCCAGGGTCATGTATTGGTCAGCCGGCCGGCAGGCCCCTCCGCTCCCCTCCAGGGTTCCTGACTTGGGCAGCTCGACACTGGAGGCTGCGGCCTCCTCGGGGCAGCACAGTGTGTGGACGCGCGGCGCACGTACATGTCTAGGATAACAAGACCATGGAGCGCATGCCTGACCCCTCCCCCACCCTCTTGTATTGCCCATCTTTGGAAATGAGAAGCCTGGTCCCATCATCTTCAGGTTGCTCAGTCTCCACACATAACCTATCTCCTGGCTGCACAGGACACCCTCCCCACAGGGGCCCTGGTCACTGCCAGGCGGCCTTCCCACTGGCAGGGAACGTGCATGTGCATGTCCAGAACTCACTCTGTGAACAGTGACGGGGCAGGAGAAGGCTGCAGAGGTGAGGGCTGACAGCACCATAGACGAGCACAGGAAGCGTGCATAGCAGGGCTATTGCAGCAGCCCAAGCCAGACACCAGCGTGGAAGGCAGGCCTGCTGCTCCTCGTCACACGGTGGAATGCTACACAGCAATGAACACAGGACCAACTACAGACGACACAACACTGTGAACTCAGCCGAAAAATCCACACACCAAACTTGCACACTGGGTCACTCCACAAATAAGAAGTGCAAAAGCAGGGAAAACTAATCTGATGTGATCAGAGCAGCAGTGACGCTGCTGGAAGGGGCCAGGGGCCTCCCAGGGGCTGGGAGGTCCTCGTCCTACATCTGAGGGCTCCATGGGCTCACACACAGGAAAACTGATCACGCTGCTCTCTTGATATGTATGCACTTTCTGTATGGACTTCAATTAACGAAGAAAAAGCATCCAGTTGGAAACTGAGATCTCCAGGGTCTCTTTAAACTCTGCCATGTTGTGTCTGCATCTAATCCCCATCAGCAGCCCTCAGTTTCCCCATCTGTCGAATGGGCGCACATTCCACTCTTGATCCCAGCTGATACCTCACAAGCCCAGAGCCCCCGACCCCTGCTGCTCCCCCTACGTTGGGGTCCCCAGTCCCCGGGTCCCCAGGCCAGGACGAGCCAGCAGGGCGCTGATCCTGCAGGCCAGCCGATTAGCACACCGTGGGCTGTTCTGTGAGCGAGATACGCCAGGCAGGCGAGGGCGCGGGCAGAGGAAGGGTTTATAATGATGATTAGGCCCGAAATTGGCGGAGATTTACAGCGCGGGCCAGGAATGGAGGGAGAGGGGCCGGCGCTGGGAGCGGCCTAATGGATCCGTCACCTCGTTCTGCTGCTCAGCGGGCCGAGGCCGGTCACCCGGCTTTCCGCTGGCAGCACAAAGCACTTCAATTTCGTTAGGAAATGTATCAATTTAACTGACTTGAGCGGCACACTGAAAAACCTAATGAATCTGGACTCAATTTTCCGCCACACTGCTCCTGAGAACTGTCGGAAACAATGTCTGTGGTCGGAGGTGACGGGGTGGCCGCCGATAGGCCGCCTGGGCGCCCCTTGCCTTCCCACCCTGGCTCCCTGCCCGTCCCTGTCAGGGTTAGTGGAGAGAGACGGACCTGTCTCCACAACCTGGTGACAGCCCAGCCCGCCACTTCCCTAACAATGATGTCATTATAGGTAAATTGGCCTCCATTTCAGCAGGATGATAGTGCTAATTGAGTGAGAAAATGTAATACAGGGAGCTGTTGTCTGCAGCTGAAGGGAGGAGGGGACAGACTAAATGGCCCACGATTGTTGGTGGCAGGGAGGCAGATGTTGCTTTCTGCTGATAACTGCACTGACATATCTCGGCTGGTCGTGCAGCTTCTGCCCGGAGACTCACGGCACTGGCGGCAGATGGCCTCACTGAATGGCCAAGGAGGGTCCGGGCAGCCTGGTGGCGCAAAAGGTGGCCCCCTGGAAACCAGGAAGGGGCTCCAAGGACTCCCCCAGGTCCCCTGGGGGACCGGACCCAGACTTCCTCTCTGGGAGTGGACTGTCTGAGGCCAGAACAGGGTCACTGGAGAGTTCTGGAAGAGAGTCTGGGTGGCGTGCGGATCCCAGTGCTGGGGGAGGAGGTGGCGGGAGGACACGGCAAGGAGTGGACCCTCTAGTCCAGTCCCTCGGGCTCGAAGCTGCTCCAAGAGTGGGGGGGGGGTCCCCGGGTAGGGCGTCTAGGACACAGGGCTGGAGGGACCAGGCTCCCACAGGGCCCCCTGCAGAGCTGGCCCAGACGCCTGGCCCAGAGCCTCACCTTCCCCCACGTGCCCATGATGCACACACTGGGCTGCAAGCCGGAGCCCCAGGCTCGCCTCCAGGGGACAGGGCCCATTATGATCTCAGCCTCGGCCCCTCTCACCACCCCTCGCACACGCTGGGACCCTCCCTCCAGCCCCATCCCAACACCCTGGGCTCCTTCTAATCCACACCTATCGCCAGGTCATGAGAAGCTTCCGGACCTGTGTGGCTGGTGTTGCAGAGACAGAGCTACTGCTGGCTCGGCTCCTTCTAGAGTGGAGCGATGCCCCCGACACTCCCTGGCCACCCAAGCCTCGGCTACGGCAGAGGGTTCCCCAGCCCAGCCCACCCCACCCAGCTGGAGCAGCTAGACCAGGTGACAGAAAGGCCATCTTGGGCCCAGGTCTGGGCCAGATGAACCAGAGAGGAATTGATCCCACTTCTGGGGGCTCCTGACGAGGCTTCACCAGAGCCACATCTGTTCCTGACCCTGGGCTGGGCTGGGCTGGGCTGAGGACACAGTCGGACGTGGCCCCTGTCCTAGGAGCTCCAGACTTACAGGTAGCGCAGGTCCCCAAGCCGTCACATCTGCCATCACAGAAGCATGCCCCGGGACTTGGGGACCCCAGGACCCCAGGAGAGCCTTCCCAGAGGAGGTGCTAAGGGAACAGGCCTTGAGGGATGAGTAGGAGTTCAGGGGGCTGGGGGAGTGGGAAGGGCACTCCAAGCAGGAGACATAACACGAGTTGGGTGTGGTGGCCTTGGGCAGAGGCCCCAAGAGGCAAAGACCCGCAGGCCCAGGTGTCCACGTGGCCCAGGGTGTACAGGACCCCAGAATAACTGTCACCATTCGCAGAGCGCCCCCGAGTGCTGGCACAAAGTGCCTCCTGCGCCCCCCCTTCACGCTCACATGTGCCTACCACCTGATTCCATGTGGGGCCCCCGCTCCCCTTTATGAGGAAAAGACAGGCCATGGGGTGCTCTGCTCAAGGGCACTTGGCGGGCGGAGTGCGAGGCCCCTGCCGTCTGCCACCAAACGGCTCCTGCACCCTCCACAGACCTCCCGGTGCTGACAGGGCCCGAGGAAGGAGGGGGGCAGAGGACAAGTACCTGGGCAGCCAGTCACCCCTGACCTCCAGGCTCAAGGGAATCCCTAGCGGGCGTCCAGGGCTGGAGGACTTCCAATTTCAGCTCCACACGCTCTGCCCCCCCCAGGCAGAATGCGGGAGGCGGCTCTGAGTGAGGTGAGGGCAGGTGCCCCCAAGCCTGGCCTGAGTGGGTGGGGGAGGGTTGGGCCCCCAGGTAGGGCCCCCAGGCACTACCACGCCTCTTCCCCAAAGCCTCAGAAGGTCTAGAACACGCTGACCCCGTCCCGGGGTTGGGGGTGGAGGATCCCACCTGTGTGTGAGAGCAGCTGCCGTCAGGCACGTCCACCTGTCCCACAGCCACAAAGCCCACCCACCCACCCTCTTCCCTAATCTGGGCCCCTAATCATGGCTGAGGCCCCTCAGGAAATGGTTGAGCCTGTCGGAACCTCAGTTTCCCCATCTGTAAACTGGGGGCTGCCTGGTTCTCCAAAGACAGCTAAAAAGTGGATTGTGGGCATGTAACAGGCCCTAGCGAGGGAAGGCGCTCCGTGCCACTTCCTGGGGCCTGTGTCCCCCTCAACTCCAGGGCTCCTCCCTCCCTCATCACCATGCTGCCTGGCCAGGACGCCTGGCTTTCTACAGAAGAGAGTTTCTGAGCACCTACTGCCCACACAGGTGACCCTGCCCTCGACCCCTTCTAGTCACCCACACCACATGACCTCTGGGAGGGCGCAGGCACAGCCAGGCCCAGTGGCCTGGGCGGGGGCATGTGGTAACAAGACAGGGCTTGCAACAGTGAGGAGCAAATGCTGTGGGTTTGTGCTGTGGTCCTGGGTGCCCTGAACCAGGAGGGTGGGGTCCATTCTGCGGTCCAGCTGGGTGGCCGGGGGAGGCTTCCTTCATCCCGGCCTCTGCATCACACCTGTGAGCGGCGAGAGTGCCCACACTGACCACCTGCCAGGGGACTGACAGGGCAAACTGGAATGCTGGACACACATGAGAAATCATCGCTCTCTGGGGTGTGCAGCCTGACGGTGGCTGCAGTGGCCGGCAGTGACTCCCAGGAAACAGCCCCGAAGACCTGTCCGCGCGGGCAGTGAGCAGGGCTGCAGGCCCTGGGTGTTGTGGGACTAGGGAGGCAGCAGCGGGAGCCGAGGCCGTCAGAGTGGCTGCTGCGGCCCAGGGCAGGTCCCAGCACAACGAGGGCAGTGCTCCGGGAGCCGAATCAGGCCCCACAGGGCAGCGGAGGGGCGGCCAGCCGCCAGGGTCTGGGCAGGGCTGCAGCACCTTCAGGGGACTGTTCCCAGTTCTCCCCTGGGCAGGGGTGAGGCCCCACCCAGCCAGCCCGGCACTTAGAGTCATCAAGAATGATTCAGTTGACAGGTTTGTGTGCTGTTTGTTAATTTACTCCATTCATTCGTGGGAACAGCTGGCTGGTCTCAGCAGGGCAGCCTCACCGCCCACCTGCCGCCACTCAGCCGGCAGTGCAGAGGTACTTACAGCTCAGCGGGAGCAGCCGTGGCCTGCCGGGGCCACCCCACTTTTCTGAGGGTGCTAGCCAGGGCAGGTGGGAAGGGATTGGCCTTGCAGCCTGAGGCCCCTAACTGGCAGCTGGAGGAGGGCGGGAGGGGTGTGGAGGGTGGGCCATGTCCCAGGGGAGAGCTGACCTGCAGGGGTAAGCACTTCCAGGAAAAGTGACCAGAACAGACCCTGAAGAACCTCGAGCAGGGCTGAGGCGTGCACCAAGCTCAGCCCCACACTCTCTGGCCACCATGTTGCTCCTGGGGCCAGACAGCCAGAGCGCCCACATCCTGGGACGGGTGTCCTCGGGCTTACCCCGGGATGCCTGGCCCCCGCCAGGCTGTCAGCCAGCTCAGTAAGTCACTAAGAGAGAAGGAGGGGAAAGCGGGCAGGACCCTGGCACTCCCCATGCATCAGCACGAGCCCCATGGGAGTGGGCCCTCGAGCCCAACCAGGCTGGCCTGCCTGCGCTCAGAGTAGGAGGGCAGTGGGCAGCGGGCACAGCTTCCCTGCTGGCGGGTTCAGGATGGTAGTGAGGTCCTGTCAACGGGCGCCCATTAATAGAACAGACGGCTCTCCCCGCTCATCTCCCCGTCCCCATAGCTTTGTTATTTAAAGTCAGGTTAAGGGAAGAAAAAAACCCACAGACAGGTTTGGCGGGGAAGCCCGAGGACAGGAAAAGTTAGAGATATTTATTTGACAGGGTCAAGGTTGGCGCCTTCCTCTTCTCTCTCCCCAGGTCCCATAGGTGTTAGGCTGAGAGACATTTAATCGTGGGAGTAGCGGTTTCATATCTATAACAAAAATCAAATAATGCAAGATGATTTACTCCCCCTAGCAACCACGGAGCTCACCCTTAGCAACCAGGCTAGCCTCGGGCTGCGGTGTAATCAGCTTGAAAATATTTCAATTATTGTGTTGATTTTAGTGGATTTGAGAAGCGCTGTGTGGAGAGTCGGGCACATTCTCCCCGCGACCTGGAGAGGAAGATATTGATTTAAACAGGTGTCAGGGAGGGAAAGTGGAGTAAATTTAAATGCAACGGGAGAGCAGCACACCGCACGCGGAACAGAGCGGGGGTGACATTTTGTGCGCTGCCTTGAACGAAAGTGACTCAAGTGAACTAGAAATTTCACCTTGAAAATCATCTCCCATCGACACAATCAAGGCAGGCCTGGCAGCATCCCCACGTCCCGCTGGCGCAGTCGGAGAGAGCCCGGCCCACCTGGACCGGGGCCTGTGACTGTCCCCAGGCTTCAGAGATGGGAGCGGGGACAGCATCTGCCGGAGGCCCTTTGGAGGCCAGGGAAAGACAGGTCACAGTCCCTCTCCCAGCCTCAGTTTCCCCTCTAAACCAGGCAAGTGTTTTCTGCAGGCCCTGGGCTGGGCTGTCTTTTCTGAGACCTGCCACCAGGCTTTCCGGCCCCTCCCTGAACCCAGACACAGCCAGGTGCTCCAGCCTCGGCACTGGACAGTGTCTCTGGCCCCCCCTCCCCCGCCATCCTCACAACATTTACCCCGCTGGACGTTGCAGAACCATCTGTCTTCCTCCCCATCGCGCCCTCTGCCATGGGGCTTTCCGGGGCCTAGAGCCAGGATCCTCCAGACGGTGACCAGGCAGAAGGGGACACAACTGAGTACCCACATGCACAGGGCGCCCCAGCTCTCAAGGAACAACCAGCTCCCCAGGGTCCCGGGAAGTCCCCGGTCCTGGGCCATCCCCCAAGCAATGCCCCACACTCAGGCTGACCCCCACACGGGCACTCAAATCAGGCATTCTCAATCCCTCTCAGGGCCTCGAGAACTCCCTGACCTTGTCGCTAAATGCCATGCACATGTCGCCTTTCTGGGGAAGGCTCCCAGCTCTCACTAGATTCTCTAAGGCAGGGGTGTCCAAACTGCGGCCCACGGGCCAACTGCAGCCTGCAATCCAGTTTTTATTGGCCCGCAGCAAATTCCAAAGTATATATTTAGTTTACTTAAATAAACCAGGTGAGGCAATACGTACTTCACCTCGAGTGAGTGGCCCGGCTATGTGTGTATTTTACCGCATATGGCCCTTGGTGAAAACTGTTGACAAAAGTTTGGACACCCTGGTCTAAGGGGTCTCTGGCCTCCAAAGACCTACATCCCACAGATAATCCTACAGATCAGGAAGCAGGTGGGGAAACTGAGGTCAGACTTACTGAGCACCGGACACGCCAAAGTCACCTATAAATGGGACCCAAACGTGCCGGCCAGACGTGGCTGAGGTGTGGCAGCCTTAGCCCCACATGCCCACACACTGCGCTGCCAGGCTGCCAGCCCGGCTTAGTTCTGGCTCTGAATTTACAGTGAAACTCAGTTCTCTCCCAGGTTCCCCCGGACTCTTTAGAACAGCAATATGCTACTTAAATATATGTTTTTATTACTTTCTTGACTATAAGTAAAATATCGTAATGCCGTGTGACGACTCGCCAGCTATCTGTGCGATGGGTGGCGCCATTCCAGCATGAGACTCGGCGAGCGGGCGGGCCTGGGCTGCTGTCTGGGGAGGCACATTTGGATCTCTGCTCAGGTTGGCCCCACATATGCCAGGCCACATGTCCCCAGTCTGGGAGCAGGATAATTGCGCCCATTTATCTTGCTGTAGTTGAAAGTGCAAACATTATACAATAACACCAGGTTAGTGGCAGTTTGTAGAACAGTGGGGGTGCAGAGAAGCTGCAGGCCAGAGAGGTGGCCTGGTCCTGGTGAACGCTGAGGTGCAGGGAGGAAGGGACGGCTGGGAGGGGAAAAGGACCCCACCCTGGTACAGGTATCACAGCACTCACAGTGGACACCCACAGCGTCGCAGTGAGGCTGGCCGCTCAGCCAATGACAGTAGTGGGCACGGCACGTGCTTGTCAAACAGCGTGGTTCATGTCTGAGAGACGGCAGCTCAGGGCAGAGCGACAAGAGCCAGCAGCCCCGCAGTCTGGACCCGACGCTGCAGACCAAACCTCTAGGCTGAACCTGCGCAGCTTCCCAGCTTCTCTTGAAGAGCCTGGACCTCCCCAGTGCTGAGCCCCCACCTCTGCTGGGTGAAAATGGCCCACTGTCCCCAAGCCCCGTCCAGCCTGAGAGGCAGTGACCACGCTGGCTGTTGGCTCCCTCATGCCAGCCCCTGGGACCCAGAGGAACCCAGAGCATCCCTGGGGCAAGTCCAGCCCTAGTCCTGGCTCTTACCTGCTGGGCCATCTTAGGCAGCGTCTCAGAAGGAGGCAAGGACCTCTGAGGACAGCAGCCTCCTGGAGCCTGTCTCCAGCTCCCCCACCTGCACCCCCAGACCTGCTGTTTCTCCATCCCCAGGGCAGTGTCGTCCCGTGAATGTAACCCACTAGGACCGGGGCTGTGGGCCGTTTGTGCCTGCTGCACCCCCAACCCCTAGGACAGTGCCTGGCACACAGTGGCCGCCACACTCCGCCAGCCCCCCCGTGCACGAGACTCGCCTGGTCCCTGTTGGCCCCTGAGCTATGGCCCTGCTCTGAGCCAGACACCCATTTTACTGATGACAAAACTGAGGCCCTGGATGGAGCTAGGGCAGGACCCACTGCGCCAGGAACCCTCTCCCCTGTGTTCACCATCCTTGGAAGTCTATACTAAAATGCATGTCACACGCACGCCCTCAGTGCACCTGGCCTGCCCGAGGCCTGGGATGCAGCAAGGCTGGGTGGGGGTGAAGAGGGTGCTGGTAACAACTCAGCAAGTGGCAGGTGGGGAGAAGGAGGGGGGGCATGCACAACAGTCCCTGCGAGCACTTTGATGTCCGGCCCATGAAACATCTCAAATTATGAAAGAGAATCACTTCTGAGGTTTTAAGTGGCTCCGACTAAACCGACTGTCCAAAGACACAATGAAAACCGACCCGTGCTCCTATAACAAGGCAGGAAAAATTGTCATTGCTGAGACGAATATTAAAAGCCCAATCCATGAAAAACACCCTGGAAATATATTTTAAAGAAGCCAAGGGAGGGCAGAAGGCTGGGAGGGCGATTATCTCAGGGGGCTGGAGAGGCCCCGCCCTGGGCAAGGGCGGACTCTGGGAAACTGGGAGGGGGGCAGCGAGCTGACGAGGAGCTGGCATCACCCAGAACGCCTGGCCGGGGACTGCAGGTGCAGGAGGGGGCCCTGCGGGCCCTTGTGTAACGGCCGGCCTCTCGTCAAGGTTTGGGGCACAGCCACACTATTGTGCGGAGCAAAGCCTCGTCTATGCCTCTCCCCTCTGGGGGCAGGGGTGCACCAGGGTCAGCGGGGCTACACTGGCTGTCGGCTCCCTCGTGCCAGCCCCTGGGGACCCAGAGGGGAACAGAGGGGATGGGGAAAGGCGGGTATGAAGGGTCAAGGCCTGGACGCCAGAGGGGTGTGGAGTCCTGCTGGAGTGGAGGTGGGACTGGCCTCCCAGGATGGAGCAGCCTCGGCAAGCACCCACCTCCTCCTGTGTCGGGCACCCACGGCCTGGCAGAATCCTGGAGCCACGTCCCTTCCCACTTGCACCCCATGCCCTGTCCTGCTTCCTACTGGGCTGCCATTTGCTGTGTACACAGCTGCCTCCCTCCCTGCAGCCCATGGTGTTCCTCCTGGTGAGACACCACCCTGCACCCCCGACCCCCAGTGCCCTGACACCTGGCTGGGGCTCCAGAGCACCAGGAGGGCAGGCAGCACCTGTGTCACCCTCACATGCCACCAGGAGGAGGACATGGGTCTCTGCTTTCAGGGCATTAAAAGGTTGAGGCAATCGAACCCTGAGGGTCCCCAGAACCAATCTGCTACTGGCATGCGTGCCGGGGGGGTCCTGAGGAGGCGCTCTGAAAGCGGGACCAATAGCAACGGGCAGCACAGGCGGAGGAGGGCTCCCTTAGGGCCCCCACGCCACCCTGAGACCTGGCTGCCTCTTCCTGGCTCCTGTACACTGTCTCCTTGGGCCCCCCTGGCTGCGTGGAAAGGACAAGAGGACCCTCCAGTTACACCTGCAGGCCACCACCTCTCCCTCTGTTGAAGGCCCTTTGCACCGAGCCCCCCTGGAGCCCATGGCTCCCCGTGGGGTCCAGCTCCTCTGTGGGCCCTTCCCAGCCCACCCTTGGCCATGCTGGGTAATCTGGCAAAAAATCCCACCACCAAGTACCGTCTGGACCTTAGAGAAGAGGCCAAGGAGGCTTCTAGAGGCTAAGTCATTGCCTGGGTCCCCCAGGGAGGAAAGGGGGACTTGGGGATTCAGGAGGCCACAGCCCAGGGCTCAAGCACCTGCCCCAGTGACAGCCCAGACGCGTGGTCTCCTGGAAGCCCCTGGGACCTAAACCCGGGGAGGGGCACGGGAGGTGGGAGAATGGGGGAGGAGGGAGGCAGCCGAGGGGGAAGGGGCGCAGCCTTGTTTTGTCCTCAGAGCCCGCTTCTTGGTAATTAAGAGTAAACTTTGTAGCAGCGTCTGCCTTGCTGTGGTCTCCCTCTGCCTCCCAAATGATAAATTGTTAATGTGCACCTGTTACAATGCTAATGAAAGTAGGATCCGTACGTAAATAAAGGAAATTTAATAACTTAACAAGGTGGATTAAAATGTCCCAACCTCCTCCTCGATGCTAATCTGGGCCAAGCAGGAGAGCTGCCATCTAAGCAGGGGACAGCGGCTAATGCATTCACCTCAGCACACTTTCCAAAATATAATTAATATTTTAAAAATTTATAAAACTGAAATCAGAGGTCTTGATTGTAACAAACAAAATATCCATCTTTAATCTGCTACCCAAGGGCCAACGGTGCCCCCCCAGCACCACCACTCCCCCTCGCCGGTTCCACTGGGAAAATACAAACCAGGATCAAGGCGGGGGCCAGAGATGGGCTGGCCAAGCACCCCACCTGGGAGGGCCAGCGAGGGCCGAGGCTCCAGCTGGGACACGTCACACACACCCCCACACACACAGCCACTGTTCTAGTACAGTCCCGAAGGGGAGCCCCAGAGGAGCGGCAGCCTGGGGGGCAGGTCTGTGAGTGCCTCACCATCCTGGACTGACGGCTTGCTGGCGGAAGAGAGTTCAAGAGCCCCAAGCAGCAGCGCCCCCATCCGACAGGAGAGGGCACTGAGGTGCACAGGGACGGGCTCTGCCCAGATTCCCACAGCCAGTCCTGAGGAGCTGCCCCGGCCCAAACCAGCTTCTGGCCACTGACCAGCTGGGGGGCCTTGGGCAAGTTAGCCAAGCGCCCTGAGCCTCAGTTTCCCACCTCATAAGCGGGAATGATCGTGGGGCCACCACATGGGGCCCAGTGATTACTTCACAACCCATGGCCCCTCTGGAGGACTTGGGGTGCTGCTGGAAGGTGGGGACAAGGCCTCTCCTTCGTGGGGCTCCCATCCTGCTTCCCTGTGGGATGCCCACTAGATCAACACCTCCTGGGGTGGACTGCTGGATCTACTGTCCTCCCAAGGCAGGGAAGAGGGGGTGTCGGGATCTAAGCCCCACCCTGTGGCCCCCAAAGGGCTGCCTCCCGGGCAGGGCCACTGAGCTTTCAACCATTCCATTAGCCTGGACACATCAGGAAGGTGGGCGCCTCTGAGCGGAGGCTGGGCTCTCCTGAAGCAGCCAGTGGCAATGTCACCACTCTGAGCCAGGCAGCAAATGATGCCTCTGGCTGCAGCGTCCCTCCAGCTGTCCCACAAAGGAGAGGACAGTGCACTGTCAGAAGTGACCTTCAGGGCGAGGAGCCACAGGCCTGCCTTCTGGGTCTCTGCTGACCAGGACGAGTGAGGGAGAGAAAACAGGCAGAGCCTGCCAGCCGCTCAGCCAGGACCCTCCCCCTTCCCCCTCCCTGCTCAGGGGATCAGCAGCCTCCACCGGTGCCAGGCGCTGTCCTTGGTGCTGGGTCACAGGGGACCCAGGCAAAGGCTCTGCCTCATATTCTAGCTGGAGTGAACGGGCATGGGGCAGGTGGACGGCACTCTAGCCAGTGTGGACCAGCCAGGTGACATCTGAGCAGAGACCTGAATGGAGTGACGAGGCCAGCCAAGCAGATATCGGGGGAAGAAGGTTCCAGAAAGAATACACACAGACCTACAGCAGGATGGAGCTGGTGTGTCTGGGGAACACAGGGCGGCGGGGAGCTGGAGGGAAGGGAGCCCTCAGGGGCGACAGTGGAGGTGAGATCAGGGAGCAGGGCTGACCCTAGGGACCGGGAGGCTGGCTCTAGGGGTCTACCCAGCCACTTCTCCTGCACTCAGAGACTCTCTCCCCAGGGTGCACCCTGCTGCCTGCATGCAGACCAAGGCCCGGCAGTTTTGGTGTGTGACCTGGAGCCCCCTGCCTGTCTGCCTCAGACCCGCCAATAATTTAATGTATCACGGTGCTACTGGACGTTCAGCCATTTTTCATGGCTTGACCTCACTTTTAATTAGAGACTAAATTATTCATGCCGTTTGATGGGAGACGATGCTTGGGAGGTGCCTGGGCCCTGGGCCGGCTCAGCCAGGCTGAAACCAACCCTTCAAATCAAATGTAAGTGGCCAGGGGAGAGACAACTTGCCCACGTGGCTCCTGTGCCTGGCATCTATCACTTGCCTGCCTGCTGGCGGGCTGATGTAAGGACTCAGCAAGAAGGGAACCCAGGTTGCCCTGAAGGCCCAACACCCTTCTCTCCTGCACCCCAACCTGCCCCATTCAGAAGTCACCTGGTGTTCAACTGTTGGGCAGAACTGGCCAGGTTGGTACCCCAGCCCATGTGGGGCTTGTATCTTCATTCTGGCCACCGGCTCTCAGGTAGCCAGCAGGATACTATTTTGGATGAGCAGAACTGCCCCGTCAGAGGCAAGATGGATGAGGGTAGGGGCCACTTGCCACTCTCAGCCCCAAGCCTTGGCTCAGGGACTGCCCACCCTGCACCCTCATCAGGCCCAGCCTGCCCTCCCACAGCCTGGTCAGGCCTCACGGCCCTGGGGCCATCAGTCTTCCTGGGCAGGCAGAGTGGGAATGGGTCCCACTGCAGGGTTAGACCATCTGCCTTCACATCCCTGCTCAGCCACTGCCCAGCTGTGTGTCCGCTGGCAAGTAGCTGAACCTCTCTGAGCCTCTCCTTTTATCAGCCTCTCAGGGGTGCCAATAGGCCCTCGGACAGGAGGCTAGAAAGGGCTTTTAAACATGCAGCCCCCTAAGGGTGGGGTTCACCATCACCCCTGGGTGGGGGAGAGACAGTTAGACAAGTGCTCACTGAAACTTGTGCGTCCTGGAGGTGGGGGGGACACATGGACCCCCGAGGACCAGCCTGGGGTTTCAGGGCTCTGGGGGTGGGAGGATGGGGATGAGAGACTTGGGAAGGAGAGGCCTGGTGCGGGGGTGAAGAAGTCTGCCCTTCCCCAGTGCTAGGAGGGCCATCCCTTCATGACAAGACTCCAGCCTGCCTGGCCCCCAGCTGGCGGCGGGCAGCATGCAGCCTCCTTTGTCTGCAAAGGAGTGTGGGGGGAGGGCAGGGGAAGGTGGTCCAGCAGTGTTCCCACGGCGGCCCCCTGGCAGGTCTGAAGAGGAATAAATCAATCGGGGATGTGAGCCCCTGCATGTCCGGGGGGAGGGGGGACACAGGTGATCCACACCGAGCACCCAGGTCCTCACCCTATCCTCGGCAGTATTCACAAGAAAATAAATTAGATGCAACAAGAGTGTCCTACAGTGCTATCCCCGTGGCACCATAGTGCTAAATGACAGATGTTTCGCTCTGAAAAGTGGCTCTAATGCCTGTGCAGTAACTTTGTCTCAAATGATTTCAGCAGACGTCAATAGAGGGGGGACTCCCAGTACGGCTGACACAGATGCAACAGGAGGCCTGGTGGGTGAGGGGCAGGGCCAGGGCCCCCTGGCCTTCCCCCACTTCCTGAATGGCTCTGGGAATACCCTGAGGAGCTGGTGCCCAGGGATGGTGGCCGGGCAGGAAGAGGCATGTGTAAGTAGAGGTAAGCACTGGACCCAGCCCAGCGGGAGGGGCCGGATGAGGTTATGTTGAGAGCAGGCCTCTAGGACACCTGTCACAGAGCTCAGGGCAAAAGGAAAGACGTCCGAGCTGAGGCACCAGGAGGCCTGGGTCCCAGACCAGTGGAGCTACCTGCACAAGTCAATGCCTCTCCCTGGACCTCACGTGTCCTCATCCATAAGATGGGTGTGTGGGGGACCTCACTTGTGCGGTGCTGCCTGTGACAGGTGTTAACACAGACCCGGGACTGACACGGGATGCCTGAGGGAACAAGAGGGCTCCCAGAGGAGAGGGCACTTGAGCAGGGCCTCGGAGGATGCGTAGGAGTTTGCCAGATAGGCAGGGAAAGGAGCAAGAGCGTTCAGAGCAGCAGATGTGGCACGAGTGGTGTGACTCAGGGCGCCAGCGGGCTTTGGGCGGGGGTGGGGCGCAGTTTGTATTGGGGCTGTGAATGCCTGGTCTTCATTACTCAGTGACCAGGAAGCCCCAGGGGGTTTTCAACGCAGGCTGTAAACCGAATCAGATCTGCGACCTGGAACATTCAGGGTGGGTGAGTTTTTTCTGTTTTGTTGTCCCACATCTGCACTTTCCAGATTTCTCATAATACATGGAGATAGATTAGTTTACTTATCAGAAGAAAAACGAAAGGGAGAAACGACAGGGAGGAAGAGGCAGCCATTCTGTGGTGGCCTCGGGTACCACCCCTGTGCTGCTTTGTTCTCCAGTTGACCTGGGACCAGACGGGAGTGGACAGCCAGGGAGCAGCCGTGGAGCAGGGACGCCCCTGTACCTGACCCCCACTGTCACGCCGGGGACAGTTCCTGGGTGAGGGCAGGGAGGGGACGTAAGGGTTGAGAAGCGTAGACCTGGGGCCCAGAGATTGGTGTTTCTGCCCCACTCACTGTCCATCGTCCTCTGGGCCTGCTTCCCCTTCTTTAAATGGAGAAGGTGGACTCAGGGACCTGGAAGACCTCCTGCAGTTCACATGGGATTCTGTGCCCCTGAGGAAGGCAGACTGACAGGGAGACACCCCACGATGTCCTGGAAGCTGTCTGAAGTGGCCTTGGGCTATGGGGGAACCTCTGCGTCCCCTCCAAGCTAATTCAGCACCGCACACTTACAGAGAGGCTGGCCATGGCCAGGTGCAGTCTGAACACCTCATAGCACTGCCACACTTAATACTCCCACAAGCCTACCACGTCCTTATGGCATCTCCATTTTATAGTGTGGAAACCCAGGCACAGAGAGGTTAAGCAATTTGCCTCAGGTCACACAGCTGACAAGCAGCGCGGCTGGACCCTGCTGTTGTGTCCTTCCACGACAGGGCTCACTGAGAGCAGCGAGGTGCTTCACCAATCTGCAGGGGTGAGGCAGGGCGTCACGGCAGGAAGCTGGGCAGCCGGCCTTGGCCAGCCCTGGCCAGATACCGAGCCAATCCTCATAGCTGGCCAGAGGGCCTCTGCAGCTTCTCCAGGACTCACATATAACTCTGTCGAACCTCAAAATGTAATGATATTTATAGAAAGCATTTCCCAAACAGCTGTTCAAATAAGACACCTGTTACTGGGGGGGAGGGGGGGAAGGGGCGGGCAGGGGACACAACAGCTTGCTTTTCTTTCTGCTGAAATCATGGTCTTATTTTTCAAAACAGGACAGATCAAGTCCTGGACTGGGAAGCGCCACCGTCCCCCACCCAGCACCTAATCCTCTAATGCCCTTTCTCACACACCCAGTCGCTTAGAGTGTTATTAAATGCCTTTTTTTGGATTATAACTTTTACTCTTGATTATATGATGACTATATAATCAAATATTCATTGGATAATGATGATTAAAATATATAATCCCCCAAAAGATGTTTAGAACAATTTAGGCTACCATTGACTTAATTAAGGGAGTTAGGGGATTAGCAGTGGAATGAAGGGGTAAGTTTTCAGAACTAATTTCCTGGTTCTTGGTCTCTGAAACCAGCGGGAAAAAGGGATTAAAGGGGAGGAGGGAAAACAAGGGTACAATGGTCACCTCTGTCACCGAGGGGACCTCAGGCCCCTGGGTGCAACTGGGACGGTCTCTCTTTTGCAGAACAGAGCCTGGGCCATACACGCTGGACAGCAGCGGTCAGTCCTTGGGAACTAAGCACGTGGGACCCGAGGTCAGAGCCGACTCACAAACCGAAGCAGGCCACCTGCCGTCCCCCTGGATGTGTCTTTTCACACTGCAGCCCCTGTGAGCATCGCCACACCTTGCTTCTGCACACGCCCTCCCAAGTCCTGCGGCGGCAGCTGTCTCGGCCACTGAGCCGGCCTTCCCAGCTGGGCCAGCATGCGGCAGGCCGTGCTCGTCATGCCTGGTTTTAGCTTGGTACGTGCCTGTTCCCTGCATCTTTCTAAACCAGAGTTGGCAGAGAACAGAACTGTGCCCTCCTCGGCTTCCAGGTGACAGGTTCACTAGCCTTGTCCCTAAGCCACTGTGCAAGGCAGTTGCCTGTCCCCTGAGGGCCAGATAGGAAAGCTGAACCTCAGAGAGGAAAGGAACCTGCCTAGAGTGACAGGCAGAAAGCGGTTGGCCTCATTGCTGGGCGCTTCCTCTCCCCCCACCCACCCCAGCTGTGTGGCTATTAGGATGAAGCCAGAGAAGCCAAGGCCGCTCCCCCTTCTCTGGGGCCTGGCTGTGCCCCTCCTTCCCCCTTGCACCCCTTTCGGGCTGAGCAGGCGGTCCCCAAATGCCCAAGCCTACCGCAGAGTGAGATAAGTACACGCTTGCCTGAGAATTAAGTGCCGCTGACAGGCTGCAAAATCCCACCCACCAACGGGCCCTAACGCCCAGTATGCTTGGGGCAGGGGAGGAGGGAAAGGGAAGGGAGAACTGGGGCCAAATTCCACGATCCATATTTACATAAGTCTGTCGCTAAACGCTGCGAACATCCCTGCACAGCAGCCACGCCACGACCACGCCACACCTTTCTTCCTGCCCGCAAGCAGTTCCCCCCGAAAGAGACATCCTTTACACATACATCTACCGACTTCCTCAGGCCCAGAGAAGCCCCTGCCCCCGCTTCCATCCAGAGGAGCTGGGCACAAGGAACCCTCCTCTGTCTGGGGTGCTTGGTCTGGGGGTTGCCCTGGGCCTTCGTGTCCTGGGGGAGACAGAGGGTCCCCAACCCTGGGAGAGGCCTGAAGAGAGTGATTTCCCCAGTGAGGACAGAGGATGTCAGAGCCCCGAGTCCAGCTGAGACTGACTAGTGGCACCTCCTGAAGGCCAGGCCTGTACCCTCCCTGTAACATAAGCTGTCTAGCCCGGGAGAGATGGGACTCAGACAACAGGAATGCATTGTCCTTCAGCCCTGGAGACCAGCGGTCTGAAATCAGGGGTCACGGGGCGGCTCCTCCTGAGGCCGCCTGGGCCTGCAGACGCCGTCTGCTCCCCGTGTCCTCACACGGCCGTTCCTCTGTGTGTGTCTGTATCCTCACCTCCTCTTCTTGCAGGACCCATCCTACTGGATCGGGGCTCACCCTAGTGACCTCATTTTATCTTAATCGCCTCTTTAGTGCCCCCATATCCAAATACAGTCACTTTCAAAGGTGCTGGGGGTCAGGGCTCCAACATGTGGGTTTTGAGGGAAGGACACAGTTCAGACCATAACAGGTCACCCCCTAAATCCTCACTGCCACCCCGGAGGAACCTCCCCATGCTCCTAGACCCTGCTGGTCCTGCTGCTCAGCCCCACGCTCTCAGCTTTCCAAGGGAGGCAGAATCAGGTGCCAGAACTCAAACCTCTGTCAGCCCTGAGGGCTCTGAGGAAGTCTGGGAACAGGGAACAGATGATGGAGACACCCAGGTAATCGGTGGGGACCTGAGATTGCTCCCTGCAGAAGAGGGGTGAGGACTCCCGGGAAATGAGGGGTCCTGCTCACTGAGCCAGCTGCTTCACAGACAGCTCCCACCACCACAGCCCCACTGCCCACCCTGCCAGGCTGCTGCCCAGAAAGGTGCTGGCAGGGACTTCGGTCAGCTCCACCCTGGCCCCCATGTTCCTCCAACATCTGAGCTGCCACCTTCCGTTCTGTGCAAAGCACCCCGAATGGCTGCACTCGCCCACACCTGGCTGGGCTGCCGTGAGACCACACAAGGTGTGCAGTGCCAAGCCTGAGTGCAGTGATGGAGTGCAGGGGTCTTGCTGCCTCCCCAGCCCCCCCAGCACCTGCTCAGGGAGCTGAGCAGCGCCTGGTTTCTGGAGAGACAGGCTCACACAGCTGAGAGCGGGCTCTACAGAAGAGCACACATGCGGGGTGCAGTGTGGGCCGAGCCTCCAGGGCCCCGGCGTCAAGGTCATGGCTCTGAGTAGGGCGCTCCAGCATCCAGAGCATCCGGGCCTGCCTCCCACAGTGTGTCCCCAAGCAGGGTCCCATGGACGCTCAGCTCTCCAGCCCTCCTCAAATCATGCCCTTGGCCCACTGGGTGTAAACGGGCTCGGCCAGCAGCCTCCCACCCCCGCCGAGCTCCAGGAGGCTGGGGCTACACGCAGTAACCATGTGTTCTCACTTTCTGTGTTCACATCCCCGAGTGACCAGCTGGTGGGGACAGTAAGTGCCTTGTCCCAGGACCGTGCCTTCCAGGGCACACCCCCACTGCGGAGCCCACACTGAACCACCTCCTCTATGGCTCTTACCCTGAGAGGCACTCACTACCCTTCTGTCCTCGTCATCCAGGGCCGAGGACCAGACAACCAGGGACAGCCCCAGAGCCCAGAGCCTGCCCAATGATCCAGACTAGCCAGGCCTCAGCTTGCTCACACTTGCCTACCCGCCTGGCTCATTCCCCCGCTTGGAAACCACAGTATAAGCTCTGGGCCACGCTTCACCCTCCCCCCACCCTGCCTCCCCACTGCTGCTTCCCTGGGTGGCGTTCCTGGCCTCCTGTCTAGGGACCTGTGTATAAACTTCTTCCTTCATGACAGTCATTTCCGTGTCTCTGGGTCTTCCCACACCAGATTAAACAAACATTTTAACACCTGAAGGCCTCCCTGTCATCCTAGAGGCCAATGTGGTTGGGGTGTGGCCTCTGGGCTGTAGCATGGGGGACAGGATGGGGTGCGTTCAGATGGGGCGCTGACACCCCCTGAAACTCTAAGTCTGCGAGGGGACAGCCTCTGCAGAGCTGGCTAGCGTGCTGTTGCGCACAGCACTGTTTTGTTGGCTGGAACTGACTGTCAGAAATCAAACTCACAACTGATAAAGACGAAGGGGTTTGGGTGACCGTGACATGCACTTGCAGGAAAAAAGCAAATCCAGGCACGCCCCTTCCCTGCCACATACAGATTACAAAGCTTTCCCAGGCTCCTGGGACAAGCCCCCCCTGGGACAAGCCCACCTGGGACTAGCCCACCTGGGACAAGCCCACCTGGGACAAGCCCACCTGGGACAAGCCCATGTGACTTGGGTGAGGAGGGTGGAGTTGAGGGCCCTTCAGTCCAGCTGAGGGCTTCTTGCCCAAGGCTCTGAAACAGACTCCAATGTCACTGCTGTGCCCTTCCTCGTTTTCTAGTTCAAGCCTTGCTCCCTTGGAATGTGAGCCCGCGGACCCTAGGGAAGCTGCAGGGTTCAGAACAACCCCTCAGACTTGGTCGCACTTTTCCATGGTGCCTTGAGGCCTGCCTACTGGACGCAGCAGCAGAGGTGGGAGAAGCAGAGGGGAGGCTGGTGAGGCCTCCCCCTCTCAGGCCTGGCCTCATCCCTGTCAGGGTCTGCCGGTCTCAGGGGTCCCAGCTGGCACTTCCCAGCTCCAGCAGCAGCCCTTCCGGCCCTTCTACCATCCCCGACCACGGGCCCCAGAGTGCAAAGGGCTAGGTCAACACCAGCATCCTGGGGTGAGGGCTGCCTTCTCTTTCCTCCCCACCCCCTCAGAACAGGACTGCTTCCAGCCCCCAATGAAGCAGCTGCTTTGCACTTTTCTGAGGTTGGAAGGAAACTCAGAGAGGGCTTGGCCTAGGGTCAGGCCTTAGGTAGGCGGGTAGGAAAAGAACGGGAGAAGAGAAGAATCTGAGATCCTGGGGCCAGGAGGGAGAGAAGGGAGAGCCCCAGAGAAGACAGGAGGAAGGAAAAGGCTGAACAGCATGCGCAAGGAAGGAGCGCCCACTCCCATCTCCAGGGCTCTAGTGCCAGGGACCCAGCAATGGGCATCCTCCTGGACTCCTGCCCCGTTCACCTTCCTCAGCTGGTCCTGTCTGCCAGGCTTCCCAGTAAACAGATCTGAGGCAGCTGTGTGTGAAGGCTTACTGGGGTGGGGGTGGGGAGAAGAAGAGGAGGAGGAGGAGGAGGAGGAAGGGCAGGAGGGAGGGAGGGGGGCTGGACAGAGGGAGAAGTTAAACTGCACCTGGTTCCAGAGGCCTCAGCCCTTTTCGGACCGACCCGAGCTGGTCCTTCAGAGCTGTCCCAAACAGAGGCCCAGGGACAGCCTCTGTACCCGCAGTGAAGCAGTCACTGGACTGTGGGTGCCCTTCAGAAGTGGACACAACTTTGGGGGCTCAGCTCCCTTCAGCCAGGAGCCATGCTCAGGAAGCCCCGCACCTAAGAGGGGCAGGTGACTTTCCAGCAGCCACTACACCCCTTCAGACACAGCCTTTAAGCCTCAATTAGATGGTGAGCTCCCAGCTCCCTGCTGGCCCTAACTGATGGCCACTCCCTGGGCCCAGCTGGGGCGGGGGGAACCTCTTGGACTCCCTGCCTGTTGGCCCTGTGCTGTCGGCCTCACTCTGTCTCCTTGAAAAGGGGGGTGAAAGTACCGCCCCTCAGGTTCTTGAGAACACACCGGAGATGATGAATGTAAAGCCCAGCGTTGGCCCAGGTAACGTCCCCTCCTGTCACTGCCACAGCAGCGGCCACCCTTGCACTGGAACACCAGGTGAAGCAAGGCAGGACCCACACCTCAAAGCCTGCGCATGTGGACGCGGAGACTGGGGCGAGGCACAGCAGACTCTGGGAGGCGCACCCACGGCCCTTCGGGGAAGCCCCGTCCTGGCTGTTGGAGAAGACCGCTAGCTAAGTCGCCCTCTCCTGGGGGCCTGCGCGCTGGGATTGCGCTGAGAGCGAGAGGAAGGTGCCTGGCAGCGGCTGGAGGGAGAGGCGGAGCAGGAGAGAGAGGCAGCTTTGAAAATCCTGCCAGTGGATCAACACGCTTGATGAGGGCAGCGTTGTAGTTACACTTTTTTTAATTAAGTGAATAATTAAAAAGAAGTTGATTATCAATTATCTAATTAAATAAACCACTTTACTTTCATATTCCCGCCTTTTCCCCTATTTTTTTCTTCCTTAGTATTTTCTTTCCTTTTTTTCTCTTCCCCCTCCCCCCTTTTTTTCTTTTTTGGTTAATCACTGTGGCCGCGGTAATGAGCCGCCTCGGGTTGCCAAGCAACCAGCTCCCAGTTAAACAGTCACAGCTGCCTCCCGTCAGCGCCCTGACGGCTGCGCACGGGGCTCGGCGCCCAGGCCACCCTGCGGGGGGCAGGAAGGGGGCCCTCCACAAGGGGAGGGGACCCCTCTGCAGAGGAGAGGAGCGGGGATCCCTCTGCAGCCCCTTCTGTGCAGCGACAGGACTGACACTCACTGTGGAGGGGCCGGACACTGCAGTCCCTGGACCTGGGGGGGTCCCACGAATTCGCCCCCAGAGCCGCCCTACCCCTCGTGCCCCGGCTGATCAGAGCCGTCTGATCTCCTCTGCACCCCACTCAGAGAGCCCCAGCCTTTCCGAGTCTAGGCCACTCGCTGCCGCGCTGGTACCACAGCGCTGCAGGTCTGCGCGCCTTCCACGCCAGGGCCTCCGGAGGGGCGCGACACCCAGTGGGACTCCCACGCTGGCAGACTGGGACGGGAAGAGAACTCCCGGGACTGGTTAGAAGATGTGGGGCCCGAGCCACCCGCCAGGGACAGTGAGGCAGGGCTGCATGTCCTCAGAGGGCAGCCTTCTTGGAAGCCGAGGAGATAACTGTCTGGGCTGAGCCCGCTGGCCACCGCCACCTCGGGGTCCCAGGCAGGTTCCAATCCGCACGCCAGAGGGGCCTGAACCTGTTCCAAAGCCGCTCTGAGGCTTAGTGCGTGCACTCGGGAGTTCAGAGCCCGGTGCCAGCGCTCAGCCACACCTCCTCGGACCCGCCCGGCCCTTGCACCCCGCTGCCCGCTCCTGACAGAAGTCTCTCTTGAGGGTCTCCACCCGAGAGTCCATCCTTCTGTCTGCCAGTTTTCCCGCTCGGTCCCTCTCCCAGCTCCTCTCGCGTGCTCTCCACCCCACCCCCAACTCGTGTTGTTTGTGTGTTTTTTTCCTCTAATTCTCCGGAGTTACTCTTTTGTTGCCAATTGTTTCTATGCCCCGAGGCCACGCTGTAAATGAGATGTTACATCTGCACTGAGCTAAGTAAACACTTTATAAATGAATAAATAAGTGAATAAATAACGAAATAGTCATCCTGGGGACGGACTGGCTCCAGCCCGCACCCAGGCCTTCGGGTGGGGGGTGGGGGGTTGGGAGCTGGTTCTGTCCCTGTCCCTCAGTGACTGACCCAAGTCCACCCATGCCTCAGCGAAGTGTCCCTCCTCGTCCCCTCTTTCCTCCATCTCCCAAATTTTCCTCCAGGCGGTGAGGCATTTGCGACCCCCCCATGTCAGCTTCGGAGTCATCGCTTCTACCCACCGCTTTTCAAACAAAACAGATTGTCACCGAGGCTCTTAACCCTGGGTTTGCCACCAAACGTGTCTTCTCAGGGATGGTGGAGTGGCTCTGGGTGGTCACCGCCCTGGCAATGTCCAGCCACCCAGGTCTGGTCCCGCAGCACTGCCTGGCCAAGAACTGACAACTGTCACAGAGGGGAAAGATTCGGATGGGGGGCAGCCACGGCCCCCAACCTCCCAGTCTGACCCCTATCCTGCATGCTGGAGGAACCAGGCAGGCCTCCACCCCACTGTGAAGCCAAATCTCAACTCTGAGAGAGGCCGAACTTTGCAATTATCACGGCTAACAAGAACAAATGAAAAAGCACTCACTGAGTAACTGATATCAATTATAAAGCCGGCTTTAGAGTCTGGAATAAATGATAGGGGAATGGGCCTGAGAGAGAAGGGGAGCAGACGTTATTATTTACGCCAGATTAAGAAAAGCATCCAATTTGCTGGCCATCTCTCTCCTCGTGGGAACGGGCATCAATTTTATTATTGTTCCTCCGATTTTAATATTCTCTAAATGAATTACTATTGAGCGAGGTAGTTAGTCAATAGTTTAATGCAATTAATTATCTTTAAATCACTTTGTTATCTTTTTTTTTTTGAAAGAGATCCTTAACTCTAGTGAGAAGCTGTTTATAGGAAATGAGAGAGAGAAAGGTTTTGGGGGAGGCGGGTTAGGGACCAGGAATGGAGACCCTGGTGAGGGGTTCTCCTGGCCCAGAAGCCGGGCAGACTTGAATCCCAAATGCACAAAATTCCACGGTGTGAGCAACTCAGGGAAACCCTCCGAGCAGCTGAATCCGGCGCCTGCGGGAGGCTAAGCAGGTCCAGCACGATGGACTGGACACTGGACATGGAGTGTAGCCTGGGCACCTCTTGCCGCAGCAGGAGCCTCGGTATTTTGTTTTGCTTGTTTGTTTTTAGTTTAAGTAGATCAGGAAAAAAACAACACACCTCATAAGCCACTCCCACTAGTGCTGTTTTTCTGGCCTTTCTCTGGTCCCACCCTGGTGAAATGGAGGCCAGCTCGTGGGCATGGCAGTCACAACAGCCAAGAAGGCGCTTTGTAGTCACTCCCTTCTTTTCAAGGCACACGGGAGAGTGGCCGTGGGCAAAGAACTTGGAAGACAGGAGACTGTAATGGGAGGAGCAATGGGGAAGCCGATTATTTCCAAATTGCTATATGCTTCTAGCTTACGTCTTGTTTGTGGTGGTGGGGAAGGCCTCACCTCTCTCCCTCTTACACACCCCTAACGTATCCCCAGACTGGTATGGTCTCTACAAACCGCCCTTAGGGCTCACTCTGGGTATCCCCTCTCTCCTCCCCTCCACTGCTGGCAGCACCTGGGGAAGACAGCTCAGGGCCAGGTGGGGCAACCTGTTCTGGGTTCAGAGAAGCTTGATGGATCTCTCCAGAACTCAGGGGCCAGGCTGCTTGGCTGGGGAACCTGGGTGGGTGGGGGTGGGGGGACAGCTGGAAGGTCCTCTCCTTGGTTCCCAGCTACCTATTCTTGTCTACTGTTCTGTTAGAAGCAAGAGGAAGCAGCCATCTCAGCTCAAACTGAGGGCCAGAAATTTTCCAGGAAAAGTCCTCTTTTCCAGAGTCTTTCCCAGGTCAGACCATGAACATGGGAAAACAAAGTTGTATGCTGTGAAGTCTAGCCAATGGAACACTGGCTAACAAAGAAAGGGTGGAGAGAAAAGAGAAAGTTTTTTTTTTCTAGCAGGTCAGAGTAACTTCTCCAGGATCTCAGGACATCAAACAGAAGACTGTTGGGGGGAGGGGGAGAAAACACATAGGGGATCAGCAGAGTCCCGCTGGTAGACAGATTATAGATAATAGATTACCTTGTAAATAAACACTGGCCTAGGCCTGGCCAGTAATAAAGAATGCTAATGCACAGGAGCAGACTAATACAAAGTGCAACATTGTATCTGATCCCATCTAAAACACATTTGCTGCTGTTCCCTCAGCCAGTCTGAGTGCAGGTGGGTGAAGGAACCCCAGTGTGTGACCCAGACACCAACAAGGCTCTCTGGAGGGCCAAGACAATCCCTGAGAATTTTCCTCTTCTCACGAAGCCACAGATCAGCCCCCCCCAAAAATGCTGGGGCATCTCACCATTCAGCGAAAGTTGAATTCCCCCGGAATAGCACGGAGAACAGGATCTGGTATTTCATAGTGTTTTAAAAGTAATATTCTGTTTGTTGGTGCCGTGAAATAGGGCACCAGGAACGCTACAAGAAATAAAAAGAGTAATTTCTGAGTGGATAAGTTGCCTGTTTCCAATTCAGGGCCCGGGTTCTGGAACCTGGATCCTGGACACTTCCTTAGACAAGAGTGGCTTGGTCCTCACCAGCCAGGAGGACCAGCCCCTCCCACCTCCCACATCTGGAATTGGCATCAGTGGGGCTGAGCTCTCAGGAAGTTCTCACACTTCATGACTCATTAAACGTGGGGCTTGGATTCCTCAGGAAAGGGGATGAGGGCTAGAGTTATGCTGGGTGGTTGGGGTTGAGGATAGGTGACCCCCAGCCCAGCTCCTCTGGCAGCAGCTGGCCCGGAAGGAGGGGGTTATGATCTCAGGGGAGCCCCATTCCCCAAGCTTGGGAGCTCCTCCCAGTGCCACCTCTCGGGGTAGGTCCGAAAGCACGTTGGCTGGAGTGGGGGGGCTGCCTTGTGTGAGACTCAGGAAGGAAAGAAACACCTTCCGATTCTGGAAAGCCCCACATCCTCTTCCAGGGGGAGGGTGGGCCCTTGGTGGACTGGACAGAGGGGGTAAGTGGGGCCATCTCTTAGACAAGCACTCCAGCCTCTCAGGATGATTTTGCTTGGACCAAGGAAATGGGGAGGCACAGTACCATGTAGCCGGAGAGGTCTGGAGGGACTGCCCGGCCCCACTCCCTCTGCGGCTGGTTTCCTGGAGGCCTCTGGGGGCCTCAGAGCCTCCCTCCTCACACTTCCATTTGATGGTGACTGATACTGCCTTAATGTCTGAAGGGGATAATACTTGGGAGCTTAAAATTACAATTGCTTCTACTTAAATTTATTTGATGGCCGGAGTGTTCCGTTATACATCCGTATATGGGTTTTCAATATCTTAAATGTTTAAAAAGGTTTTATTCTGTACTTACACTGAGTGAAATTAAAAAGAAACAGTCAAATGTTTGAAAATGAAGTGCATTATGTTTAATAAATTTAAAATGAACCAAGACTGCTATATTGCCAGCAATATCTTTCTCTGCCCGGGGGCATTAATAAAGACTGGAGGTTTGGAAAAACAATATTTTCTATTAAAATTCTGCACTGTGTTTCAATATTAAAAGGATATGTGATGAATTTCCAGTGTTACCCAGACAGGGTCAGAGATTAATTTCATTTCTTTCTGGTCAGCATTCTGTCGATAATTAATCAAAAGCAGAGTTTCTTAATGAAACACTTTTCATAAGGTGATAATTAGCAGGAAAGAGGCGGCCCGCAGACAGTCCCCCGAGCTGTCTAATAACCGGCAAGGCGCAGGGGCTGGGTCCTGGGGGCCGGGGGCGGGGGCCACGGGGACACCGGCTCCCCAGAGAAGGGGCTGAGCTACCGTGAGCGGAGTCCTCGCTCGGCTCAGCCCTGGGCTCGGGACGCTCTGCAGACCGGCTCAGGCCGCCGGAGGAACCGGGAGAAGTGGGAGCCGCCAGGGCCTGGCCGGGCCAACCCCATCCTGACCCAAGCGGCCACTGAGATGCTGTGTGAGCTTAGGCCAGTCCCTTTCTCTCTCTGGGCCTCTGAGGTCCCTCCTACGGGAGGAGCAGCTCAAGCCAGAGCCTCTCTGGGCTCCGGCCCAGAGTTCAGCCTTTGTCCTGGCCAGCCACCTTCCTTGCATAACTCCAGCGGGAAGGACCCCCGAGGAGCCCATACCCCCCACCGGGCGCCGGCTCACGTCTTGGCTCCTCCGAGCCCGGGAGCCTGCACCACGCCAAGCCAGCCACCCGCAGTGGAGAAGCCTGGGACGCTGCACAGAGGGAGGGGGAGCGAGGGAGGGAAGGAGGGATGGAGGGGAGGAGGAGGGGGTGGAGACGTCCGCAGACAGAGGGGGATTATTAGTGCATTATAAAATTACTAAAAATAAATGGAAAACAATTAAAGGGTTCAAGAGTAAATAAAGTTAATGAAACAAAATTAGCAGCAATTAGCAGCGGTGCCCGCGCTCATTCCCCGCAGCCCCGCGTGTGATTTGGAGCCTGGGGGCTCAGAGCAGCGAACAAAGGCCTCCGGCCCGGCAGGGCCAAGTGTGGCTCGTGGGGGCCCTGCCTTGTGCCTCGACCTGGAGCCAGCGGGCTTGACCAGGAGCCGCCTGCACTCCGCGCACCCCAGGTGCGCCCTAATCCCGGGCCGAGCGGCAGGTGCCGGTACGTGGCCGGTCTGGCCTTCCCTGCACTGCTCGGGGAGCGCTGCGAACTTTCCGATAACGTGGAGAGGCGGGGGTTCTGTGCAGATGAGATTATCGATAGTTATTGAAAGTCCCCAAATAGGATTTACAAAGCAGGCTCCTGCGCCTTTAATAGAATTCTAGATAATCTTTTATCACAACAAGACACCCATAGAATTATTTAAACAGATTGGACGGCTGCAGCAGCAAATTTCAATTATTCTAATGCTTTAATAAATGTGGTGCGTGTGTATTAAATTCAAGCTTCTTAATCCAAATTTTACGATTTAACTGCTCTGATTTTTCATTACTGCAACACCCACACGCGGCAATGGCCCGCTCCCTTCCTGGGGAGGGCGATCCAGGCCCAGAAAAGCGGGGAGGGGAGCGCCGAATGTGCAGCGGCCAGAGGCAAGGGAGCCAGAGGCTGGTGAAAGGGCACCAGGCTCAGGCCGATCGGGAAGGGCAGGACCGGCGCGGGCCGCAGGGACGGAGCACTAGGACGGTAGGGCCCAAGGGGCCCGCGCCGGCTCCTCCCCAGCGCGGCGCTCGTGGCCCCCACGCCCCCTGCTTACTCACGTCGCGGCTCGGTAGGGCTTGGCGGTTCCCTGCGCAGGGAGCTCGGGCCGGACCACCAGTGGGGGGCGCCCCGGGCCGATGGGGGACGAGAGAAAGGGCGGCGGCGTGCAGGTAGGCCCCGGTTAGAGCGTCCCCAGCTCCAGCGTGGGCGCGCCAGGGAACCCTGAGTCCCAGCAGGGCCTCCCCTCGGGCGCCTCCGTCCCTACAGTTCCTCCAGCCCTCAATGAGGGGAAGTGAGAGCCAAACGTCCAGAATGCGCCCCAGTGCCCACCCATCGCCGCCGTCCAAAGTCTGCCCCCTCCTACACGTCGGAGCAGCGGGGCGGGTCCGCGGCCTGGACCCGGGAGCTGCGAGCTCCGCTGCGCCTCCTCCACGCGTGACCTAGGAGGCGCAGCGAAGGCCTGGGATGAGGGGCCACGCCAACATCCCGTCAACACCGACTAGGAAACTGAGGCCGCGAGCTCAAGCCTGGATTTCTCTGGGCTCTCACGGACAGGTGGGGGGGTGGGGCGGGGGGGGGCGTGAAGGCTGACCCAGGCAGGGACAGAGTGGGGCTCTCCAAGATCTGCCCTGCCGTCTGGCTTTAGAAGAAAGGAAAGGAGCAGCGAAGACTAGCCTCCCATCCCGGGGCTGGCTCCTGTCCTAAACTCGCCCCTTTTCTTCCCGTCCTCGTGGTGCGGCCGGGGCTGACCCGGCTGAGCTGTGAGTTGGGCTTCATCCAGAGGCCTCGATCTCTCATAATCTTTGTTTAATGTTGCATTTCTAAGCTCCGTATTAAGCTGCGGTATGGGCGGCTGGATATTTAGTTGTATATAATTTACACCCTGATCCTGAATCGATCCGACACCTCCGGATGGAGTCTCTCTCATTTTTCACGCTCCTTCCGAGGTGCCGAAATAATACCCTCTCATTAGGAGACTGCGAGGCCTGGCTAATTTATCCAAACTGTCAGGGGCTTGTACAACCTCGGGTTAAAAATAAATCAGCAAAGAAACAACACCCACTCCCCCCACTCCCCCCAGCCTCCGCCCCGTCCCCACCCCCACCGAACCGATTTATCAACAAAATTAAACCAGCCTGCATCTAACCGATTGACTAGCGAACAGCAGAATTTCAGAGCCTCGGCACTGGGTTGCGTCCCCCGTTAGGGCCAGACCATTTATTAGACAACCGGGGCCCTCGCCAAGCAATCAAACCCGATGGGCCCTGGGGTGGGGGGCTCCTACCCCGCACGGGAGACCCAGGCCTGGTAGCCGGAGAGGCCTCCATCTGCGCCCCCACGTACGCACTGCGTGGAAAGGGCTTGCTCTAGAGCAATCACCTAGAACCACCGAGAACAGTTTAGCCGATCTGGGGACCGCGCCCTCCGCTCCCTGCTCTCCCCGACCCCACGCAGGGACAGCGGACCCAGACAGCGCCCTCTCGCCCTCTCCTTCTCTTCTCCGACGACGAGGCCTGCCAAGTGACCCAAGGGTCGATCACAGAAGCCCCCATCTTCCGCTCCTACGCATCCCTCCGCAGCCCCCTAACAAGCCCCCATTTAGTTCTCCCGGGCCACGCCAAAGTTAGGATACCCACACACGCGGAGTAAGGGGGGAGCCCTCTTTTTTTCTCTTTTGCAAAATTAGAAAAATCATTAGTTGACTCGGGGTAGTTGATTCAGAAGAGCTCGCCTTGCAAATGAGACTCTTGAAATTACGTCGATAATTAATTGTGCAAATTTGTTTCTATTAAATAAAAATAACACGTATTGAAGAACTCAATTAGCATTAATTAAGCTTGATATCCTCATTTGGAAGTTGTGTAATAGAAAACAAGCGTTTGGGAGGGCATTTTTCCTCTCCCCCTCCTCCTCTCCTTCTCTCTGCCTCTCTCCGGCTCCCCCTCTCTGTCTCTCCTCCCTGGCTGGAGAGAGGAGCCGCTGTAGCCTTTGGGCTGTTTCTCTCTCCTTGGAGGATTGGAAATGAGAAATGGAGATGGGGAATCAGGAGGTGCTAAATTAACTGCCTGATCTGCACTTATTGCTGCATACACATCCCCCATTACGGCGCCTTTCTGCAGCGCGGCTCTTAATATTCTAGGCATGGCGAGCCGTCTAGATAGCAGATTTATCAAATGGGAAAATGAATGTATGATGATCAGTTAAATTGAAAATCAGCGCCTGCATGACAGCTCGACCTGACACCTCCGTAATTAGAAAGAAAAATGATGGCGTCGGATGCATAATAGAGCAAAAACAATTTACACTCTCCCATAATGATCCGGCGTTCAAATTGAAAATTTCTCCTGGTAGAAATTGAATTCATAAAGTATGATTCATGAAGGACACATCTCCTGGAGGCTGGCTCGACCAGATCGATTGATAGTTTGTCTAGAATCACACAGCCTGCTGCTTTTGGGGCTTTCAGAAAAAAGCTAAACTGTTTAAGTAAATCAGTAATTTCACCTTACGGACACGAGTGTGCAGCCAGCGATACTCCAGCATTCAAACTGCAAATCCATTAAACATGAGGCCTCCCCCCACTCGTGCAGCCGCCACCAAAATGAACAGCTGCAAATTGAAGGAAGGAGGCGATTTATCGCTGCCAGACAAATTGTTCACCTTAGATAAAATAACCAGCATTTTACGCACAATTTTCTGCTACAATTTCATAATTTTAATGACACTTTAAATACAGTTTAATGGGGGTGGGAGCGGAGAAGAGGGGAGAGGTGACTGCAGGCCGAAGCCAGACCGGACTTCCGGAAACAAAGGGTCGGTGGCCGGGCTGGCAGGACGCCCCCGTCGGTACGTGGAGAAGGGGGGCTGCAAAACCCAGGCGCCGGACCGAGAGGCGCCCCAGGCCCGCGGCTGAACCCCAGCAATCTGCTCCGGAGCCCCACATCCCCTCCCCGCCAACTCCCGGCTTCCACTGGGGGCGACCTGTCCCGGAGTTGGGCCGCCAGCGCTGCCTCTCCTTCCTGCGGATCCCGCCCCCTCTCCCGCTCTTCCTTCCCCCTCTCACTTTTCTTTTGATCTAATTATTTTTCCTATAAGCTCGGTCTCCTAGAGAGCAAATATCAGAGTCACTGAGCGAAAATTATGTAAATATTATTAAAGGGACTCGGGCTCCGAAATTCATCTGTGCCCGCGCGAGGAGGAAAGCTGTCCTTCTGATTATTTTCAATTTATTTGCAAATAAAGGCCTGATGACCAGGAGGGATCAGGGATATTTAACGAGGCTGTAAACATAATTCCACTGCGCTCAGCCTCTCTGGAATTAATGGTTTTAATAATTGGGATCCCAATTTCTTGGGGAATTGGTGGCTTTTGCGGCACCGGAGAATCCAGGGCCCAGGAAAATCGAGGAGGGTGGGCTGGGATTTTGGGGGGAGGTGGAGGATTGGTGGTGCTTCACTTCAGGGTGGGGCGGCTGCGGGCAGGGGAGGGGGCGAGGGGCTGGCTGCAGGCTCCAGCCAAGTTTGCTAATATTTCTTCGCTGCAGATGTCCTGAAGCCCCCGAAGGGTCCCCCGGGGACCCGGACCCTATTAGAACAAATGTGCGCTGCTTTTGTAAAGAGGCGCGTTGGCGGCGCCTGTCCTATTACGGGCGACACATGATCAATAGGCTGATAACGCAGCAACATCAATATAAGCGACAGAACAATGAGGGATATCATTGGGCATCTATCTTAATATAGCCGGCTACAAGAGCGCTGACAAAGAGTGCAGCTCATGAAAATTCCGCCCCACGATTCCCCATCTCCGCTCCAATATGCGCACGCACTCCCCCAGCTGCCGGCGCTATTATTCTCCAATTTCAATTTGACACCCCAGCCTTTCATGCTAATTCTATTATTGTAGGAAGTTTATGTGATTTCATATCACTAGAAATCGGTAATGTATAATAACCCTTTGGGCAAGAAACCCAGTCCCCGTAGCAGCCACCGGAAAATAATTACTTTCATATCAAAACTCTGCAGGAGCCCAGCGGCCCGGCCCTTGCAGCCCCCGGCTCCGTCACCCGGCGCTGAGCGCGCCCCGGCGTGTGCCAGTGCGCGGGGGCGCGTGTGCGTGTGTGCGCGCGTGTGTGCGGCGCGGGGCAGGAGGGGGACCCAGGGGGAGGACAGAAGAGGGGGAGCTGCGGATGCATAAATTTGTTCAATCAAAAAACACAAACACACGCACACAAAAGGAGGCATTAAGCTCGGACCTCGGGGGAGGTGGGGAACCTCGTCCCTGCCCCACCCGCGGGGAGAGGAGTGGAAAATGGAGGAGAGGGGAGCCAGACTGAGCACGCGGAAATTTGAAAAGACGGACCTGAGAGCTTGCGTTTGACCAGCTTTATTTATCAAAAATGGTACATATATAAATATTCTTAGACATTTTTGCATTTTACAAGGCTGAGGATTCTTGTTGTGGGTTTTTTTGGGGGGAGTATGGATTCGGGGTGTCTTTTTCTTTTCTCCCTTGAGGAGGAGGGCCTCACCCCAAGTCCTGCGGTTGCTGCCTAGGTCCGAATTGATACAGCGTCTTTCTTAAAAAATAAAATAAAATAAAATAAAATAAAAGGAAGAAAACAGAAGACGAAAGAGCAGTGTTTCTAAGCCGATCACCTGATTTCGTTGTGAGTCGGAGCCTGAGCCACCGGCGTGGGACGGCTACGCGCCTCTCGTGGCCGCTGCAGCCGCGGCCGTCAGTCCATGTCCACCTCCTCGCCATCCGGGGCGCTCGGTCCGGCCGCGGCGCCTGGCTCGGGGGCCCCGCAGACGGCCGGCTCCCCAGCTGGGCTGGGCGCCCGCGAGCCGGGCCCGGGCGACGGAGCGAGCGGTGGCGGCGGCGGGGCCGCTGCGCAGGCGGCCCCCGCGTCCGTGGAGTCCCCGCCGCCGTCCCCGGTCGTGGCTGGGTCCCGGAAAGGCGCCGGGGTCGGGGCCCCCGGGGAGGTGACGGCGTCCGGGCTGCGGCGCGCGAAGGCCGAGTCCGGGGCACCGCCGGGCCCCGGGAAGGCCCCGAAGCTGGCCTGAGCCGGCGGCGCCGGCGGCGCGGCGGGCGCGGGCGGAGCGTCCTTGGGCGCCAGCTCCGGCCCTGCACCGCCCTTCAGCGCAGCCTGCGGTACCAGGAAGCCGAGAGGCTGCGTGATGGGGTAGAGCAGGAAGTGGCCCTTGCCGATGAGGGTCCGCGGCGCGCACGGCAGCCCGGGCGCGAAGTCAAGCCCGGCAGCGGCGGCCGCGGCGTTGGCAGTGGCGGCTTTCCGGCGCGGCGGCGAGTCCGACAGCAGGCTCTCCACGCTGAACGGGCTGGCCTTGGGCAGGCCCGCGGCGCCTCGCTCTGCCGCCACCCCGGGAGCGCACGGGGCCGCGTCCTTGTCCGCGGGGCGGCCTAACCGCAGCTGCGGGCCGGCGCCGCTTCTTTGGCTCGGGTAAAAGGCGGGGTCACAGGTGCCCGGCGCTGGCGGCTCGCCCGGCGGTGCGGATGCGGGACCGGCAGCGCCCGCAGCGTGCGCGCTAGGGCCCTTGGCCGCGGCGGCGGGCGGCGGCGGCTCGGGCGGCTCCGGGGACAGGCCGCCGCCGCCGCTGTCGCTGTCGGAGCTGGGTGCGCTGTGCAGGGACAGGCCGCCCGGCGAGTGCAGGTGACGGCTCTGGCTCTTGAGCAGCTTCTTCTCGTGCTTGCGCTTCTTCTTCTCCATCTTCTCCAGCTCCTTGCGAGCGATCTCCTCCGGGTCCATGGGCTCGCCACTGCACGTGGTCGGGTGCGAGTTGTGCGCCGGCCGCCCCGGGCCCTTCTTCGTGTTTTCCTTCTTCCTCCACTTGGCCCGGCGGTTTTGGAACCAGACCTAGAGCAGCCGGATGGGGAAAGGAAGGCGCGATCAGGCGGCGAGCTCGCCGGGGGCTGTGGGCTTCCCCACTCCCCCCAGACAGGCCTGCACAACCTTGTCTCTGGGAACCAAGCCACAAGGCCAGGCCGTGCCAGCCCTGGGCTGGGCTTCACACTCAGGCTGCAGGTTCCAAAGGAAATCTTTTCCACCCAGAAGGAGGTAGGTGGGGCCTCCCGGCCAGCTTCTTGCTCTGGTTTCTCACCTCAAGGAGCTGGGAGCTGCCCCTTGGCTGGGCAGGGCCGGTCTGGCCCCTGACGGAGGGCACCGGGTTTCTGATGGGGAGGCAGAGAGCAGGGCCTGCCTCGCCCCTCCTGGCTTCTCACAGCTCGTGTTCTAAGCAGCCCGCGTGGCCTGGCGCTGACCGTCTGGCCCCAGAGCACCAGGTGGCTGGACTCAGCCGCCTTCCACACCTGTCTCCAGCCCCCTGGAGACTGGGTCAGAGCCCAGATTTTGGCGGTTCCCGTGAAGGGAAATCTGGATGCTTCTTCTTGTAGAAGGGCCTGGGAAGCCCAGCCCTTCAACTCGGTGTCGGGGAGTTCAGTAGCCTGCCCCCCTCAACACATTCACACATCCTTCTGGAGGCGCCAGTGCTCTCAGACCAGTTGTGCTTGGGCTGGGGCTGGGGCGGGAGAGGCAGGGAAGCTGGAGGTCAGCTGCCAGCTTGCAGAGGAGGCCTGGGCCATCCTGCCTCTTCCACCCTCTCTGCAGGCCTTGCCCTGGGGAGCCTCCGCAGCACTCTGGGGGAGCAGCTGCCTACACCCTGGCTCCACCACCGGACACAGTCACACCTCCCTGTGAGCCCCAGGTACAGGAACCCCCAGGAAATCTTGATCATCCGAATTCTTTGTTGTGTCTGTCTAGAGACCTGGCCCATCAGCAGGCAGCCAGCTCACAGGCAGCCTCGCCTGTACCAAGGTGCAGGTATTAAGCTGCAAACCTCCCCAAGGTTGTAACTGCCCTTTCTTTCTCCTTTTTAAATTTTCATGTTTTATTTTTGGTGCAAATTGCAGGCTGCCTTGTCACCATGAATGACTCATTATTGTATTAGAGGAGAAAGGAAGAGGTCTTGACTTCACATAAGACACTTACAACAAATTGGACGAAAGGGTTTCCAAACAGCAGAGGTCATGAGGGGCAGGCGGCCCAAGCTCAGGACCTGAACACCGTTTAGGCACAACTGTTGGTGTTGAACTGGCTATGGGCGGCCTCTGCTTCAAAGGGGGCGCCGGTGGCTGCACACCCAGCCAGCACCACACAGACCCTGCGAAAAGATTTTTGTACTTCACGGAAACACCTAATTATGCCCGATTCAGCTTGAATTTTAACCTACCAAATTGACGCTGTAGTTTTAAAAAGAATACCTTTGGCAGTCTCCAAATGAAAATCAGAATTACAGGGAAAGGGAAAAAGAAATGACCGTGGAATTAAAGATTCAGACACCCCTTTTTCTCTGCGTTAATTGTAGAAGTTTTCACCCCCTTCCTCAGCTGTCCCCTCCTGCAAAGCGATGAATAAACACGTTTCCATCTGAATATTTTAGAGGCAAAAGGTAAACAAACAGACACGTTTGCTCCAGGTCGGGGCGGGTCTGCCTTCGCCGGGTCTCGGCCAAGTCCAGCCGGCGGCTCCTCCTGCCACCTCTCCGGCCCAAGCCTGAGGCCTCACTGCGCGCGTTGTCCGAACCCACCACACGGCTCCCCGGTTCGGACGCAGCGGCAGTTCTCACTACTTTGGGGCAGTCGTCGGCCCCTCTCGAGCCGCCTCGCCTTTCTGAGACTCCCACCTCCCTCTCCGCGAGGGGCCAAGCCCCGGAATACCCTAGCCCCCGCATCTTCCCGCACTCGAGCGCCAGGCGGGCTCGGAACTGAGGACGCGTCGCCACCTAGAACAAAGGCCGAGCGGTGCGGGGCAGGCCGAGAGGCGAGATGCGGGCTCCTGGGAGGAACGGCGGCTCTTTACCTGAACTCGGGACTCGACCAGATCCAGGCGCAGCGCCAGCGCCTCGCGCATGAACACGTCGGGGTAGTGGCTCTCGTTAAACGCCTTCTCCAGCTCCTCCAGCTGCCAGCCCGTGAAGTTGGTGCGGGTGCGCCGCCGCTTGCAGCCCGGGCTCTCCTTGTCTGGGTCCCCCGAGTCTGCGGGGCGTGCAGAGGACGCCACGCGGCTCAGCCACGGCCTGAGCCAGATCCACCCCCCTCTGCTGTCCCCGGGCCGCCCTGGGTCCAGCGTCCACCGAGAGGGCAGCCGCGAGCCCTGTGTGGGGTGGAGGGCGGGGACCCAGGAGAGCCCTTTTCTCAGCCGCCCGAAATTCAACTCCTTTGCCCGAGAGGGTTCCCTATCCACCCCCCACGTTCGCACTGCCCGCCTGCTGCGCCTACCTGACAGCTTGAAGGGCTGATTGTCGCCGCCTACCCCGCAGGCCGCCGGCAGCAGCGGCGTGGGGTTGACCACCGAAGCCGCGGCGGCGCACGAGCCGCTGAGCAGGCCGTCGATGGAAAAGGGCACCGAGGCGGCGGCGGCGGCGGCGGCGGCCGACTGCAGCTGGTGGCCAGCCAGCTCGTACACGTGGTGGTGGCCCAGCGGGTAGGGGAAGCCCACCACGCCGCCCAGCGAGCCCCCGAATTGGGCATGCGGGTGCTCCAGGAGGCGGCCGTCCATCATCTCGCGCGGGGGGCCGGCCGGGCCGGCGGCGGGGCGCGGGGGCGCGGGCCGGGGCCGGGCTGGGCCAGCGGCGGGAGGCGCGGGCGGCGGCGGCGCAGACAGGGACCCGGAGCCCTACACATGCTTCGCCCGCACTCCGGCGCTTTACTTTATCAACATCAAGCTCCCGATAATTAGCCGCGGCCCGGGGAATTTGGGACCAATAAGAAGCGCTAATCGGCTCT